>NC_141221.1:23082500-23255000 GCF_054856515.1 Filicampus tigris | reverse complement strand
GATGGACTGGTCCGTCACATAGACGGAATGCCCAGCTCTAAGTCGGACGCCAGTCAAGTCATGTGACTCAAGTTAAGTTCCCCCACCTCTAGGATAGAGGTATAGAATTTGGATGGATGGATTACTATTCAACGTGAAATGAAGATGTTTGAATTTATACTGGGGGTTGATTACTTTGTTACAATGAACACTTCATCAGCAATATACAGTGGCTTGTAAAAGTATTCGGCCTCCTTGAACTTTTTGACCTTTTGCCGCATCCCAGGCTTCAAACACAACGATAAAACATTTGAATTCTTTGTGAAGGATCAACACTAAATGCGACACAATTGTGAAGTGGAACTAAATTCATACAATATTTTAAACTTTTTTTTTTTTTTGGAAATAAAATACTGAAAAATGGGGCGTGCGATATTATTTGGCATCTTTATTGTCAGTGCAGCCAACTCACTCCAGAAGTTCCCTGAGGATATCTGAATGATCCAATGTTGAGCGAAATGACTGATGATGGTAAATAGAGTCCACTTGTGTGTGATCTAGTCTCAGCATAAAGGCACCTGCTCTATGATAGTCTCAGAGGTCTGTTAAAAGAATATTGGGGCGCAAACAGCTTCATGAAGACCAAGGAATACACCAGGCAGGTCCGGGATAAAGTTGTGAAGAAGTTTAAAGCAGGATGAATATATAAAATGAGTGAAAATTATGAAAAAAAGCTTATTTTAACAATATGTGTTATACTGTTTAAATAAAGACTTTTTAACATTGAAGAATGACGTTATAACGTCTTGAATAGGAATTAAATAAACACAAAGAAAAAAGTATTTTATAATTTTTCATATTGATACTCAGTGTGAAACATGGGCCTGTTTGGATAAACATGCGTCGCTAATTCGCTTGTCTCGAAACAAAGACAATTGGCTACCTGCTGCTGCTGCCACCTGCTGGTATGGAAGAGTACTACAGTGTAGTAAAGACATGATTACGCTGCCAGGCGCGAGACCGCACAGGCACACAAATTAGATAATGTCCCACTGCACACCTGACAATATCACTGGTGTGCCGCGGCACAGAGTTTGAAAAACACTGCTCTTAAATGCAGCAAGAGGCACATGATCACTCACCGATAGTTTGTAGGGGCGTGGAACTCACCTCACTGCGCTAGAAGGAATGTGGCAGCCCGCTGGAAGCATATTTTTGTGTTGATTATGATTTCTGACAGACAGTTGCTTGTTTGCTTCTTTCAGGTTCCCCTGGCTCTACCGCAACATCCACCAGCAGCACCACCAGCACCAGGTACCCTTCGCCCTGCAGGCCCAAGATGCCAGCAACTCCGAATTGCTCTCCCTGCTGCTGCTAGCACAGATCAGTGCCTGCTTGGTGAACTGTCACCCCCTCAGTGAGGTCCTCTTCCACATTCTCAACACCTGGCTGGCGGTGGACGACCACTGCGGCTACAACCTACCCTGGGCTGCGCACAGACTGCTGCCGTTTCTAGGCGGGGCCCCTCACCACCACACTCATCATCGTCGGCACAATGTTAACTTTGCACCTTATTTCACTCATTGGGACCACCTCTTTGGCACATACAGGAGGGACTGAGGCTGTGTTCGAGTTCCATCGTTTAGTTTTAGGGCATGAGATTTCAAAATGTCCATCCATGCATCCATCAGTTACAGTGAATTACACATTTGGGAATCTAAAAGTTGACTTCTCAGTCCTGACAACAAACCCAATCTTCACTGGCAGCCTTGATCATGGTTAAAAATGCATTTTAATTTCATACAGAGAGGTTGTAAAGTATCCACATGTTAATGTCAGAGCAGAACCGGTGGTGTTAAATCAAGTCTATCTCTTTGCTGTTGAGTTTGCAAGTAGACATTTCAACCCTTTGAAGGCAGTGTAAATCCAAATGATTGTGAAAGCTCCATTCTATACTTTCTATTTAATGTATTGCTCTTGTGTCTTGAAGGTATTGTCCAAAATGTTATTTTGAAGTAGTTATTGTACAATGTTAATGTCCAAACTCTGTGTACATTTTACTATATAAACTATAATTATTTGAAATGATCGTTCCCTTTTTCCACCACAATTGTTTCCACTTTCTGATGCACTTGATAAGCCCGCGGAAGCTTGAGAGCAGAGCATGGACTCAAGCTCACGTTTCTATTTTTCTGCCTCAGTTTAAGACCTTTGTGCCCCTACGGTCTTCTGTTTCGCCTTTGATGGACCCACAGGGACCAGATTAAGAAACCAAAATCATATGTGCAAGAGATGAGAAATCCCCTGCCATGTCACAGTTTTTCTTTTCTTTTTCTTATTTTATTCATTCTATTAGTCTTTTTTTATTTTTTTTTTTACAGAATTTCTGTCACCCACATATTTTAAACACAAAACAGCGGCCTGTTTCTAAAGGTTGTTAATGGAATCATTCCAGGTGTTACAACTCACATGCAAATTTTTTGTGGAGAGCGATGTGAGATGAGTTTAATGTGACATGTTTATACAATAATCGCCATATCCAAAAAGCGAGTCTCTGAATAGTTTCACAAGTTGCATAACAGTGTCAACATCTATCTTCCATTTCTGAGTTGAGTAGGCTCTCCAGCATTTCACAACACAAATTGTTCAAAGATGTCTGAACGTGTCATACAGACCCACGCACTCAGTCAGCAATTCCTTGTTTGCTTTGCGAAAGGAGAAAAAAGCAAGAGAAGAGTGCTGGGTGGTGGTGTTAGCGCGAGATGGGTTGATAAAAACGTGAGCCAAAGCGGAAACGATCATTACAGGCCCAACGTCAGAGTCAGGGCGAGTCGTGTAGCTGGGCCCCACATGCTCGAGGCGAGATACACGTCGACAGCCAGCCGCCCACTTCATGATGTCAGTGTAGCATTATGGGATGCCGGGCACCGTCCGCACATTGTGCACTCCTCCCTTTGTTTACGGTACACCCTGGATGGTTTAAGGTACACACCTAGATGGATCACGTAGGCTAAATCCTCCGCAAAAGCCAGCACAAGGAGCGTGCAGTGAGGCTGAAATTGTTTCAGCACAAACAAGAAAGAGAAAACGGCACAGAGCACTCGCAAGGATTTGTTATCATCTGAGTAAATACGAAACACTTCCCATTTCATCATATTTCCTGAGAGTTGGCTCTTGAGCGAAAAAGGCCAGATTCTATTTCAACCTCATTCTGTAAATATTCAATTAGTGAGCTTTATATAGCTCAAACTGCTTTGTTAAAAGTCCTTGCCCTCTTGGTCTGCTACTATTTACTTAGTCCCTACTGCACTGTCATTCTCATGGAGAAGTCAGGCACAACTTGCATTTTTTGCTTTCTGGGATTTTTATGTGCTGTTGTCCCCGTGGCTGTGGATGACATCAACGCAATTTGACTGAACACGTAAATCTTGTGTTGGCACGGGATCATTGTTGAATACTCATTGTGTCGTCACATTTTCTCGTCTGAACCCCTTTTTTCAAATTCATTCACTTTCACAAAAAAAGAGTGTTGACCAGTATGTGGAGTGTGGACCTATTGTTGTGTTGGACCAGAACAAATTCCGCTGAATTTCAGAACTGACCATCAAGACCTAATGTCTGGGAAAGACAATAGCTCACCTGTCTCCAACAACTGCATACAATATATCGTTCTTTGACTGAGTCAATATGAAGGTGATTGTCATTCCATGATGATATACAGAATCCCTAAAAAAAAAAACTAAAAAATAATAATAAGACACACAGTCACTACATTGTAAATTCTATACCACTTGCACAAGTAGTACTCATTTTCTAATGTTTTTTTTTTTTACCCACGATTGGAACAGAAGATTGGGCCTATCGCTAAATACACGGGTGTCAAACTCCGGTCCTCGAGGGCCACTGTGCTAAATGTTTTGGATATGTCCCTCCTTCAACACATCTGATTCAAATAATCAGGTCATCAGCAAGCGCTGCAGGAGCATAATAACAAACCTGATCATTTTTATCAGGTGTGTCGGAAGAGGGAAACATCTAAAACAGCCTGGATAGTCGCCCTCGACGACCAGAGATGACACCTGTGGACTTTAGGGGACTTCGACACAAATGTGAACAAAAACCACGGAAATTACAATACATTGCATGGCCTCCTTTCTACAAGCAAACTTGCATAATTAAGATCTCGGATTTCATTAGCGAGTGTGTGTAGTGATGACATAATGCATCCCAAAAAAACAGATGTTTTTTTGACAACAAGACAGACGTTTTTTTGACAAGTTAAGAAGATATCTGATGATGGATTTTATTTCAAAGAAGAATTTCCAGTTCTTGTTCGCACTAGTTAAGCTCTTCCAGTCTGTGCTGTTGGATATTTCATCAAACGTTTTCAATGAGAGCCAGGTGTGGACTGCAGGCAGTCCATTAAAAGCACATTCATGTACTGTGCTGGAATAATGAAACATAAACCGCCAATATACGCACAACATTGACAGTCTGTACCTTAAGATTAAGTTACCAGCGGAGACAGCTGACTTTTCCACTTTGGAACCAACTATTGTTGTAAGTAATGTGCATTTTTTTGTGTGTCTTTGGGGTGGTGGAGGTGGGTGTTATTTGGGCCTGAACATGATTTCATTTCTAATCAGAATGGAATGTCCACTCAGTACACGTTGAAATCAATCATGTCTCAACTGTGTTTCATTGGTTATGGGTCAAAAGCGATTTTGAAATTCGTGTCTTCTGTTATACATTACAGAGAACTTTTTATATTCTGGTTTTATATGCTGCAGCTGTAACCGTTCCTTATTGTAACACCTCATTTCAAAATTCCTTGAGAGATCAATGCCATTCTTTGGAAAGCTCAACTTCAAGACAGAAAGTCTATGTCACATAATTCTTGCAAGCAGATGGCCTGAATCTGGATGGTCTGGAAAATACAGTTAAAGTTTAAAAACAGAATTGTCGGATGTTGACCAAAATCTCTAAAGTCCAGCACAAAATATTTTGCATTTTGTTTAGTGATGCCACCAACAAAGGGCAAGAGGGAAAAAGTGCTGTGATGACAATACAAGTTAAAAAATGATTTCATACACTTAAAGCATTGGTACAAAGTTCTCTGTAAATGATAAGATGTCACTGTTAATACCTCAATAATCATTGATTTGTAATCAATAATAATAAAAGAAGAAAAGAATGCACATTGAAAAATAATGATTAAATGTGAAGTGACTCACCTCTCTGGCACACACGACAATTATTACACTGCAGGTTCATTATGATGCATGAATAAAGTTCTTTTGATGCTGACATTGCAGCACATTACTTAAAGCGGAAGTCAACCCAAACATATATTTTTCAAGAATATGTTCCCAGCAGGCCCACCTGTTGAAACAGGGCATTCTGATAAATATTCCATTTGTGGAATAAGTGTTAATCCACTCGTCTTTAGGCCCGGGCAGGATGACCGACCCCGTGAAGGGCGACTGCTGCCACCGCGGCAGCTGTGAAGATCTGTGGGAATTGGCCCGCCCAGAGTCGCCGCCGCCGCTGCCCACGCTTGAGGCCGGGACGAAGCGAGCCGAGGAGCTGAGCGCGAGTGCTAACGTGCTATCGCTACGCATCTTCGGTGGCAGGAGCCCGAGAGGCTGCGCTCCATGCGCGCACACATTTTGTTTTTTAATCGGTTGTACTTTTTTCATAGCTCTTCCGTGCAGCTAACTAGGAATCAAAACTTAGCATCGACATTCTAAAATCTTAACAGTTCCAGGTGAACTGGAACGATGGAACTGATTCCACTCGAATCCGGGCTTTCGGTGGCCAACCCTAAGGGGGACACAGCCGTGCATGTGTCTGCCGAGCAATTCATCCTCATCGTCAATATTTTGAAGCAGATGTAACGCCTCCTCTACTCTAAAGCTTTTTTTTTTCAAGATACATGTATAAATCCTGGTGACTAGCAGCCTTTTTCAATGCAGGTTGTAATGGAAACCTTAATCACGCGATCAAAATTGATGGCGTCAAAAGGGGGTTGGATTAACTTTGAAAATAACGCGCTAAATTGCTAAGGTGTCTTGAATGCACCTTCCTACCCAAGGTGATATTTCTTTTTTTATAATTAATAATTATAATTAATCATAATGCCGTGTTTCAACTAGTGGGCCTGCTGGGAACATAATCCTGAAAAAAATACGTTTGGGTTGACTTTCGCCTTAGGTTTACATTATTTGCTATGAGAAAAAAAGATTGCGAAGACCATCAAATCTGCTTCCCTGTGTGAGAATAGGACTCTTTGTGGCATATGGTTTGACAGGTAGCTTGAGCTGGGCCCTTATCGTCTTGCTTTCATTTGGCGTCCTTTCTCTGTGACACCCTGTGCACGTATATTAGTTGATTTCAGTTAAGGCAGAGTCACACATAGTCAGATGGACTAGGCAGAGTCGCCCCCCTTGTGTGTGAGCGGCCAAGAGTATAAGAGTAGAAATCCCGGGGGAGCGGTTTAGACCTTCTTCCGCAATCTTGCAGAGAAGGATGCACAGCTGTGTCTCAATCTTTCTGGCATCCATTAAGTAGTTCAACTGAGAATATGAAGTCTTCTGGTAGTTACTATGAGCATAGCGAGCATTAAAGATAAAAGTAAAAATTATAAATTACATGAACTAAAGCCATGACATATATACTTTTAATTAATTTAATTTGGGACAGACATGCTATCCAGTACACCATCGTGCTGCTGCGACATTGTACTTCTGAATATAAAAACTACTAATAATTAATTCACTAATGTCCATGTTTACTGTCGGGGCTTCATGTGCCAATTATTTTTTACAACCACAAAATGATGACATGCATTTCAAAGAATGAGTTGGATCACATCCTTTATTTACAACCTTATTGTGCGTTGGTACATGAAAAGAGCGAGACAATATTGCAATCTGTTGTCAGGATCTTATAATTTGACAGCAGAGTCATCATCATTCAAATCATTTCATCAGTGTTCAGCCTTATGAACAGGTTTTCCATCACAGTGTCAGTGTGAGCAGCACACTATCCATTTTCGTCATTAACAGCCCCTCTAATCACTTTCCCATGCTTCTTTGTTTGGAAGCCATGAGTGAACTCTGACCTATGTGCTGATACCATTGGATGAAGGAAGCAAAGGAGAAGAAGCAGGCCAAATGATTCTTAAGCATCAAGTGGGCTCTTTAGCTCAAAATGTCAAGCCTCATTTTAATTGTAAATATCCAAATGACCTCGCAACATATGAACATCCTAATAGTAATTTAAAGTTGAGAAGCTTTAATTAAGCATTCAATGTTATAATTAAATAGTCATTCATGTTATGAGGTCCAAATGCACTTGCTGAAAGCATCAAACACGCTCATCATTTATATATTATATATTCTGCACCATTCTAAAGGCCGCTGGAAGCTTGTAGCATAATCTAGAACTGATACCTAACCCGGGGCCCGGGGGCCAGTTTAAGGTCCGCCACCTCATTCTATGTGGCCCACGTATGTGCGCATCATGTGCGTCAACTTCATGTTTCCTCTTAAAATGCCCAAAATTGCAAATTATCTTCACTTTTGATAACACTGAGATATTGCAAGCATTTTTTGTTACTAATCATCCTTTTAGAACAACTGAACAATATTTGTTCAAACATTTTTTCTGGTGTCTTATTAAAATAAATAGTTGTTCATCCATTGTGCATCTGTGATAATATGAGACATACATTTCTATGGGTTTACAGTCACAATAGCCCTCCGAGGAAAACCATAACTACAATGTGGCCCATGGCAAAAATTAGTTCGACACCCCTGAGCTAGATCATCCTGAACAATTAAAAGATTTAGAGCACTGGGGTTGCATCGCTTGAGAAACTCTATGATTATGTAAAATTTGGACTTTTTTCTTTTCTTTCTTTTTTTTTTAAGAATACAAATAGTGTTTAAGTCTCTGGCCCTTTGCCACTTTCTTGAAAGATACCTATCCAAAAAAATAAAGTCACTTTAACTCAAAATGTAACTATAGATATCTGTTTCACTTAAAAAAGAACAATAATAATAAATTAGAACAATAAATAGTAGTGTATTTATTACAAGCAGCAGAGGTATCAAAAGCCTTATAAAAAAAAAAGAAAACACATTTTTCTTTTGGGTTTTATCTAGAGAATTTCTTTTTTGTCCCTGACTTTAGTCCACATAGGATGAATATCTCCCCCCCCCCCAGAAAGGCATTTTAGCATAGCAAGTGATGGATGACCCAAATGAGGAGCAAGTCAGCAAGGTGGGACGGTCAACAGAATGAGTTGCCTCGAGGAATGTGGTCGACCCCTGGCCCTTGTTTTGTCTCCATCCCTCAGACTGCCACCTCAAACACCGCCTGGAATGACGTCCGTGTTTGATCTGTGGAATACATGTTTCTCAACCTCAAATGCTATCACTGCAGCTTGCGTGTGTATATGTGTGTGTGTGTCGGGAGGAGGGGGGGGGGGCTAGTGGAAAAGCGGCATGTGAAGTGGGAAACTGTGTTGGGATAGATAACCCTGCCAGTTGGACCCTTGCATGGTGCCTACGTATCAGGAGCCTGCAGGAGGCGAGCCTGGAGAGTCTTGTCAGGTTGCCTCCAGGAGGTCACTTGACTGCGGCAGGGAGCATGAAGTGCTGATTAGTGTTTGCATCGAGTGGGGAGGGCGGAGATAAGTGGAGAGGAAAACACATGTCAGGGGGGTTGGAGCAGGAGGGGGAACCTCTGGCCCACTAGTTCCCACAGACGTTGCATACACTGCAGAATGTGCTTAGTTAGATCCTTTAGGAACAAAAAGACACATGAACGTCGCTCTCGCAGCGTGACCCGATCTCCGCTGTCTCTCGTCTCACTGTGTTGACAGCAACCATTCATTCGCGACTTGAGTCCTCTACGAAGATATCGTCTTTTCTGTCTCGACGGACAAAGTCCAGCCGCACGGGACTTTATAAAAAGTGATCGGATGCACTTCCAGTCCGATTGAGTCGAGTCCAGTGATCGTTGCCGCTCTTGAAAACAGTCTCAGCCTCGTTGAACTTTTTGATCACTTAATGTCTCTCCTCAAGAGTCCAGCTATCTACAGCCACACTCGGCCACAGCCATGCCGTCGTACTTGTGCTTATACGTGACCACGCCTGTGTCGTCCAGGTACAGGAGTGAGATGGGATCCAGCTTGGTGGGCACGCAACACGCTCGCGCCGTTTTGTGAGGACTGTTGATGTTGACCAGCGTTTGGACGATGGCGTGTTTCGTGGGGGTGACGTGCTTTGTTAGCGGGAACGAGCAAATCCCGGAGCACTCGAAGGCATCGTAACTGCTGGGTGCCAGGATCCAACTGTCCCATCCGATATCCTTGAATTGGACGTGCAGGGGTGTTCTCCTGCAGTGGTTTCCCTTGGCGTTCCGACGGATGCGTGAGCTTGTGTCGTAGATCAGATTGGAGCGCATTTGGAGCAGGTCGGCTTCACCTGGCTCTGATTCGCCGTCGCTGTCGTACCCGTACCTCTCCAGCTCGCCCCACAAGTCATTCTCCAAATCATTTTGGAGGATCACGTTGGAGGTTTCGTGGTCAATCATCTCTTCCAGATCATGCTTCTCATCTCGATGGTCGCTGCTTTCATCATCGGAGAACACGATCAGCAGGGGCTTGTGTTTTTCCTTGATGTTTGTGTCAATCTCCATGTCCCCTTCAGTATTCCCAGTTTCGCTGTGGTCTGTGACGCGTTGCGTGTCGTCTTCGCCGGCCACGCTGTCAATGTGCACCTCCAAACGATGTGTGGTTCCGTGCTCAGATTTACGCCACCGCTGGACGGAAGCAGTGAGGTTGAATGCTTCCCAGCCATCGTCAGTGCCAAACACTTGTCTGGAAGCCAACTCCACCAGATCCATATGCTCCTTTTCACCCACAAAGCCGTCTCCTCTCGCAAAATTCTCACCCGTGACGTTGGCATCTTCGTCGTGACGTACCAGTTCGTAGATAGTGACTTTGCGGTCGACGCCGGCAAACAGGTGGCGGTCAGTCTGGACGAGCGTATAGAGGCGGAGCTCGGCTGCAGTGATGCGCTCATGATGGGGGACTGACACATTGAACAGGAGTGGGTGGCGCCTTACTCCCCCAACACCAACAGTGCTCGAAGAGGAATCTGGGGAATAGACAAGGAAACGTGAGGGATGACGTTAATATTGGTATATCAGAAGGCGGCATAGTTAGCATTGACCTCACACATCACATCTGAAGAAGTCCCCTAAAAATAAATCTATGAAAGTATGATGGTCAACAAATTTCTGTCATTGAAATTAAGGCTTTTGTAGTCAAATCTAATGTAAACTATTATGGACTAAGAAGAAGTCCTCAATAATTAATTAACTTTTTCCCACTGAAGTTTTTGTTCTTGTTTTCATTTAACACACAATGAATAGACAACACTGCCAAATCTGACAAAAATGGAGAGGCGGGGCATGGCGGGGGGGGGGGGGTATTGAGAGTCAGATTCTTGAATATTTTAATCTGTAATTTATCTGATTCTCTGGCTATTTAAGATCTTGTACGTAGTCCATTTTTTGTTCTCCGATATCTCCTATCGCAAATGTCATCTCAATTCGACAAATTTGTGCCTTCCATTGAACTTGGTTACTAAGGCTTTACTTCAAAACTGCATCAAATCACCTGTGTAGTACAGAATTGTATTTAGTTACTTGGATAAGTCAAGAATTTCCTCTGAACATTTATTACAGAAAAACGATGACTGTCATGAAAATACGAAATTATTTTAAAAAAATAAATAAATGGGTACATCCTGATATGTAATGGAAAGTACTCCACTAATTGTTTTCATGAACATTTTAGCATTGAATTGAGTTTCGAGGGCTTATCTTAATATGGTCTATACACGACAGACGTGGGATGCTAAACTGAATTGAATGTTAAAATAAGATAAGGTAAGATAACCTTTCTTAGTCCCACAATACAGATATGTGGAAGCATATGAATTACAATTTCAAAGTCATTAACAGAGCTTCGTGTACCCTCATTTTTGAAGCTGCGGATGATGCTGGCGCTGGGCGCGGAGCTACGGTCATTGGCAAAGCGGTTGTAGAGCTCCATCATGTACTCAGGCGGCTCCTCTCGGATGCTTCCAGGTGGCAGCGGAGGTGGACCCAAGCCAGACAAGTTGAAAGCCTGCAGGAATTGCTCTTTCAGGCTCTCCAGCGCACCCGGCATGATCAGATTATTGTCTTGCTCCGAGTGGGACGCCTCCGCCGCCCTTCCCAGTCCGTCTCCCGGGCTCCACCCCGGAGTGGGTCGAAGCCTCTGGTCGGTGTTGGAGATTGGGCTGCTCTCGCCACAAAGAGGCCCCCGGAGCAACAATATAGAAAATAGCAAGAGCAAAGTCTCAGTGCTGCAAACGGTTCCCGGAAGAGAAACCCAAATGCTCGCCATGGAGAAAAAAAATGGAAATGACTTTTTTGCTGTCACGGTCAATAAAAAGTGGCGTTGACCTTTGTTGTGACAAGTGGGATCTTCTCCGCTGCCTGCAGTACGCCTTGTGCAGCTTTGCCGTTGGCACAGCATTTAGTCTCATGCGCAGCTATTGAGCTACAGGTCCAGTGGCAGCGCGACAGAGGCCTGCTATGGTCCACCTTGTCATCTCTGTTGTCTTGTACCCTTTCTGTGCTTTACGCTCCCTTCCCAGCTTTTTCTCTCAGTCTCTTATCTACGATATGGTGGGCTCTGCTTTGCTCTGTGTGTGTGTGTGTGTGTGTGTGTGTGTGTGTGTGCGTGCCCTCCACTTTGTGTGATGCTGAGCGTGTGTTATCTCACAACTTCCTTAATGAGGATTTTGTAAACACTGTCCTGTAGCCCCTTCCTTGTGGAAGCGCTATTTTGTTTGGGTGGGTGCACCAGAGTTGATTTTTTTTTCATTTGTTTATTTGGTTTGTAAATGGCATGGTTCTGTATGCCGTTGTTGATGCGCCATTGACCATTTCTTTTTGACAAAGTATGCCAGTCTCTTCACACCATTGCATATGAGAGGACATTAAAACACTTGTGCAAATGAAATTGAAATGTAATGAGCTGTGAGGCCCAACGACCAAGAATGAAGGATGCTCAACACCCTCCACGTTTCCTCATGAGTAGAATAGAAGTGTGTCTTGCACATTGTACTGTCAATAAAGTCAATAAGGAATATAAATAGATTTCATGCCAAGGTCGCGAGCCCTTTATTGTTGCACTTGAATTTACATCCGACTGAGTGGGACACAGTGATTCAAAGATCACCGTGTACATGGCACTGTATAACTCACTGGGCCGTCACCAAGCTGCTTCCTGCTGCGATAACAAAATGGCCTCCCCGCCATTGGCAAGAACATTCCTGCTCACCACCTGAACTTACGAATGTTCTCTCATTCCGGAGCTTCTTTGCGTGACCCGGAGATACACTCGGTGCGTCACCCAGATGGGAAGCAATGAGCTTTTCCCGCGCCTGCCACTCATCTGCCAGCGTGACACTTGACAGACGTGCTCTTATCTGCTGCACTGTTAAACTGCTGTCGCAACTGACATCGCACTTTCCTGATGACCCATTCAAGGTTTGATAGTAGCCTGCTGCACACACACACACACACGCACCCACACACGCACACCAAACACAGACACACTACTAGGATTTTGTGGTACATTTCCTGAAATTTTCTAGATGACAAAAAGAATTTAGGAATTCACTGACAGACATTTTCAGACACTCTTTTACCCTAATGTTTGAAAATTTTGAAAAAAATACAAATAAATTCCTGGGATTGAATGGCTGGACTTGTGTAAAGATTAATATGTCAATGGCTGTGAATGAGTTAAAATGTGAAATTTGACCACCAACAAAAACATGCTCATACCTACATATTCCTTATAATACATGGTCCCTCACCACCTAAAATGTAAGCGCACACTCCTAATCCCATCACATCTCGATGGATTCCTCCTGAATCCCATAAAAATCATCCATGTCATTTCCTTCAATATCAGACTCAATGTAATGTTTTTCCATTAACTTTAACATCAATCAAATATTTATATATAATTCACACCGGTAATATCACCAAAGCATACTTGAATGGACAGAGTGGTTTAGAAATGATCTGTGCATGGGACATTCAACGTCATTTTCATAAGGTCTGGTTGTTAAACCCAGGCCCAAAGTCAACCCATTGGTGTATGAATGGATATGTGCATCGGTGAGTGTAAGGCTTTGTGAAGCGCATGTATGGTGTAGATAAAACAGTACACAAGTGCACTCTATTTACTCTTTATAACCCTGACTATACTCATGTGCATGTTTTGAACTATGGACATTACCATAAATGTCCAGATAGTCCGGTTAATGCCAGTAAATTTCCATGGGAATTACGGTAATTTTGCAACCCTACTTACAATCACCATATGTTTTCTCGTTTGACCCTCATGGTTTGATTACGATCATAAATGTAACCACATTTGGAGTCGTGTAATATTTATATAATGTAACCCCCCACAGTCTAATTTACATTGACATGCGCTCGCTTGCTGGCTAGGATTGTTATTGACTTTGCCATCAGGCACTTAGTTCACTTTATCTTCTCAGGACTTTATCTAGTGTTTTGTCCCTGGCAGGATATTGCCTCATTGTTTTGCTTTTCTTTAAAAATCTTGGGCTTTTCACACTTAGTTGGACCATTTGGTGTCTGATATTTTTTCTGATCTACAGCCACTGACCGTAAGAAGCTAAAATAACAGCGAATACTATATAACGCAATACTTTGCAATATAATGTTATTGTGACATTTCACAATACTTTTGCATTATAACGCAATAGGTTTTCAGATTTTACTGCGTTATTTCGCAATAAAAATATCCAACCATCCATTATCCATACCACTTCTCGTCACAAGGGTCACGGGCATGCTGGAGCCTATCCCAGCAGTCTTCGGGCAGTAGGCGGGGGACACCCCAAATTGGTTGCCAGCCAATCGCAGGGCACACAGAGACAAACAAAAATCCGCACTCACAATCACACCAAGGGGCACTTTAGAGTGTCCAATTAACCAACCAAGCATGTTTTTGGAATGTGAGAGGAAACCGGAGTACCCGGAGAAAACCCACGCAGGCACGGGGAGAACATGCAAATTTCACACAGGGAGGCCGGAGCCGGGATCGAACCCACGACCTCTGAACTGTGAGGCGGACGTGCTAACCAGTCGTCCACCGTGCCGCCCGCAATAAAAATAATGATTGCAAAATATCGCAATGTTCGTCCCCATTCCGTCCCTGGGGCGGAATGCCCATCTCTGCAAATTATTTTATCCCTGGCATTATCTTTGATACAGCCCTTAGAATAGCTGCCATTAAACTGTGCTAGAGTATGCAATTGTACTGATTTTTCACATCTTAAACAACCACAGATAATTGAATCTTATACCCTAAATGAGATGTCTGTTGTAGTATCAATTGTCTGTATTTGTGTACTCCACCTCTGTCACAAACCTACCTTAAATACCAGTGCGAATTGAAAATGTATTACTTCAAGGTTTTGTCACATACTGTGTGCCAGTCTATCCACCTTTTTGTCCGGCCGGACCGACTAGTAATCGCCTATAGGCCGGTCCGCCTATCATTTTAAACAATCTTCCGTTAACGTTTCCGTCCAGCAACTTCGACTGACATGCACAAGCACCCCACTGAGCATTATTTGAAATGAAAAAATGACCGTGACATGGAAACCTCACCACGGCCGGACTAAATGCATCTCCTTTTAAGACCTAGAAGCGTCCGCTGCCAACAGGAAAAGAAGCCTCGTCCTGGCCAATGAAGCCTCCCCGGGAAAATAGACGATTACATAGACGGAAAAAATGCGCTTCGGACAAGACTTAGTCCGTCTATTTTTGTTACGTTTTTGTTAAGTCATCTTTCGTTTATCGCCTACAAAATGCGTGTACGTCCGTCGGCGGATAGATGGCCATCACATGGGCGGAGGCTGCTGTGTACTATACGACAGATGATTTCAATTGTGACCATTCACAGAGCAACAGTAATAATCAATCAATTTCCACATGGGCAGAGTCCTTTATTTGCTCGACTGCAAGTACCAAGACATTGTACAAAACATGTGTATCAATATTATATCATGCAGTAAGAATTTGCCCTTGTAATGATTTAGTAGTCATAAGAACAGCTACGGTAATACTGTAGTGGTTTGTGCTCATAATGTCAGCACAATTTTAAATTATAGAAAAAAATATGGACACTGTAGACATGTTTTTATGTGTGAATGTTTATTAAATAGTGATTTAATGTTAATATGTGGAGATACGTCATTTAGATGACTGATTTTAATTCTTTTTTCACCAGTTTTGAATTTTAATTTTCTAATTACAACAAGCTATGCCAGGGCTACACAAGTGGCAATACAATGTACTGCATTATAAAAAAATAAAAAATAAAAAATAAAAAATAAAAAAATACATTAAATTCACATTTAACACAATTGAATTAGCATGCTGGTGTGGCCCCCGCTAACCGTTTTAGTTTTTCCACATGGCAGCTTTCGAAAAATTAAGTGCCCACCTATGGCTTGTAATATGAGACCAAGTCAGACCGCTAGCTGATTTAGCACACTTAAAGTGGAAGTCAACCCAAACATATTTTTTTCAAGAATATGTTCTATGAAAGCCCACTAGTTGAAACAAGGCATTCTGATAAATATTGCGTTTGTGGAATAAGAGTTCATCCACTCGTTTTTAGTTATCTCTGGGGCAGGCATTTTGTCACTTCTGTCGACTGAAAATGACATCACAACTACTCAGGGCTCAGGTAACGACCAATCACGGCTCACCTGTTTTCTGAAGCGCAGCCGTGATTGGTCGTTACCTGATCCCGAGTAGTTATGATGTCATTTTCAGTCGACAGAAATTACTAAATGAGATGGCTAAAAACGGGTGGATTAACTCTTATTTCACAAACGCAATATTAAACAGAATTCCGTCTTTCAACTAGTGGGCCTGCTGGGAACATATTTTTGAAAAAAATATGTTTAGGTTGATTTCCCTTTAAGGGCAGTGGTCCGGTGCCCAATCTTTTTTGCACCACAGACCACTTTCACGTATTTTGACGGACTGAGAAGACCGTCCCGTTGGCAGTGGAATTGCGTTCAACTGCGGCTGCCGCCGCCTGAGTCAAGCCACCGTTTCCCTGAGCGCCAGTAAAGTCAAGCCGTTTTTTTGGGCGGACCAACTGATGGACCAACGGACTTCTGACGGACTAACTATTACAATTCATTTCGGCACAAAAATGACGGACTCATGAATGACGGACGGGTACCCTGGCCGTCGACGGATGACGCACCAGCAAAATTTCGTAAAATGCCCACCTCTGGCAATGCGCCACAATGCCAACTTCAAAATAAAAGTCGTCAATGCCTAAAGGCCTCTACACACCAATTCGACGTTGAGCGTCATGTCCAACTCGGCGGAACACGCGCACCAGATGCTCCAACAACGGCTCTGACTTTACGTGCTACACCAAATAGACAGTGTGTACAAACTTTCCGTTCGTTTACGTGAATGGTATTTCTACATTACAGTCGCATTAAGGTGGAAATTTAAAAAAAAAAAAAAAATTGGACGTACGTGTTTTTCACAGGACGGCAACAATATATTACAGTACTTCTTCTTATATATTGCATTTACGGGCTCTGTGGTTCACCAAAGAGTAGATCTTCGACTTTCTTTCTCAACATTAAATTGTGTTCCAGCGACGCACATTTCAAATGTTTGGGCTTTCCGGCTTTCTTTACTTTTCTTTTCTAATCTGCAATTATTTCCTCCTGAAATGTTTAGCAGCTTTTGCCCCACATTACCCCAGACAGCAAAAGGTAGCACAACGTCTTCAAACTCTCTTGTAAATTTGACCTTTAGATATACCATGTCTGCTCTCTCTGCTGTGCTACAGCGACACATGTCGCAATCAGTCGAAGTAAATGCAAATACGCCTATTATTATGTTGGGAAGGTGAAATGTGGCATCTCTTTGAGGTACTCATTTATCCAAGTTGACGATTAATGGGGGAAGACATCTATTCGAGCAAACATGATAGTGATGAGTTCCTTTGCAAGAGGAGAAACCACAGGGAGCCGCCTTTGAAGACTTTGTTCACATTTGGAAATATGTATTTACTGAACAGATAGCTCTCAAAGGAGCCACCAAAAACTTCTCATCTGGTCTCAGCAGCCAAGAAGAAAGAGTCCAAAGTCCACCAACTCTAAAACAATAATATTGTTAAGTGGGAGTTTGGGGCTTCCGACGGAGAAACTGCTGAATGTCCCGTTGCAATTCTTCATTTCTTCTCTGAGCTTCATCTCGGCTCCGCTCCGCATTTCTGAGGCATATTTCCAAAGCTGCCACACGGCAGCGCTCTGCTTCCAGCATAGACCGAAGCTCAACCACAGTGGCCCTCAGCTCCTTCATCTCCTGCTGCTCACTGCAAGACACACGGATCAGTGGGTTGAGTAGTGGGTCCAAAAAAACAACAACAAATGTTAATGCATCTATATTTGCGTCCAAAAGCATCTATAAGTATGGCATACAATAACCTTTTGGAGGTTGGCTTTTCAAAAATAGATTTCTATCAGATAAAGTATCCCCATCCATTCATCTGTTTTCTATAGCGCTTGTTTAGCACTTTGGCCAAAGGGCGGGGGTACACCCTGTACCGGTCGCCAGCCAATTGCAAGACACATACACTACTACACTACATATATATAACATATTTGGCTTTCCAGCGAAATTTCCGGATGAATCTAAAATATTCCTTAATTAGTCCAACTGTTAAATAATTAAGTAGTCTTTGCAAAATTTGATGTTCTCTTTGAAGAAGCTGAAAGGCAAAATTCATAACCGGTCCATGAAAACATCCACTGCTATGCCTTTCTGTGACTCTTCCAGTCTCTCTGTCATAACCAGCTGATGAGACGGCCACTTTCCTGTCAGAAGATCCTGTTTGAAGTCTTGCAAAGGCGATGTACTGTTGATTGTCGTCTTGGTCCCATGATATCAAAATGTGAACAGCATGATGAAGAAGATTGTTTAAATACCGATACTAACTGAAATAGGAAACGTGTTGGTCAATTCATGGACCAAAACACTGTTGTAAATGTTGCCATTCTGCTCTTTGTTGGAGATCCGCAGTTCGTGCGAAAAGTACTGAAACGCTGAACAGCTGGACATTCAAAAGTTTCAAAAACGTCCAAAAAAGTTTATCTGTAAAGGTTCAAGTGTGTTTTAGGGTGAGCCTGCAATTTCACCCAAAAGCCAAATATCCCTCTCTTTTTGTGTGTAGTGATGTACTCATATCATGTCAATCTCATTCACACCTACAGGATGTACAAGTTAGAGTCAAGCATGCATGTTTTTAGGTAAACGTCGGAGTAAAACGTGGGAAAACATCCACATAGGACGGTCTGAGTCGGGAAGTTCTCAACTGCGAGGCAGACTAATCACTAGTTCACCGTGCTGCCGCCTTGATACAAAATAGTAAGAATATTGATGATAACCAAATTCAATGTTAATCCTCACCCGTCAAGAGATTGCTGGTTGTCTCTCTTCTGTTCAGTCCTGCTGTTGACCTCCTGACTTGAACCACGCCCTACCAAGGGCTCAACACTCTTTTGGGCCAGAGCAGACTGTGAGCCACTGTCAGTTTTGGGGGATCTACAATTACTGGAAGCCTTGTTATCTGATCCATCTTGCGCCCTGAACTTCACGTCTCCCTCCTTGATGCTTGTCGGTGTGCCTTTTAAAAAAGATCCGGACCTGTGGATTTTAAAGATGTCCTCTAACAATGTCCCATTCTTACTTTCCACTAGCTCCTGGACGCGACTCCAGCGGTTGATGGCACCAGCCTTTGCCGCCATCCCCGTGAGGGGGCAATTGAAGGTGGGCAGAGTTTGGGTACGTTTGCGGGGGCTCCCAGACCAGTTGTCAGAAGATGAGATTGAATCTTGCAAGACATCTGGACTGCTGCAGTTTCCTCCCAGGGGACCTGGACTGTCATTTTTCTCCACATCGCTAGACTCGGAGAAACAAGTATCACCCATCTGGAAGAGAAATATGAATTATGAAATGTAATGTTTGTGCATTTGTGCATGTTCTTAAACTGGACAAGTCCTGAAGCATTTCACTCCGCATTGTGTTCTGTGTAGAGCTTGCCTACATTTGGTAGCTGGGCCTTCAGTTGTAATCCACCTCTTAATACTGCCACTATAACGTTGCAATTATAGAATAAGTGAATATAGAAAAATGCGACATAACAGTGCACAACTGTGCCACATTCATCATCTGGAGCAGTTCATAATCATCCATCCATCCATCCATCCATTATTGATACCGCTTATCTTCACAAGGATCGCAGGCGTGCTGGAGCCAATCCCAGCTGTCATCGGGCAGTAGGAGGGGGACACCCTGAATTGGTTGCCAGCCAATCGCAGGGCACGCAGAGACAAACAAACATCCGCACTCACAATCACACCTAGGGGCAATTTAGAGTGTCCAATCAACTTACCATGCATGTTTTTGGAATGTGGGAGGAAACTGGAGCATAGTTCATAATCAATATTTATCTAATAACTTCATTAAAAAACATCTAAAACATCATCAAAAAATACATCATATTTGCTGATTATTAAGTGTAATTAATTTGCGCCGATCGTGTTATGCTAGTCAAACTTGTCTTGTGAGGTCGAATTTGAAATTTGATTGGTTCAAGAAAAAGTCCCATTGGTGAAATAGTTTCAATTACATCGGCCAGCACTAGTGAGTCTGAAGGCATTGGGCAGATCAGGTTGACATGGCAACACATCTTGTTTGAAATCTCTTTGGCCCAAAAAAAAGTACACTGTATACTGGAAACAGTGCAACCAAGACAAAACTCTCCGACTCTTGGTAATTAAAATAAATTCACGTAGTGTATTACAATTAGGTCCCTAATGGTGCAGTAGCACATTTGCCTGACGTTGGTGCAAGCGGTGTGGTTTCAGTTCCCACTCAGTGACAGTGGGAATGGTTGTCGATCTCTACATGTTCCCCGTGACGGCCTGCAGACCAGTTCAGTGCGTAGACTGCCTTTTTTTCCCCAAAGTCAGGTGGTAGAGGCTCCAGGACCATGTGACACTGAACAGGATAAGCTGCATTTGAAAATGGATGGACGAAATACAGCTTGTAAAAATAGAAGTTGTTTCATGACTTCCCACCACTGCTAGGCTAGCGGGTGGGGTTGGCGCTGGGGGATATTTCAACGACATGCCAAGTGCATGTCGGAGCATTCATGCATGACGTGTGAAAAAAATTATGTCGCAATGCATCCTTTCGCACAAATTGGGGACCCCCATGGATAATGGTGCCCTATGCAGTGTGCGTACAGGGCGCGGCGGCCCTCGGTGTGTTACAATAAAATATATTGTAAAAAATACATTGATTGGCCACAGTATTATGACTCCACTTATACAATGTACTAGAGCTCCGAAACAAGAAGATACGTTAACAAAAAAAAAAGAAAATGGAAATAATGAAAGGAAAATAATGAAACAAAGAAAAATAATGCACACTTTTTAATTACAGGGTCAGACAGATATTAATTTAACAATATGGTCATTGTTGTGGTCATAGTCTTCTTCCTTGCATCAAACATTTAGCAATGCCTTCGTAAAGGCAGAGGATTAGATAGTGTTTATATTGTTATTTACCATCTTACTATTGACTTTTTGAACAAATGTGTATTTGACCCAAATAAAAAGAGCTTACAATATGTATTATTCATCGGTGGTGTTGAACTGTGACTGTACTATACATGTTTATACTGTTTAGTGTTCCTGGAAATTGTGGCTTTTGTTTTTGTCAAATATTGGGTTTACTTTTAATAACGGCTCATGCCTTCACCTGTATTCAACCAGAGCATTCATTCCGGGGGGAATAAAAGGGCTGAATACTATCGTACCTCAGTAGACCCCCAGCCCACAAAGTTGCGAGGAGAGTTCTTCTGGTTGTCAGCCTTGTTGGAGGGTGGGGAGGGAGGCACGTCGTTGCATAAAGGAAACAAAGTCTCATGTTGTCGGATCATCACCGTCATCAACTTCTGGATGTGCGGAGTTGCTGAGAAGAAAACAAACCCAAGTCAACCCAAACAGATTTTTCCAAGAATATGGTCCATGCAGGTCCACTAGTTGAAACGAGGCATTCTGATAAACATTGTGTTTGTGGACTAAGAGTAAATCTTTTAGCCATCTTTGGGGGCGGCCATTTTGTCACTTCTGTCGACCGAAAATGAAACAGGTCAGCTATGATAGGGTCGTTACCTGAGCCCTGAGCAACTGTGATGTCATTTGCAGTCGACAGAAGTGACAAAATGGCTGCCCCCTGGGGTGGCTATAAAAGGGATGAATTTTGCTGCTTGACTCATATTCCACAAACTGAATATTCTTGAAAAAAAATGTTTACCGGTAGGTTGACTTCCCCTTTAATGTCTCATGTTTCTGATCAAGTGCCATTAAGGTTCTTATGTGTAGACATGTTTCTTAATTCATTTTATTTTATTGTATTTGTGCAGAGACCTTCTCATGACCACTTGGGTAGGAAATAATGGGAATTTCACAGATGACAGCTGATATTGTTTTTCCATTAAAATTCTGAATTCTCGAACTATACAATAGTTTAGAAACGACAACAAGCTTGCCATGTCACACTGCTGTCGAACTGTTGTTTTTTTTGTGACGTGTTAGGGTGTTAACTGTTGTTTGTTTGTTTGTTTGTGACGTGTTAGGGTGTTTGTCTGTTTTGTCATTGTTGCTTTGCTTGTTTTTTTGTCTTGTCATGTGTTTAAATGTCCTGAGGCGCCACCCAATAACCTTTAAGTAGCTTCCATGGGGCGTCTCTTTCGCATGTAATTGTATAGTGAGCTTCAGGCTGCCTGTCTGACGAGGTGTAGAACTGCACTGAGCATATTCTGCCCCACTAATGCCCCACTAGCCAAGCAAGGTAATCAGAATGACAGAAACAGATTGTTTTGATCAAGCTTATGTCATGAATGCTCTGTAATTAGACTGTGCAGCTGTACTTCACTTTATGGTTTTCCAACATAATTGGAAGAAAATGCTTGACATGCCCTATAGTTTGTCTCATGCTAGGATGCACTTTTAACATCACTCCGGAGCAAGACTATAGTCTTTAGCTACATTTGCATATTCTCACTGAGCTTGTGTGTTTCTATGAACTGTGTATTCCGCCACGCTTTCTCTCACAGTCAGCTGGAGTAGTATCGAGCTCTGTGATCTTACAGTGTAGAAGCACTATTGAAAATGAGTAAATGGTTGGAGATGTACATTTATCTTGGTTATTAATCACATAATCATTCTGCCTTTTTAGTTGCACCCTCCCGCAACCTTCACAATGTCAAATAAGCGTGTCTGCCTCACAGTCATTAGTTCTGGGTTTGAATTGCATCTTGGCTATTTCCGTATCGAAATGTGTTCATTGAGGACTCGAAATTGCCCACCGGTGGTTGTACGTTGTAATTTCCCCGGGACCCTGAACAGGATAACTGGTAACGGAAGAGGATGGATGGAAATGTTCGTACCCTTCATCACTGAGATGGGGTCTTCTAATTGTGGTTTGAGCAGGTTGATCCCCATCACTGTGGCCAGGTTCTCCACATTCATCTTGTTAACTTCAGAGTTCAGTTGAACCTCAAATAAGAATCTGTGGAACAATCAGGTACAGGGTGGCAGTTGCTGTTTTGATTGAATTAATTCTGGTTGTACTTTAAAGCATTCTACAGTTATTAGCCAGACATACATATATATATATATATACACTTTTTTTCATATCTTGCAATACTTCAGCTCACCGGCAGACATAACTTAGGAGATTGTAGTTGATTCTAGGCAGGAGGGCGATCTGTTTGTCTAAGTTTTCTTTACCCTGAAAGGACACACCACGATTTTGTCACACGAGGGCACACATGCCGGACATTTTCATATACACACCCGTACACAAAGTGTAAGCACATCTATGGATGTGCAGACAAGATGTATACTTGAGGAGGGACATACTTCTTCATTGCCAGAGTCCAGCATGTTGGTGCAGTCCAAAAAGTCTTGGTACTGAGTCCATGGCACCACAGGTTCTGGCAGCTCCCGTAAGTACAGCTTGAGCAGTGACGCCACCGTGTGGACATCTGTGTCACTGTGAGGAAAATGACATACATATACATATACATATATATATATATATATATATATATATATATATATATTGAGCTTTTTAGGGCTGACTCCTAAAAAAAACAAGTCCATAGCAGTAATCTGTCTGCTTTACTTTATATTTTGGCCACAAATCTCATTTCCATGTGCTGAAGTACCCATTGCGGTGTCTAATGATGACTGTACATTTACCATTTGGCACCTTTAGCACACACAGACAGCCCAAATGGTTGACTGATCCGAGCTGTGTGGAAAAACAAAGCTTATCATATTGTGTAACACATGCACGCATCCTCTTGCATGCGCAGCCAGAACAGGATGTGGTGTCATCTGCCCCCCCAAGTATCTCTGCAGGTCTCTCATATCTCCCTGTTCTCTTACACAAGACCTGTTGGTTCCATTTACCCTTTTGCCACCTTGTCTGCAAAGTTAAGGGGGAGTGTGATCTCCTTAGGAAATGATAGGCGCCAGTTCACCCATGACCCTAATGATGGAAATAAATGGAGAAGATGCAGGAGTAACACAGAGGAAGTGAGTGACCTGGGGAAGGATGGCCTCTCTCCAGCGTCGAAGGCATCTCTGAATTGTTTGACACTGTTGTCTTGACCAGGGAGGCGGAAGATGCCCTCCTCATTTAGACCATGTTCTCTGATATACTCCGCACACTTCTGGACCAGGATGGGCACCATCTGGGGCCCAAAACGTTGTTCATACATCACTGTGTCCTTCAGACTTTTTCCAAACACTAGAGGGGCACAGAAGACATTTGACTCTCTCTCTTTCTCTCTCTCTCTCAAGAAGATGTTGTGACATATTATCTTATATATTTCTTAAATTGCACTGTTCAAACCCGGAAAATAGTGGCTTATGCTTATTTACATGAAAACCAAAAATATTCTGAAAAGCCTTATTTTGTGAAGTAAAAAAAAACAACTATGCAAACAACTGCAAAAAAAAAAAAAAAAAGAATAAAATCACAGTGACATGCTTCATTTAGCTATTGCCGAAGCAAAGCGTTATCTAGTAGGATTTGTAGATTTAGATTCCTGTTTTTTAACTGGACTGTTTTAAGTACAAAGTAATTTGATGTTACTGAACCTCCACTCGGAACACCGATGACTCTGCGCAGCGTTCGGACCCACTCATCCATATCAGTTTGGGAGTTGGCCATGAACACATGAGGGCATCGCTCTTTATCCGCACTTGTACCTGCCATAAATAAAAATGGACTGAATATCAAATACAAGAACAAGGTAAATTAATCTGACCGTATGTCAGTCCGGAGTGAGTGACACAATATGCATAGCAAAGGCCAAAGAATAAAAACTGTGTTTTAAAGATGGGCAGAGAGGGGGCTTGCCTTACAATACAAATCTTACCTGGTATGATTTCAAAGATGTACTTCCCAGGTTCATCTGAGTTTGACGAGAGTTCATTGACCTTGCTGAACGGAAGCTGGATAAAGCCCTAAAAAAGAAAACACTGTAAAAACAAGGCCATGGACAAACATTCAGTAAATATACCGACTCAAGGCATGAGCCACCTGAAAGGGGATTCCTAATAAAGACGAATGAAGTCGAAAAGTTCAATTTATTTCCGTAGTTCTGTTCAAAAAAAGAAATTCGCATCCATGAATCCATTCATTTTCCAAACTGCTGATTGTCACGAGGGTCGCGGGCGTGCTGGGGTCTCTCCCAGCTGTTTTCAGGCGGTAGGCTGCGTTCGCCCTGAATGGTCGCCAGCCAATCGCAGGGCACACAGAGACAAACAACCATTCACACTCACAATCATACCTAGGCACAATTGAGAGGGTTCAATTAAGCTACCATGCATATTTTTGGAATGTGGGAGGAGTACCCACGCAAGGCAAGGGGAGAACCAGCAATTTCCACACAGGAAGGCCGGAGCCCGGAATCAAACCCTCGACTTCTGCACTGTGAGGCGGATGTGCTAACCCAGGGGTGTCCGACTCCAGTCCTCGAGGGCCCCTATCCAGCATGTTTTAGATGTCTCCATCCTCCAACACACCTGATTTGGAATGCTCAGCTCATCAGCAAGCTCAATCAGGTGTGATGGAGGAGGGAGACATCTAAAACATGCTGGATAGGGGCTCTCAAAGACCGGAGTTGGACAACACGGTCGTCCACCATGTTGCCTGAAATTCATACACTATGCAAATTCTTAAAGAATTTGCAAGAATACCCAATTTCTGCATTCTAAAATCATTGTTTTCTGTAGATAAGATACTACCATTTCTTGAGAGAGTGAATTTTGTGTTTTTGTTTGCGCTAAGCAATGATCCTCCAAATGATTTTTAAAAAATCATGAATTACTTAACCTTGTGTGAAGTGTCTCTGTAGAAGAGTTGAATTTTTTGAACTGAAATTAAGTTTTCCACACTCTTAAAAATGCAAGGTCAAAAAAAAAAAATGTGGTCAAATTTCCGTACCAAAACAACACATTTTTTTGTGGAAGTGTAATTGTACAAATCAACCTAGAAAGTTGAGTCAAATTGACCCTAGTGGATGGTCAATCCATTTTTTTTCAACCAGAATTGGGTTATTTTTGACCCAGCAGTTTTAAGGATGCATGATATTCTAATTTATTGAGATGCACTTAACTGTATCAAATAAGGTTGCGGGCACAAAAACACAAAACATGGCTTGCTGTTGATTACGCCAAATGTATAACACCTCAAACAATTTGTACAACTTATATTGTCTCTCTTTAAAAAAGAAAAAAAAAGTTATATACACACCAAACTCATCCGAGCATGTTTTTAAGGACCTGCCTTTGTTGCATTGGGACATAGTTGTGCTGGAACAGAAAAGGGAATTCCCCAAAGTGTTCCCACAAAAATGATTTGATTGATTGATGGATTGATTGATTCATTCATTGAGTCATTCATTCATTGTCAAAGTGTCCTTGAGCAAGACACTGAACCCCCTGTTGCTCCTGATGCTGTGTCATCACTCGATAAATGAGGTAAGAGTGTGAAAGCGCTTTGATTACCAAAGGTGGAAAAGCGCGATACAAGTGACAGCCCAAAAAGAAGCAGGCGTGTAGCTGGTAAGCAAGTGTGTGGATTTTTACAGCTGTTGGACCAAGATAGCAATAGTTTGCCTAAAAGCCCCGCCGACCTGAATGAATGGCAAATGTTCATGCATTTCTTTTTCATTCATGACAGAGAAGGTTGCAATCATGTCAACATTACATGTTATATATATGTTATGGGTATCAGTGTTTATTTGAAGATTTTTGGGGGGGTATAAATTATATATATATTTTTTTTCATTGCATTTTTACTGGCAGGAGTCGCCTGTAGAGTAAATAATTCATTTGTTTAAATCGATATATTGCCCCACGTTCGGATCGAATCAGTGATCAAGTATCGTTTTTTTTTTTTCAATATTTTTTTTCCAAATTCGCAGATTGCGGCTCGACAATCGTGTTAAGCCTATTTTGGTTTTGGTTTCATTTTGGAAAGAAAATGTCTCGATCAGCTCTTAAATTCAAATCTTGTTGCTGTTTTTGTTGTCATTGCTATATCGATGCAAACAAATCTACTTTTAGTTGTACTAGGCATTGAAAATCAACAGGAAACTGAAGAATCAAGGGCGGTCTACATTTTTTCCATGGCTGTAGTTGATGGTAACTTTCAACAGAATTCAGAAAAAAAAAAAGAAGCATTTCTTACCAGGATGGTCGTTTCGCGATCATCTTTGTGGTAGGTTAGAGTGCTCCCCCTCAGCACAAAGTAGCGCTGGTGCCAGTTCTTGACTAGAGACCTTTGTTGTTTCTTGAGCCAGCCAGCCTTCAGAGGCCTCTCCATGGACTTGGAGGTGCGTCCTGAGCCCAGAGTCGCACCTGAGCTTCCCTCACCGGATAGTACGCTCTTAGAGCGCGCTGAAACACGGGAAGCGAATGAAGAATGACAAAAGGAACAATTGTCATACAGAAAAGCAAGAGAAACTTCTGCACTAGTCGACTGCAGCGGCACTCTTCCTCTTTTTGACGTGAATGTGCACCGGCCTCAATGGGTGGAGAGGGCTATTTCTGCTCTGCATTTATACTTTCCGGGTGAATAGAAACTGCTTCTTTGTGCCGTTCAAGTTCCTGTTGGGCATTGTGCACACAGCTGTTATTGGTTTTGTAGCAATATTATCATTCATTTGGACAATACACAAGAAAAGGTCAGCTGCGTAGTACTGGGCAGTCGCAAAAAGTGGCACACTATTCTGAAAGTTGTGAGATCAACAATTCTTGGCGTAATAAAAGAAGTGAGGTCGAGGTGTACTCGCTGCAGACATGGTAGGGATCAAGTCCAGGCTCAGTTCATCAGCTGTGTTTTAATTCACTCGTCTTGTGACGCAAAAATGGAGAGGAAGAGAAGAAGTAGGGAGTCGCTGGGGTGAACAGGAAGTTGCTGTACCGCTACTCACTGGTCTCCAGCCACAAGCTCAAATATTCTTTGGTCTCATTTGCAAAACCATCCACCATCCACCATCCATACACCACAAAGTGACATTCACGATTAAGTCAAGCACCACAAACAACCAGTACCACAATTTCAAATTTGCATTTTTAAAATTAGTTATATTTGGGTGAAAATAAGTCATATTTTGCTGTTATTATACATACGAGTGGTCAGTCCACGCGCATGGGGGTTATTTTTGCACATTACTGACCAATCTAATGTGTCAAAAATGGCTTGCTCACTTTCATGATGCCATGCAACTGATTGAACACACTTGCCTTTTTTGGGGCCTTCTGTGACTAATTTACTAAAATAAAGTGACTAATTTGGAGGTACAAGATTTCGGCCCGACACCAGCAATATTTTACTTACTTCCATGAAGAAAATCGAGACCACACACACACACACACACACACCTGACTGAGAGATGTCATCAAAATGGGTCATGCAGTGCTTATAGTGGCCCAGCATCTTGAAAATGAGTTTCAGTTTCTTTTAGTGGGCAGTGTGGCGGACTGATAGAATGTAAGGACGGAAGCACTTTAAAAGGACGAGGACGGAGGGGGGCGGAGGACGATTATTTTTATGAATGAGGACGGAAGGGTACCCAGGTCGCCGACGGAGGACAGACCGGAAAAGAAGGTTAAGTGCCCATCTGTGGGTCTTACAATGCCCAGTAAAACAATGTGAGAACTAAGGCCTAATATTTTTGCATATTTGGAATGATATGCAGGACAAATATAGAACTTCAACAATTTTACAATTTTGAGTGAATTTATTTTTGTGAAAAAAATGTACAAAATGATCTTGCTCTTAATGTTGGTTTCTTGTTCAGCAGTTTTGTACCGTCCTTGAATGGTAATTTTTGCAATGGAAAAAAAATGACAGTAATTGGTTAATTTGTTTACTGCAAACTCTTTGTTGGGGTAGGATAGTGGTGCTTGTATACATGCATTGAACAATGTATTATCAAAAATGAAATATGAATGAATGAATGAATGAAATATATTACGTGCATGTATTTTGCACGTATTTTGTCCATATTTTTTTAAGAAATCTGTTTAGGAAGTGTGTGGTCCTATGTTGTCCCCCAGTAGCACTGATGAATAATTATGGCCCCCTCCAGCATTTAAATTGCCTATCCATGGTTTACGTACTGCAGCAGAGGACAAATGTAACAACGGCATCTGTCCGCAGCACTTGTTTCATTCTAACGTTTCTCCTTGCATGCTGCATGCGTGCAATCTTTGTGTGGTGTGTGACTCGAAATATACAGCGAAGTGTGATTTAAAGTTCCTGAGAGATTATGAGAGATTATACAGAGTACAAAAAAAGGCATAACAGCCATTGGTAGAGTATTTACTAAATTCCTTGGCCCCCCTGTCGCCACCCCTATCATTGGCAATGAATCTATCAATAATCAATTCAAACTTTTATTGTAAATGCTCCTTATACTGTCACCATAAATGTGTGTTTAGAATTTACTACTCAGCCTGTTTTATGTTCGTCCCTGGTCCAACGCACGTGATTCAAATAATCAACTCATAAGCAAACTTTGAACAAGCCTGTGAACGATCCCTCATTTGAACTTACTTCTTTTTGTATTTATAGATACTTTTCATAGTATTCGCAGTGCAAGGTATTGCCGCAAATTTAAGTTGTACCGTCATTATGTCAGGAATGCTGGTACAAACTGCAAAGTTTAATCAAAGTTAAATGTGCTATTATCTTAATTGCCATTATTGATAATTTGTGCATACCTTAAATAATTCGGGCTGTAAAATAATGATGGTTACATAAGAGTACCTGCCTGCTGGAGCAATATGTTGTGATGATCCATTTAGTCGAGTAACTGCAAATACTATAAATGACTAGTTCTTAGTCAATGAGCAAAATAATCGTTTGTGGCAGTCCGAGCTCATAATTGTTATTGTATAGCCTACACAATCTGGGGTAGTGCTCAACACTAATCATCATCATCTTATTCAAGTGACATGCATAAAATTTGCCAGGGAATGCAGAAAATGAAACCTGAATCAGAAACGTGTGTGGATGCCAGAAACGTGTGTCCTTGTGTGTGCAGGTGGGGGGTTATAACTACCATTCTCCCAGCTGAACCTCCCCAGGTAAAACTGTCTAGTACTGTCTAGAACTAGTACTATCACCGCAATAAGTGGTATGGAAAATGGATCGATGATATATCACACTTAAACCTACAACTAGTGAGCAGTTAGTCGAGCATGAACACAAATCGATGCAAATTTAGCGTGCTCAATTTTACATCCAGATTTAATATATGAATTGAAGAACTGGGGACACACACCTTAAAGAGGATGTCAACACAAACACATTTTTTCCAAGAATATATTCTATGCAAGCCCACTACTTGAAACAAGGCGTTCTGATTAATATTGTGTTTGTGGAATATGAGTCAAGCAGCAAAATCCAGCCATCTCAGGGGTCTTCCATTTTGTCACTTCTGTCGACATCACAACTGCTCTGGGCTCAGGTAACGACCAATCACGGCTGACCTGTTTTCTGAAGCTGAGCCGTGATTGGTCGTTATTTGAGCCCTCAGGGCATCTGTGATGTCATTTTCAGTCGACAGAAGTGATCAAATGGCCGATCCCTGAGATGGCTAGATTTTGCTGCTTGACTCATATTCCACAAACACAATATTAATCAGAATGCTGTGTTTCAACTAGTGGGCCTGCTGGGAACATATTCTTGAAAAAAATGTGTTTGGGTTTTTTTCCGCTTTAATCACTTAAACCCTTATCTCACTGAGCGGTGAATGCTTGCGAATGTTTGCGAATGTTGGTTGTTCGTCAGGGTTCATTCAAGGTTGCAAAAGGTTGCAAAGACGTTCGCAAGACGTTCACAGTTATACTATAACCAAGAAATTGTTGAAAAATGTTCCCCAAAATTTATATACAGTACCAGTCAAAAGTGTACATCATGAAGAAATATTGATGGAAAAAATGTGTTATTTAATGTGTTAAAAATTTGGTATTTTCTCAGTAAACTTTATGATGTGGATGGTGTTTTATGACCTGCAATGAGTTTCAGTTCACGGATGTGAATTATAAGAGTTAAGTGCTTGAATTTCTTGATCTCTTATCGGGCTGCTCAATTAGGAAAAAAATATTAATCACGATTATTTTGGCAGTAAGTGAAATCACGATTATTCAAACGATCATTTATTTTTTGGTACAAAACAAGAAAATGTTTGAACATAAAAAATATAACGGCAAATAAATTTATTTGAAACACTATAATTATGTAAGTTCCTTTAGTCCTCAAAAATGTATAAAATTAGTTATTAGATTTTTATTTTTTTTTAAAGGTGCACATGTATGATTTCCTTTTGCAAACAAACAGTGCGTTGGATATAAATGCATATTAATAATCGTTTTTTACGATTATGCCAATTTTGTCATCGTGGAGTGTAATAATCGGTTTTGTAATTGAATTTCGATTAATTGCAGTCCTAATCTCTTAATGTGTTTGAGAGCATTTGAATTTGAAGGTGTTTCCAAACTTTTGATGGTACTATCCAAATCTTAAGAATCCCTACTGAATTGAAAATGAAGCAAAACACCCAAAGCTTCCAACAGGCACAACAGATAGTTGAACAGGATGCGACTTCCTGCAATTGTGGTAGATTCCCATTCAGTCTAAGTCAGCACTAAGATGTCACAGCATGTGAGCAAACCTCTTTTATCACAATGTTGCAATTAAATACCCCTAGGGAACAAGGTGTGTTATTGCTCTGATCCCACCAACCCAGGTGAGCCCAGTTTTAGTAGGCCTAACTCTTATCGTCAAATTACATTAGTTCATATTTACGCGTGAAAAACAAATAGTAATACAGTATAAGGTCACAATCCAACATTTGGATCAATGGCCAAAAATGTAGTCCCATCTCTATAATACAATTGTAATGCATTTGACCCACCAGGTGGACCTTCAGGCCACCATATCAAACAACTATCATATACTTTTTTATACCCCGTCTTGATTTAAGATGACGACAATTCGCGGTTAGGTTTAGCATAGCCAAACTTTCAAATGCAATTGAAGTGTGATGTCAGTGAAGGTGGCAAGGCCACCGGCTTACCAATGCGAGCTGACTCAACTTTGAAGGTGCTGAAATCCCAGTTGCGAGGTAGTTTCAAAGACATACTGTAGTCCTCAATTTAGTGCACAGGTCAGTATTTAATTGTACACGCCCGCGCACAGTCATACATACACAAGGCAGATATCGCAAATCACACTTCCTGCTTCCTGTGTGTTCATTTTTTTTTCACCATTTCAGACACTTACTCATGTGAGACTCCTCAGAGCTGTTTCCATGTTCAGACTTGTTTTGTATTAATTTCTTTCAAGGTGATTCACAAAAATGTTCAGGCGTTTTTAATTAATGGGCAAATGATAGAACTATTTCAAATGGTTCTAGTCTGTATCATTTATTATGTATAAAAATGCTCGTCATCTTTTGGTCTGACTCCTAGAGTGATCATTTTGCTGCACACGTCGGCTATGTCAGTAACTTACAAATAAGATGCAACGCAATCACACTTATCAAAGTAACAGTACTGTAGACTGGGCCTAGGGAAAAAAGTATATGAGGGAAGAGAAACCACGTTGGCAATAACTTTTTTTTAATTTTTTTATTTTCCAACAAGGCAAAGTACATTTTAGAATAAGAGTACATTTCTTCTATAGACAAATGTACATCACAAAGCACTCCACTGCCTAAGAATAATATAACTCATACTGATTTATAGGAAAACCACAAAACAATATTTCCTCGAAGGCGAGCGAACAATATGTGGTTACAATGTTGCACCGCTTTAATACATTCTTTAAAATGTCCCGCTTGGAAGAATTGTAATTATTATGGTCCACAACGTCCTTCTTGGTACCACACGAATGATTTATTCTCATTGAATCCTGTTGAACTGGTATTAGACTTTAGTCTGCCTCTATGCCTGAGAGTAGGAAATTAAATTTGTTTCTTTTAACATCAGCAGACTGAGTGCTCTACCTCCCCCTAGTGGCCGCAACCAACAAAGACAGGGCTTGAGAAATGCTATCAAAGGGACACAAAAATAAACTAAATTAAAAAGTCCTGATGAAAGGAATACAACAGCAGTATCTGTGTAGCTTCTAACCGCACTGCAACATTGAGAGCACATAAGAGCCAAGTCTACAAGCAGCTCATTGCAAGAAAGCTAGCACTTCTCTGCTATTTGCAATATTTTTTCCTAAATTACAGCATAGCTTTACATATTCCCTTAGGCTGTACAAAATATTAAAGCACACCAAAAATAGCTCTAAAATATTAAATGTATAATATAACTTTGAGGTGAGCTGATTTGGTCAAATAAATATTTTATGGATAAACGTACACTTACAGCTATGTGGTTGTACAATGGAAAATGACAATATCATCTCTCATTATTGACTTACATTTGAAGAACAAAAGAACACATCTTGCCTAGTTTCATTGTATCAAAACAAAACAAAACTTGAGCCTGAATTCAAAGAATGTCTTGGGGCGAAAATGTTTTTGGGGCACATCATGTTCAGGATGTGATTGATTTTTTTTTTTGTCTGGGTCAAGTTCTGAAAAGGTTGACTGCACTTTTATGAGCTAGTCATTGACGGCCAAAAAGACAACAATGGGACCAAAAAGTGAACTGGATGTCCCTGCTACATTTCTGTCTGATTTGAACTGAATACACCCTTCAGCATAAGTCTACCTCAGCAAGTCTTCTTGGACTTGGCTGATGTAAATGTTCCTTGTCGCATTATGTGCAGCCAAATGGATGTGTACAAACATAATGGAGCAAGTGTGGTGTGAAAAAGAGTTAGAAAGGTTCATCTTGAGCTTCACTGATTGATATGACCATGGTGAACTTTTCCTGTCAATTGATACACCGCCACTAATGAATTTCACCTGGAATGTTGTCATTTAAGCCAACACACCTCACCACCAAATCCGTAATAGCAATGTAAACATGTCAACTCCAATTTTGGACCTATGTACTGCACCTTTCTAAATATCAATAACTAGCACAAACACATTAGTAGTACTTTCTAAGAAATTTGATTTTTGGCTGGCAGAATTGAAGGAATATCATACTAGGTTTGCAGGTCTGAAGGATGAGTTAAAATTTCCAATAACAGCGACCGTATTTTTGAGTTATTTGCCACAATGCTTTATCATTGGTCAAGTCGCACAAAAATAGCAGGTATAAAAATTTCACATTTTCAATTACAAAATACAAAAATAATGGGAGCAGCAGTAGGAACACAGACATCTATCTAAAACGGAGGCCGCAGACATAAAACTGTAAAATAATACTCAATTTTACCATTTAACATAAGACCTTTACTGGCAGCTTTTATTGAATCGGTAATGAACCCTGCCTGCTGTGTAATGCACCAATGAATTGAAAACCGTCACTACTGTCAAGTTCTCAATATTTGCTCTGGGGTTCTGATCTCAACAAGGGCTCAAACAGACAATATCAGCCTGTGGCAGTGATGATCCAAAATGTTACCTTTAAATATCGTGAGGAATCATCAGAATAACACCTGGCAGTCAATATAACAATATAAAACTCTTGAATACGACTGACTTCACAGATAGAAATACCAGCACAACAAATTTTTAAATGTGTAACAAAAACAACATGTTTGTGTTCATATAGTTTGTCAGTAACAAGCGCGGTGCGAGGTCCCACGGCATTCATCTAAAAAGGTCCTCCACACACGCAAAGATTGGCTATGGCTAGCACTACCTGATCCTGTCAAATCATTCTGACTTTTTCATTTTCGTTGTTCCACATGACAATACGTACATAACGCATGATGTGATTCAAGTCGTGGGATTATGAATGGCAGTGAAAAGACCGTTAAATGATCCGTCTAAATAAAAGAAACACCTAAACCCCAATTCCATTAAATGTGGGACATTGTGCGAATCAAAGGAAAACAGAACACAATGATTTTCAAATCCTTTTCAACCTACAGTATTTTCAATTGAACACATTACAAAGACAACATATTTAACGTTGAAACTGATGAACATTATTGCTGAGTTTGATGCCCGCGACATGTTAAGAATAAAGTTGGGACAGGGGCATCAAAAGACTGTGAGCAGAGGAATGCTAAGGAAAAAAAAAAAAGAAAAAAATCCCCGAAAGGCTCAGTTACTCACAAGCAAGCACTTGTGAGGTTCAAAACATTGCTAACAACTGCGTGAGCAAATAGTCCAACGGTTTTACGACCACATTTTTCAAAGTACAATTGCAAGGAATTTAAGGATCTCATCATCTACGGTCCATAAAATGATGAAACGCATCTCTCCATGTAAGCGGCAATGCTGAAAAGCAACATTGAATGTCCGTGACCTTCGGTTCCTCGGGTGGCACTTCGTTAGAAACCGGCACGATTGTGTAAAGGATATTGCCGCGTGGGCTCAGAACACTTTAGAAAGTCATTGGCAGTTAACAGAGTTCATCGCTATATCTAAAAACGGAGGTTAAAACTCGCAAAAGACATATATCAACAACACTCAGAAACGCTTCTCTGGGCCCGAGCTCATCTGGGATGGACGGATGCAAATAATACATGTGAATACTTTCCCCCAAAAAAAGTTGATCAGACAAACAATAAATAGCTTGTCCTTGTAGTGTATTCATTTGAATATAGGTTGAAAAGGATTTGGAAATATTTGTGTTGCTTTTATTTCTTTTGCACAACATCCCAACTTCTTTGGAATTGGAGTTTGTAGTTGAACAACAGCTATATAAAAACTGTATAAATATTAACAATCGCAACAAAACAACTCAATAGGGAGGGTAACAATAAAGTGAGTGGCACATGAGAGCGGTGCATGAAAAATGATGCACGTTAAAATATCAACACACACAATCAGGGTAAATAGAGAATATTGCCTACATCTGGAAAAGTAGAACAGACCAACATTGTTCAACACAGTGGAAATAGACTGAAAGGCTTGGATGGAGAGGTGTACAGTACTTGAACTCAGAAATTCTTGTGTAACATGATTCACACATAGCATGGAATCACACGTAACTCATACCTAAATGAAATGGAATTACCCAATGCTGACTTTTTCTTTTGTTGATTTTCCTTTTTTATGCTCACAAAAAAAAAAGCACTGTAGAGTCTCCCACAGCAGGAACGCACCGGGCCTCTGGAGGAGCCTCCCTCCGCCGCAAGCCGGCGTTGGCTGCGGAGCGCTCTAGGCGGCCGCCTCGTCCAACGCGGGCAGCAAGCCCTTCTCTGTTAGGTGAGCCTTCAGAGAATTGAAGATGTAGAGCTGCTGGTCGGCGCGGAGGGCCAGGAGCTGCTGGATGACCTTGCTCGGGTTGGGCCCCCTGAGAGGACGTACAATACGTACGCCAATGACAAACGGCCACTTCGTCAAAGCACACGTGCAATAGTCAAGTTTGTCAACAAATATTTTGTCGTGTTTACCTGATGAAACTAGCAATGTAGACATTTACAAATGTGGCCATGAGGTACTGGCAGTCGAATCGGTCCATTATGCCACCGTGTCCTGGAATGGTGTTGGCAAAATCCTGGAAAGCAAGACATTTAATATTGCAGAAGTTGCATGTTCAACTCAAGTTTCAGAAGAAAATGTCATGAACATATTGAGAGCCAAGCCCGAGCACAGGCCACGCAAAAGTATTCGCGTACCTTTATCTTAAAGGCCCTCTTGAAGCCGCTGGCAAAGAAGCCACCAAAGGGTCCCACGATGGAGGCAAATGTGGACAGAGCGATGCTGTGGATCTGGAATGGATAGAGACGAACTGTGCTCTGCAGACACAAGACGGGGAAGGTTACACGGAGACAGTCAGTGATGTGACAACTCCAAAGGAAATTCGTTTCGTGGCCAACTCAAAGTACTCGTGTAACAAATCAATTTTTCTGTCTCTGACTTTTTCAAATCTGTTGACCGGAGGATGCAACCAACGCCAACAGTGGATGATTGTGGTTGTAGAAAGGGCATCGACTTCAAAAAAATTCCAACCTCACCCCCGCTTCCCTGAGCTGACAAAATATTTTTGGGGGCATAGAAAATGGCCAACCCTTTTAATTTACACATCAGACAGCTGCAGAGATATGCAATCCAGGCCCAGCAAGGAAAAACCCTGCCACAGTTTGGCGCTTCTAATCAACTGAGCTCGTTTACCTGCCGGTTGAGTAGCACCTGTGGCTAAAGCCAAACTTTGGCCGGGTTTTTACTTGCTGGACCTGAATGACACCACCTCTGGACAGCTGAGGTGACTCAAACACAGCCACTGACACTTCCCCTCACGCGCTAACACACAACAGCAGCTGATACAACACAAAATACACAACACACACGGTGACGGTTTATTTTAAACCTTGCCAGGTGACAAAGATCAAACATGTTAGATACTCGCCTCATGCTCTCATGAGACAGAAAACTCACCAAAAATGAAAAGTTTTAATTTCAGCTCCGTTTCGCTCCAATGTCAATGACCAATCAAATCGCAGCCTTTGCAATTAGCAAATCGCATTTTGTCAAATTGAGATTTTCATTGCAAATGCAAGTAATTGTTTTCAGCCCTAGTCAAGTCAAAGTACAGCAGTACTTTCGTGGCAGAACTTGCTTTAAACTTTTAACCATCTTTATTTTCCCATGTGATATGTTGACTCACCCATCCGGTGACAGACTGTAGGATGCTTGGAAGGGTGTAGTCTTGAAGCTGGAAAAGTTCAGGCGGCTCGCAGTCCACTTGGAAGCTGTTGGAATCGTTGTTGAACTCAACTGGACACACGAAGTAGCGACAGCCTGCCATCACGTAGGAGAGCTGTGAGGACAATCACGGTTTCACGTTACTTTGGTGCACTGCTGTGGCTTATCGTAGCAAAATCAAAAAAGCGATACATCGCAAAGCCATGTTTTCACCAAGCTACAGTTCAGATCACGGGTCAACAATGCGGTGGCCCCGCGGACCTGCTCTAAAAACAGCTGAGCAGTGATGGGACATTGTGATTTCGAGAAATTGGACATGTGATCACTTGAAAATGTGAACTGGCAGAGATTTATGGGGGGGGAGTGTTGCATATTGATATTTATCTATTTTCTAATTATTGTGAGGAATCATTAACATGAGTGTCATATGAATGAATATTATTAATAATCCATACTAATATGATGAAATGTAATTTGAGGGTATTTGTACTTTCAAATGTGTGTATCAAACTGGTAGCCCTTCGCACTAATCAGTAGCCAAGAAGTAAGTCTCAGTTTCAAAAAGGTTGGTGATCCCTTCAATGATTTAAAACAGCAGCCAGTGTCACATGAGGACAATTTGATGTGTGGTGTAATCAGCGCAACAGGGACGACCTCTTTAAAGGCTATATCTCAGGTTTTACCACTAATTCCACACTAATTCCACTTTGGCCATTTCCAAGACAAAGCTGTGAAAATGCCTTCTTAGATGGTCAGTATGAATGGGCCAGTGCTCGTGATGATGATGATGACAGCAAGTGTGTGGCATGACAACAAAAGCACACTAATCAATTCAACAAAGAGGAGGAAAGTGCAACACTGGAAGACATCCAGTATTTGGTGTTCTTTCCTCTTGTAGCTGTTTACAATCATTAGTTGATCTTCTGTTAGAAGAACACAAGCTTTGCGAAAAAGGCACAATGTGTACAATTCCAACTCCATTCCTGTTGTCACAGTCCATAGCACTCTTGTTGGTGTGCCAAATCAAAAGTGTCCAAAAAAATAGATGATTTGGAACAACTATTTTGTTAATCTGTCCCTAACTAACCTGCGTTCTGCAAAAATTGTTTTCTCAACAGAAATTGCCAATGGATGCCTGTTTGGGTTCACACAGACACACGCAAGAAGAACATTGTTTCCAGTTATCTAAAAGACAATATTAAAAAAAAGTCACCATGATGCCAAACAAAATGGTCGCGAAGAATCCACCTATGAATCCCTCCCACGTCTTCTTTGGCGACAACTGTAGAGGACGCAGAACAGCTCGTTAATACACATGTAACATCATTTAGCACGATCGTGTGCATGAACGAAGGGACTTGCGGTGTGCTTTGTCGACCAACCTTAATGAGAGGGGTGCGGCCGAAGAAGAAACCAAACATGTAGGCCATAATATCGTTACAGATCACACAGGAAATTGGCACAATAAACCTTTTGGAAAAAGAACAGTCGAATAAAAGGCGTTGAAAATTGGTTTCAATCCTGCAAGGGTTACAAGATAACACCGTTGCTCCTCATCCCTACATGCGATTGTGATTCTGCGCATTCAAAACAAACATCTTCAAGTGTTACATTTTCTGCTAGTTTAACGAAACTTATACAAAGGAGGCAAACTGTTTACGTACCAGATCATCCCTTCAAACAGGTTGTGAATGATGAGGTGAGACTGCGTCACCACAATCAACAGAGTCACGTGAGTCCACCCAAACTGATGGGGAAAAGACAAATGAAGAGATTTGTGACAGATTGCTTTGCAGGAATGCGCCCCAAGCAAGTCTAACTACTGATACAAGGCAGAATGTGAGCAACAATCATTTTTCAAGGCAATATATCGCTGGCATCGGGCCAAAATCTTGCACCTCCAAAATGGTCACTTTCCAGGAGACCGTAAAAAAGGCAAGTTTGTTCAACCATTAGCATTGAATTGTGAAAGAGAGCAAGCCACTTTAATGGGTAAAAATAACATGCCCTGCGTGTGGGCTGACCAATAGTAAAGATGTTTGGAAAAAACAAGAAATTCACCAAAATGGGACTATTGAGGTTTTGGCCCGACGCCAGCGCGATGTTAATTTTTATATTGTACTTACATTGTAGCAAATAAATGTTGGTTCTATAATATGTCCAAAATCATAATCAAAACACTGCACTTTAAAGCACTATAGAGAGTTTGTTCTGATGGAATGCCTCCCACAGAGGTATTTTTTTTCTTTTTTAGTTTTGCATTTCTGCTGCTCTTTCAACTCTCTAAAGTTTGGTGCGTGAAATTATGATTGAGTATTGTTGCAAAATTGTTCATGAATTCTGTCATTTCTGAATGTCTGCTAGGTCATGAAGGTAACAGCGTGTGATTTGTGATTGGACGTGGGAGTCGAGGGGCGGGGAGAGAGGGGGCAAGAGTAGATTGAACGTTGGATAGCTGTCGCCTGACGGTCATGGGGGATCCAATACTAGTTTGATGTTTGATAGAATCATTAAGAACAGCTGTTTCATTGTAGAAAAGTGCTTAACTACTGTTGGAGTTGAATGCAAACTGCATAATGTTAGGGCCTTGCATTCTTCACAATAATATTAATTATGAATAAAACCTGTGCCACTTTTTTTAAATGAACATTTGGGCCTGGTATGCTACTGTATGCAAATGTTGGTCATAACGGTGGTACTTGGTGTGAATATTTTGAGAACCACTGGGTTAATCCTTCCACACAAACGGGCAAATGCTGAACAAAATATTGCTGTCCACACGATATCAGGAAGACAGAAAAATGTTTGATGATGTTTAATCAAACACCTTACGTATTAAAAGATGTTGCTTGGTCCACCAATTCTGCTGACCAGTTTTCCCACATTTCATCTTGAATGTCTTACAAGAAATTGTAAAGAAGCCACAGACAGACGAGAGCATTAAATGATCATTCTGAACCCGAAGCAAATTGGAAAACTGTTGAATAAAATACTGCGCAATCAACAAAAACATGAGGACAACACTTAAGCAAATTGGTGTAGAGAAGAAACCGAATCTCAGGAAATGACTGGACTGTGTTGTTGAGTATGGCAGTGTCTGGTTTGTTTTCAGTTGAGATGACAACCTGCCAATGATTTCTAGGGCAACCACTTCCCCGCGCCTCCAGAAAGCGAATCCCTCTTGCAGGCCTCGTTAATAACCCAGCGTCTCTTAAGGACGGAGGCTAACAAGAGTCCGGATGTTACTTACCATGTAGAACTGAAGGCGGTAGTGCTTCTTCACCAAGCTCAGCACAAACATGCAGAAACCTGAAGAGTGAACGCGGTCGTCAATGCACAGAGGCACATCAATGAGGTCATAATCCAGGTCATCTTGACAAACTGACCAATTCTCGTCCGACCTGAGCTAAAATGTTAAAATGCAGCAGAGTGTCTCAAGGTTTCTGCATTCCGTTAATAGTCTGACGACTGAGGAGAAGGTGCCCTTGCAGATAATAAATTGGAAATACAAATCACTTGTCTCTTATCAGCCCTTATTAAAAATTGGCTTGCTTCTATCGTTCTTTTTTCTTAGCTCCAAAGCCTTTCTTGGAGGAAGAGAAAAGAAACCAAGACTTTCCACTTTATCGAAGACACGGGTGTATTTGGGACATTCTTTCAAATGGGAATCGAATCCATATGTGGTACCTTCAGACTACGCACTTTACAACTAAAAGGCGCATTCTAATAAAAAAAAAGGTAAATTACATATACAAATACAAAATACAAAACCCAGACGTGTACTGCATGCAGGTCTGAATGGCTGATAAACATTAGAATGTAGAATGAAACGGATTAGTGAAATATGGTGTGTGTCAAGTGTTGCACCTGTGAGGTAGAGGGCAAAGGAGATAAAACGGTGGTATTTGCTGAGGATGCGAAGCGGCTCTTCCCTTTGCACCAGTGTGAAGAAGTAATCTGTGACGGTCTCACCATAGAAGAAGTAATTCACGCAGAGCAGGAAGTACCTGTCGGGAAGAGTGTTGACACACTAATCTCACGCAACTTTATGACAGCAACATGTGTTCGGTGTGTCAAGAAAAAGAAGGAGCAAACATCATGCCTGATGGAAAGACTTTGCTTTCTGAGCGGGGAATCAGGAGAGAACGTTGTCGTCAAAAATCTTTCACCAATTTACTGCACACAAATTCCTTTGCAAGTAGAGTGCCTTGAAAAAGTATTCACACCATTTGAGCCGCTTCACATTTTGCCACCTAATAACCACAAACTTTAAATGTTTTGTTTTTTTTTTTTTTAGATTTTATTTGATCGTCCACAAAGTAGCACATAATTGTAAAGTGAAATGGAAATGAGACATGCTTTTCAAATTTTCAAGCAAACAAATATTTGAAAAATGCGATGCGCATTTGTGGTCAGCCACCCGACGTTAACACTTAGTAGTGCAACCTTTCAATTACAACTGCGCTACCAGCTTTGCGTATCTCGAGCCGATTCTGCTTTGCAAATCTCAGCCAGATCAGATGGAGAGTGTCTGTGTACAACAAATGAGTAATGCCACTGAAGCTCAATGCGATTTACGTCTGGACTGAGTAGGCAATTCAAACGCATTCTTGGATCGGAAGTCTAGATCATATTAGATTGTAAACCATTCCATTGTTGATCTGTCTTTATGTTCAGGGACTTCAAAATAAAATGCATTACAATAATTCACCCGAGACGTGACGAAGACATGGATTGCTGTTACAATGTGCTGTTGAGAGAGGAGAGGCTTTATCCTTGCCAGCTGGCAAAAATGAAAAAAAGCTGGATTCAACAACAGCACCAATTTGCCGGTCCAATTTTAAATCACGGTCCAATTTAAAAACCAAGTTAGAAGACCATTGGCTTTAGATAAGACGCCAAGGAATCCAAGTCAGTAGGATGTGATGTACAAGGGCCACTGGGACCAAAAACCATAACTTCTGTTTCCTTTTCATTGAAATTCAACAAATTCCGTGCCATCCAGCCCTTGATTTTCTCCAGACAGGACAAAAGTGGCCTCAATGAGAAATCATCTTTTTTGCTCAGTGGGACATACATCCACATAGCAGTGGAAGTAAACGCCATGTTTTCTTAACCCTTGTATGGTGTTTGTATTTTTGTTACTCAGCCAGTGTTGATGGGTTTGGTGGACCCGCTACAGTTTTGGGTTTTCAAAACAACACAATCAAATAATTTTCCGTTAAAATACTCAACAGATGTTTACTACATCACGATTGCAAGTCTTATGAACAGCAAACTTTGCTAATATTTGCCCTTTATTAGCATTTTATGAATGAATGTGCAACTCCATTTTTAAAACTCATTCAGTACCAGACTTTTTCAGACCCTCCCTCTATGAAATGACATAAATTTTTAATTGGGATAGAACTGAAAAGAAATCCCATGACAGTGTGTTATCACCATGAGGCAAAGGTTTCTGATATGCCTTGGGTCATTTTATTTTATTTTTCTATAAAAACTGAATGTGGGTCCCACAGAGCCGCGAACACCATACAAGGGTTAAGGTGGAACCCAGGGGCAACAGATACAATGAAAGCAGCAGGGGCCCCAGAATTGAACCCTGTGGAACAACCAGAGCTGGGCAGTCCGTCCCTGGGCCGGACCGGTAGGTCGGACCCTCCGGCCCGGCCGGATGCCCATTTTGGGGGCGGAGGGTGGGGGCGAATTTTAGACCGGCCCACTAATCGGCCTTCATGCGCGTGAGTGCTCGTGAGGCGGCCAAATTTAATCTCAGCCTACTCGGTGTAAGGCTTCTTTCTACTCCCGCATCGGCGCCGCATTGATTCACATGACCTACGCATTGTGCTGTTGGGGACAGGTCTGCAAACACATGCCACGCACACGTCAGGAATTGTTGCAAAACCACTCAAGAGCGCTGCCACTAATGGCTACCAAGGTTCTGCAAACGAGCCAACAGAGCACTGTGGTCCACCTAGTCAAATGCTGCAGTTAGATCCAACAAAACAAGACACACATCACCTCCGGTGTCTTTAGCCAGGAGGATGTCATTAAAAAAGGTAACAGGGATGACTGTGCTACGCGTGGTCTTAAAACTTGCCTGGAAAACGAAAAGGATGCGTGGAGGACAGTAAAGCCGTGGCTCTCCAGGAGAGGGACACGACAGTGTCAAGGACGCGCCACAACGGAGTAAATCCATGCGTTCGTGAATGAGCAGAGGACAAAGCGTGTTTTAGCTCCCATTTTAGCTTCACCAACTGACTGCTGCATCTCCCCGGCGGTGCTTCCATCATGGAGGAAGCACATCAACGCGGAAGAGATCAGCCGGTATGTCACCCAGCAACGGAGGCAATGTCTTCTTCACCACCATGCTCAAATGCAACCGAGCCTCTGGCGTTGTTTTGAAACTCCAATAAAGACTTGTGATCAGAAACAAGCCCAGTCAGTCGAGCACCAAGCACCGTAGACAGAAAATAAATAAATGCACACCAGACTTTAGTCTATATTTGCTTTGAATTTGGAAAATCTTATGTCATTTTCGTTCCACTTCACATTTAGATGCTATTTTGCGTTGGTCTATTGCATGAAATCTTTAGTCTTTAAGGCCACAAAATGTGTAAAAGGTCAAGGGGCATGAATACCCTTTCAGGGGACTATACAGTAAGTCATTTCCATTGGTCATGATATGACAAGGACTATTGTCATTGTTAGATTAGGCCTCTTTGGTGGATATGATTGGAAAGGAAACTTGAACTAGGCTGTTTTCTTGCTGTGACCTTTTTCTTGCTTTCACTGGGCTTCCCTTCTCCATGAGACCCTCTGCACACATATTAGTTGATTTCCCTTAAAACATTGAGGTCACACATTGTCACATTTGCTAGGCAGAGTTTCCCCCTCTTGTGGGTGGGCGACCAAGGCAGGATAAGAGTAGGGACAATTTGTTAGACAGATTAATGCCTCTCCACACCAATCCGACATCAGCCGTTGTGGCTAACAACCAATCAGAGTGATCATTTGTCCCGACAGCCCGACCCAATTCTACATGTTGAAACGGCCAATCACGGCCCCCAGACGCCCCAACAACGGCTCCGACTTTCCAACTGCCGACGTCGGTTTGGTGTGTAGAGGCCTTTAGACCTTCTTCCACAATCTCACAGAGAAAGTCTCCACAGCGGTGTACTCGATCGTTTTGGCATTCACAAAAGAGCTCAACTGAGAATATAATGTCTTCTGGTGGTTATTGTTAGCATAATGAGCATGAACTCATTCACTGCCAGACATTTTCAGACCCTCTTTTACCCTAACGTTTGAAAAAATTATGAATAAATTCCTGGGATTGAATGGCTGGCCTGTGAAAAGACAAGTAAATTCATCAATGGCAGTGAATGAGTTAAAGGTACATAAAATAACCAGGTAAAGGGCTCCAAGAACTTTTCATCAAGATATCCTCTACTACGCTAAGGATGAACATCACAGGGAGTACAAATCTTAAAGTGGATGTCAACCCCACAAAAATATTTGCAATTATATGTTCTATGCACCTTCACTAGTCTAAACATGGCCTTTTGATCAATACTGCATTTGTGGAATATGAGTTAAGCAGCAAAATCCAACAGTTTTTATCCATCTCAGGGGGCAACCATTTTGTTACTTTCTTTCAACTGAAAATGACATCACAGTTGCTCAGGGCTCTGATAACGACCAATCATGGCTCAGCTTCAGAAAACAGCTGAAGCGACAAAATGGCCAACCCCTGAGATGGATGAAAATGGGTGGAGTTTGCTGCTTAACTGAATATTAATCAAAATGGCGTGTTTAGACTAGTAGGGCTGCATAGAACATATTCTTGTTGGGCTGGGCGATATGACTGAAAACTATATCACGATATAAGTGTTTCATATTGGTAGATATCGATATATATTAATTTTTCTTTTCTAACTATTGAAAATAATGACCCGGAGAAAAATGAAATGAGGCTATTATTATTTTAACATAATACTTAACCTTTAATAAGAGACAATCTAAGTATTTCATATCAGTCAATATTGATAATTATTGATTTTGTTTTAAACATTATTATAACATTATTATAACTATTATAACAGTTAACTTTAATTTTGTACATCGCTATGTAGCGTAATGTGCAGTTTCTCCTCCACCGGTGCATTGTAAATGCTTATTTGCATCAGGTGCTACCCCAAAGCATTATTGTTGATACACATACATTAGCCTTCATTCAATGTTCATACAATGTAAGTGAACTAATACTCTCTTGCAGTGCATATATTATCGTTGACCAACCGTCTTAGGACTACTTTATCTTTTTAGTGGACTCATTATTGCCATAGTCCATTCATATTTTACTTGCTTGATTTTAACTTGAGTGCAATGCCGAGGGTCGGATATGCTTAACTCGTGCTAGATGTCAAAGACAGGGAGCTCTTTTACTTGTACACCACGTCTCTATCCGGAGGTGTTTAATCGGGTTATCATGCGTAATATCATTATATTGTGAGAGTTGTACTGACCCCACTGGTCATTTATTTGAGCAAAGTTCGCCATTCGCTTGCTTGACGCGAGTATGGCGCACGGCCGCCGGGCTCGCACGCATGCTCCGTTGGGTGAGCAGCTTCTTCTTCGTTGGTTTAAATGCTTCTTTTTCCTTGGATTAGCGGCTTCTTCGTCGTTGGTATAAATTCTTCTTCATGATTGGAGGCGGATGAGCGCTGCGCTGCCTACATCACGCACCATGCCGCAATCGGGTTTGTTTTCTTTTTTCTTTTGAACGTTTTATAGAAGGCGTTTTCTATTGATGTCAATCGCGATACATATTGATATTGAATTATTGGTCCAGCCCCATATTCTTGTAAAGAAAATATTTGGGTTGACTTCCTCTTTAAGTACTATAGTTATATATAATATAGCTGTCCTTTACTTCTAGATTCACTTAAATTCTATACCTACTATAAATTTTCAAACAGTTCAGACCACAAACCTCAGTAAATCTGCAACAAAATATGAGACAATATGATTTAAAAAAAAAAAAAATCATTTGCATGATAAAAAACATTTCATTTTGTATGTGTAGGTCCTCACCAACTCAGTGTCCTGAACCACGGCAGATGATATGAGTGGTAAACGCTGTAACCAATGGTGATGATTTCTTGGAAGCATTTGATCTGAACACACAGCACCTATGCAAGGAAACCCGCAATTACAAGGGAAGAACAGAGCAACCCATATTAATGAAGCATTATAAATTGTTTTATTTTAAGTACAAAATCGGATACAGCCATAAAAACAGAATTGGGAACTAAACCTACAGTGTAGGTCCAGCCTATGAGTTACAACTCATATGCATGTCAATGATTTACAGCTGCATATGTACAGTGCCAAGCAAAATGCTTTGAGTGCAGACCTTTACGAAGATTGAACTGGTGTTTAAAAAAAGAAAGCCAAATGAATACCTATAGCCACACCTTTATCCAAATCCTAGTCAAAATTGGAATTCTAAAAACATGTCATTTGTTTTTTTGTAACACTATTCTTCTGTACTTCTATCATTTCCGTATAGGATTCAGAAAAGATAATTAAAACAACCTAAGTGGCCTTAGTGGATAAAGACTACTGCATAATACCATATATACAGGTAGTTTCCATGATGTTATTGCCATGCTACTCGCTGCCGACCATACTCACAATCATCATAAGCACCATGGGGCCAAGGTAGATGATCAAGAAGAAGAAGGAAATCATGGCAAGTGTAAGGATCCCTCGAACCCACCAGTTCTTCCATCTAAAGGAGATGAAAACATTAACATTGTGCTACCTGAAGTAAGGATGGAAGAGATGAAACCCTTCCCACAACCGACTATCGGCTTGGACAGGGTTGGGAGGGTTATTTTAAAAATGTAATCCCGTGCAGTCACTCACGATTAAAAAAATGGAGCTAGTACCGGTAATGTAATCCAATCACCATTATATTAATGTAACTTCATTACTTCTAGTTACCTTTGTATTACTCCAAAACCAAATGCACTAAAAAGACTCCCCCCCACACACACACACACATAAAAAAAAAAAAAAAATTACATAATTTATATATATTTGTCTGGTCTTTTCTGTTTTATGAATGTTTATGCATGGTTGTGGAATGTGGGCGGATGCCAAAGCACCCAGAATTCAAATGCAAAACTCTCGTCGTGCTAACCAACATTCATAATGCCTTAGAAAAGCAGATAGACAGACAGATCCATCTGTCAAATAGATGGATAGAGCTGTCAAAGATAGGTAGATCCATCGGTCATAGGGAGAGCGCGATAGAGCGCGATAGAGCGCGATAGAATTCAGTATACCGGTAAGTTGATTTAATGTCTGTTCCAATACTTTTGCTCACTTAAAAAGTTGAAAAGTGGGTGGGTTCAAACAAAAGGTGCTCTGACTTTTGTTGTTTGAATACCATGAAATAAAAGCTGGAATTCTGAACTGATAATATCGCTTATCATAATAGTTTCTGGGCATCTGCAAAAATGTGTTATTGTGACAGGCCTACCAATAAATAATATAATCTATTATGAAGCCAGTCGGCTTCTCTACCGCCAGACTAAGCAGGTTTTCTCGGGGAAACCATGGATACATACACACGCGCACACACAAATATAAGTAAAGCAAATTCACCTCGAGGAGAGTCCGGACAAGGCTTTATTTAACACCTCGGGTGTATCATCAGGGGGCACTGGCACCTCGGGAACCCCTGAGTCCAGTTTCTCCACTTTGGGGTCGTTGTCTACCCCGTCATCTTTCTCCGACCTCAGCTCACTGTCAGAACCCTAATATGCAAAAACACATAGACTCAAATAAATTGGGACATACATACCTGCTGTACCTCAAAATTCGTATTACTGTTTCACTAAGTTGTGAGTTGAGTGACAAGTAAAGGGAGGGTAGTAGCACTTCCTCAATATAACTACTATGCAGTACTAAAAAAAATAAGAATAGAGTAATATTTCAAATAAAATATGTTTCTGACATATCGCTTAGGCAACATAGCCAAATGTTGGGTATACTAAACAAAAACAAGCCTTAACTTCCTGTGTCTAGAGGATCTCTGTGTACATGACTCAAGCTGCTCAGTGGACTGGAATATGTCATTTTCCCTTGGGCTTTGGGAGACAAGTAATTGTGTTCCACAAATTCTGTCGAGCAACGATTGACTATGAAAAAGAATCAGAACAATTCTGTTTCTCCAAACTCTTTTGTTGTCGCACACCACATTCTAATCAACATTTCCCTTGATGGCCCGTGATGACTGTGAAAATCAAATAAGTGTATAATTAAATCATTACACCACAAAGACACAATTGTCTCTGCATTGATTGTTATTATATACTGTCTGTTTTTGAATAACACTGAATTCTAAATCAGACAACCAAATATTTAGAACAACATACAACTATTGTTTAATTTACGTTGTATGTTAAGAAGGGATTGATGAAAAATAATGTTTTAAAGTTTACATTTTGGTACTGATTTTCAGCCAAAATGAAAAGAATAAAGCCAATTATCAAGAACAAAGTAGACTATTTGCTTTACTGGGCCATACTAAATATTTTGACGGGCCAGATCTGGCCTCCGGGCATAGAGTTTGACACCTGTGCTCGAGAGTCTTTTGGTAGATAATGAATCATAATGACGGGTGTTGTCTGTGCCATTGTAAGTACGGCACACTGTACATTATCTCTTTACTCTTTGGAAAAGAAAATGGAAATACAGTATGACTTGGACCTGCACCAATAATCTTTAGCAAGTTGATCACTAGAGGAATGCCTTCTCAACTCACTGATCATCTCAGTTGAATAACCATGTGTGACACACAGTAACACAGAAAAAGCAAACTGTTCACACCCCGACTGACCGCTCTGCTGCGCTGACCAAATTAGGTTCGGAGTTGTCTCCACAGAACAGATGGTCGACTGACAGTATGCTGCGCAACGAGCAACATAAAAGGCAATACTCAGCTAGCTAATGCCGCAGTCCAACACCCATTCAGATGACACGTTTTTACAGGAAATTCTGCGAAAATAATAATGGCTCAGTTTGAACATTCATAGAATTTCATTAAGATCATAATAATAAAGCCACTCAATATCAGGGTTTTTCCTACGTTCAAAATTGCGAAGTGGCCGCCTTCAGACAAAGCGATTGATATTGCTCAACACAGCGCGATTGATTTTCCACCGCGCCAGCAACCTATTTTAACTGCAGTTGCACCGTTCGCCAGTATGGAGGCGCTATATCAGGCCTGGCCAGCCCCCGGCTCTTTCCCCAGTTTCATGCGGCTCGTAAAACCCTTTTCTCTTTGAACTTGCAGCGCGCCGTTGTCAACCCCATTCAATTTTTGTGTATGTGGTGAGGGGCGGCAACACAGAATGGAGAGTTGCAGGGCGGCGCTGCGCGTACTCGGTCGTCTGCCACGACTGCAAATCCCCTCGGATTGAAACATATTCTACTTGATGGCGGCTCCGTTGTGACGTCAGAAAGCGTTTCCAATAGGAAAGAGACTGGCAAGCCATTTACTGCTATTTTGCATGAGGACAATAGAGGAAGCTTTGATAAATAAATTAACTTAACCTTTACTGTATTAACACTCAAAGATATGTCTTGTCTCCTCATGATTTGCCTTTTTAAAATGAGCAAAGACTGGGCTTTCTTAACAATGATACATTTTGTAAACAAGTGGGAAAAGCCTCACTTTTTACTCCCTAGTCAGCTGTTAGGTCAGCACTTCCAAATATGGGCACGCTGTTGCGCGTATGTTAAAGGGGTTGTCCGAACGCGGCGATTGAACAGATGACATTTGGCAAGCGAGGTATCAGCTACGTGCATCTCACACATGCATTTTGACGTATGCGGAAAAAACGTTGAGCAGTGTTGCCTACCAAGTTGACTTTCAAAATGGGAAGGGGAAAAAATCCGAGCATAACAAAAATATGTAGTTCAACATAGGACGTTTTAACACAGTTTTTGTTGAATGTAATGGCAACCCCATTAAAAAAAACAAAAACAAAAAAAGTTTATGTGCACCCATATGTATAATGTGGCTCTTTGCAGTAACACTTTAAAAATGGTGGCTCTAGTTCTAATAAATGAATGCTTTATGGCAGGCATGTCCAAAGTCCGGCCTGGGGGCCAAATGCGGCCCGTGTTCAAATATCTACAGGCCCGCAGCCTCTGGCATAAAATTAAAAATGAGTAGCCCGTCAGTAGTGTTAACCAGTCCAAAATACACATGCAAAAAAAAATAAAAATAAAAGCCGTTTTATATTTCACCACCAGATAGCAGCAGACCTGTGGCTGCCCTCAGAGTGCTTTCGGAAATGTGCTCACTCTCTCTCTCTCAAACGACTCTCAAAGTCGTGTTAGGTCACGTGTCAGAGTAAACCCGTTGCTGCATCACCTTTGAGTGGCCCTTTCCACACCATTTCTTAAGTAATGACTGTAGCAAAAAAAAGAAAAAAGAAAAAAAAAAAAAAAGAAAGTTGACATTGCTTTCGGGACAAGTGGAAATTGTTTTTTTTTTTCATTGAAATACAAAACAACCGTGTCTGCCTAGCTCGCTAAGAGACTGTGGCTGTTTTCAAGGCATTCAATAGCAAGAGTCACTACAGCCCGCACACATTTTCAACTCACCAAATCTGACCCTCTTTGCAAAAAGTTTGGACACCCCTGCTTTTACGTGGTAAGTCATTCTTATTGGAACTCTTAACTTAAAATATGTTCCCTGTAAAAGAAAGTGAGTCGATGACTATACAGAATACATGCACGTCATGGCACATGGTCAGGATGGTACCACACACACACACACACCCACACCTACACCCACACACACACACACACACACACGCGCGCAAACATTGTACAACTGGTGGTTCTCATGGAGACAATGTTCTTCTTTCAGATGCTTGTGTTAAAAATAGCCTACCGTCTCACATAAACACCGCCCCAGTACTCCCACTTTATTGTTCCTGTTAGACTGCAAGGAACTTGGAGCTCCTGTTTTTAAAATGTCAGATTTATTCCTCAAGATTAAAAAAATAATAATAAAAAACAGAACTATTACTGTTGCAGTCTCTTAGATGTGATAAACAAACATGCTATAGGCCCGTCACATATAAAACAAATGAATGTGGCTTGTGATTTAGTTTACAATTGATAGCATACCAGCCCCAAAAAATTAACATTAACTGTTTTGAAATAAAAACACGTAGACCAAATACTAAATCAATCAAACAAGACAATCTATGACTTACGAAGATTATTTTTGGTCAGTTAGACATTTTATTGAGACCCAAACTAATTATGGGGAAATGTTACCCTACCTGCATGCGCAACATGATTTACTTTACAATGATGAAAAATGATTCGGACAGAGAGAGATCAAAACAGAGTTTATCCACTTGAAAATAAGATACTCAGTACCTACTACGACACTGTCATAGTACTCATACTATATCCAGTATCTCTAAATTCCCTTTAACCTGTAGTAGCATTGTTTCAACATCAAGAATGGCATCTGATTCAGCTTACTCCATATTAAATACTTGTGAGTCAATGTCGCACCAGTGTTTATTGAAATATCAACATCATCTCAGTGTATGAAACATTGAGAAGTTAGTCTGTAGGAGCATGAGTCAGATTTTTATGCAAAGACTATTAATTGTCTACAACAAGATGTCACCACAATGAGATGGCAAAGAAAGAAATGAGTGGATTCACAGCATAGCATACCAATCGTTCAAGTAAACCATGTAAATACTGTATGACGCCTAATGGATATACAGTGCATCCGGGAAATTTCACAGCGCTTCACTTTTTCCACATTTTGTTATGTTACAGCTTCTGTCCAAAATGGAATTTATTCTTTTTTTCATCTCAAAATTCTACACAACATCCCATAATGACAAGTTTTTTTTTTAAAAAAAAAAGGTTATTTTTGAAATTCTTGCAAATTATTTTTAAAAATTAATCAAACTAATCCATCACACATACAAAGTACATCAGTATTCAGAGTGTTTGCCACAAAGCTCAAACTTGAGCTCAAGTGCATAATGCTTCCACTGATCATACTTATTAGGTTTCTACAGGTTGATTGGAGTTCACCTGGGGGAAATCCAGTTGATTGGACAAGACTTTGAAAGGTGTATACCTGTCTATATAAGGTACCTACATGTGAAGGCCCTGATACACCAAAACGACGTTCACCAACAGTGACAGACGCTCACCCCCTGTGGCGTCCGGCCGGCTGTCGGCACGTCATGCTGGCAAAACACACCGCAAACGACAGACAGCGACGCTGAGCATTAAAGTACCTTTCTGACAATGCAGGTCAGAGCACAAACCAAGCATGAAGTCAAAGGAATTGTCTGTAGACCGCTTCTGATTGTCCTGGCTACTGTAGCTATTTTTATAATAATGCAAAGAGACCAAGTGGGCAGGAAGAGAGTGTGAATATTTGAGAAGCTCTTGGCAGTGATCGAACTTATGTATTTCAGCAACAGACTTGCTTCATAGCTACGTAATTTTTGTAATACGACGGTCCAATATTGCAGAACTGGGTCACGTTGGTCCCATGGAAAAAGCATACCCTTGGCTTAGCATTCACACAAATATTTGACAGTCCAACATATGTTAACAGAAGGTCATTTGGACAGGTCATAACTCACGATGAGTTCCTAATGGATTAGACATTTTTGCAGAAGCTTTTAACAATTACAGCGCTCGCATCCATCAGTGCACCACGCCCCCTCCAACACCCACCCCCAATTTGACAACAACAAAACCCATTTCCTTCCTGTGTACATGAACACTAGATAAATTACAATGCGTGTCGCACCAGCCAAATGAATGTTGAAAGGCAAACCCTATCAGCCCTCTCTCAAGTAGCTCGTAACCGTGGATGCAAAATTAAAAACACCCAAGAAAAGCACATTTCTACCTTTAACTTAAGTATATGGATGACTGGTGAACAGCTGACATGCAGAATAGACCTTGTACGGTTTTACTGTCCGCTCCATCTTGATCAAGAAATGGTGTATATTTTATTTTAATTTGTTTGACTTTAACATTTGCTGCCTGTTGTTTGATGACGAAAGTGGCGTATGCCCTGGATCCGTTTGTTATTAAAAACAACAACTGTGTCTGAAGATAAACATGCTTATAATAAACGCCGCTTGCATATGTAAATGGTTCCCCAATTCACGTATGACTTTTCTATACGGAACGCGATCACCGTCCTAAATGAATTAGCTAGGTTGCTAACTAGCGTTAGCATCACATTAGAATGGCAGGCGCCGATCCAAGCTAACGTTACCTTGTCCTCGGACGGCTGCTGTTGTAACGTCGCCTCGGTGTCTTTGGCTCCACGGTGCCTCAGCTCTGTCATCTTAGCAAACCACGGCCAAACGATAACAGCAAAGGTCCTGTGGTTCCTTGACACTTGGATCTCCTCTGGCTAAAATTCTACACGGTTTTAGTTTACATTAAAACCCCGCCGATTTAAGTGGGAGTGAAATTGTACACAACTTCCGCTTTCAAAATAAATGTTCCATTTAGTTATTTGGAAATGCTTCCTGACTACTGTACTCGCCAACAACTATTAGTGTGCGATTCTGCAGTTTGGGTATTGATCAAATACCGTGTAAATACAGGTTATTATAACCACTTTTGACAAATGGATACAAATACGTTTGCCATAAAATTGCTAAATGCGAATTAATGTTCATGACCTATAGATGTTGTTGTGATTCTTTCCATTTAGATTATCAATTAGACTCAGGACAAAATCAAGGTTAAAAAAAAGCCTTGAGTTCACAGCCATATATGCACCACTATATGTATGACAAAAATGCAAGTGCGTCCAGGGGAGAAACCTATAAATTGACCAGTCCAAATGAGCTACCCTATTTATTTATACTTGCCTATTTGTTTATTTATGTATTAATTTAATTAAAAATAGACTTATTTATATGTGCAATACATATACCGTGTATACCTGCATAAATTAACCAAGGGCAAGCAAGTAATCAAGCACCCCGGGCCCACCGACCGGGGTGACTGAGCCGTTCGTCTCAGTCCCCACAACCACCACACCAACCAGCAGCCGCAACACGCCTCCAGTGGGCCACCGGCCCCACATCGGTGTTTGGGTGGATGGCTCCTCCATTCTGCGTAATTCGCTTGCGCCGGGGAAACCGCTGCGCACACCCAAGCTCATCGCCCGAGCGCATCACCCGAGCGCATCGCCGGAGCGCATCGCCCGAGTGCATCTCCCGCTTCATCTAAGCCGCCCTGCCACTGAGCCCACCACAAAAAAAAAAATCTTCTTCTCACTCAGTATGGAAAAACTTTCCTTACTTAGTCCCCTAATAATTGTTATACGTTATTGTTAAGTTTTGTATACAGAACAAATTTGAAACTGCTACTTCAAGACGAAGTCAACCCAAACATATTTTTTCAAGAATATGTTCCATGCAAACCCACTAGTTGAAACAAGGCATTCTCATAAATATTCCGTTTGTGGACTAAGAGTTAATGCACCCGTTTTTAGCCACCTCCGTGGGCGGCCATTTTGTCACTTCGGCTGAAAAATGACATCACAACTGCTCAGGAGTCAGGTAACAACCAATCACAACTGACCTTTTTTCGGAAGCTGAGCTGTGATTGGTCGTTGCGTAAGGATTGTATAAGGATAAGACTCAAATTGCTTAGTTATGTCAATATAACAGTAAACTCTGGAGGGACAGTCTGGTGTAGAGTGGTGCTTAAGTTTGGATGACAAATTTAGAGTTTTAAATTGAAAGTTACACCTTTGTGTTTGTGGAAGAGTGATTGCAAAATTCACATTTCGCTTTAACTGCACTGTAATTTGTTGACAAACCATTTCATCGTGATACAGAAAGTAAAAGAAGACACTGCATCGCACAAAGACAAAAAAAAATGATCAAAAAAGTAGAACTGTGAACATGGTACAATTGCTAAAATGCTGATGATCATTTGTTTCCTCCAGGGGTGTCAAACTCTGTTATGACTGAACCCATATAAATGAATGATCACCTACAGATAATTACACGCACAAATTGATGGAGAACTACTTTTAAAATCAGAAGCTGTAACTAATTGTTTGTACAACTATTTGTCGACGGCGTTAAAGGAGGGATTGGTAAAAAAAAATGCTTGCAATATCTCAGCTATCATTGTCGTTAAAAGTGAAGATAGTTTACAAGAAATTAGAAGAAGTCGATGCACATGATTTGCCTTCGCGGGCCACATAAAATGATGTCCGGGCCTTGAGTTTGACACCTGAGCCTTAGAACTATAAATACAATCACGAGTTAGAAATGTCTTTCCGTATTTCTCGATAATGTTAGATTCACTTTTCCATATGATGCAATACAGCGAAAACTTTTTTTTCCTAATGAATACCTCTCTGTATTCTGAAAAATGACTTTTGATTATTAATTGGAAAAATGCATTCCACTGTAGTTTTCACTTTTACCACCAAGTGGCAGCAAAAGTTCATTAAGTGCTTCAAAGGAGCGTTTCTCTTGGCGTGTTTGCAGGCCTGTGTCAACAGTCAGCAGTTATAAATACTTAATTGCTGGTTAAAACAGAAATCAGCAGAAGGGGGTCGAACGCTGCAGATCCAACGGTTCGATATTGTCTGACACCCCAAAGCAGGGTGTTAACTTCGTTTGTGTGATGATCCAGCAGTTGGGCGACAAGATTACGTATATGTCAGGGCGCATCAGGTTGATCAATACATGGTTTTTAAAAACATTCCTAACTTGAATTGATTACACAGAAATTGAAGTTGTGAATTCTCTTTCTAATAGAAAAAGAAAAACATTTGTTCCTATTATTAATTTTTAAACGTTATTAATGACTTTCCCCCATCCAATTAAACCATTCAATAGCCAGAATAAATAGACGCACGTACACACACACACACACACGCATACACACCCCCACACTCACCCCCACGCACACGCACACACCCACACACACACACACACGCACACACATTCGCACACAAAAAAAACACCCACACCCACACAACGATTATGACTGCAGTGGGTATTATAACCGTGGCACCTTAACCTCACTGCAGTGTGACGCGGTGGAAATTGTGCAGACTGCATACTCATACTCACAGTCCTCTGTGCACCCCAGACCAGTGATATCCTACTTCTGCACAATGGATTACAAAAACAGTACTTTTTTTTTTTTTTGGGCAGAGGCTCTTTCGCAGCTCCTCCAGTTCTGCAGAGCCATGGGACATCTGCAATGCAGAAGTCTATATATAGCAGTGGAGGTAGAGGGCGAGAGCAAGAGAGAGACAGACAGACAGAAGGATGGAGAATTAAGTGTTGGGGGAGAAATGAGAGATGACACAAAGTAAATAAAATAATAAGACCGGTATACATTAAAAATATATATTATAAGTAAACTGGAATGCTGTAAAACTTTATTGAAGAATGTTCTACCAAATGCCTGTTTATCAGTCAGCACATAATAACACATGGTCACTGGTCAGTATAAGCAGATACTTGTAAAAAAAAAAAAACTAAGAAAATGTAATCAATAAACATAAAGGGAGGCTTGTTATTAAATGGCCGTGTCTGGCATGTACAGTATTGTTTTATCCCAAAGAGTCTCAAGAGAGCAGTGAGGAGGAGGATTGCAAATGCATCACCACAACAACAAATCTGCTGACTGAAACAAAACGCCACCGCCAGACCAAGGGTGATGCTTCAGCAAGCGACGCACGACACAGCATGTCATTGATCGGACCTCTGAATTTGCGAAAATCTGCTCCCCGATACTGTCCATGTCAGTATCCTCACTTCGCAGGCCCATGATTCGTGCATCGGCATACAGTACAATAGGAAGACTTAAACATTCTCTCTAAACAGATGAAACTCTAATGGTCGACATTCATGACATTTTCTAAAAAGATCCAATGGCATGACTACTTAAATTTGTGAATTTGCATCATGACATGTCATGAAAACTAAAACGTACTTTTCGTTCTTACGCATTCTCCCATACAGATCTCTGACACACCCACCACACGTAAGCTGTGAATGAACTCGGACACGCCAAAGAAATGTGCGTAATTTAGTGACAGTGGAGGCCGTCTAGAAATCATGGGACATGAATTTTCCTCGAGACTTTTGAATGTCACTGAAATCCGTGGACAATATACAGCATCCTTTAAATTTGCAAATGCGGGACAGGACGTCTACTTACACTCAGGGGTGGAGCTACATGGTGGCCAGGGGTGACCATTGCTAGTAGCCTGGCAAGGCAAAGACACTTTCTTTCTGCACAAAAGAAATCAGTCTGGACAGCTCGCTCTCGACCGCGGCTCGGCCCCGGTTCTGAAAGAACCGTAAAATCACATTTGTTTATTTGCTGTGACATATTTTTCGTGAGCAACGTCACTCTTTGGCGGCAGAAGTCCATCCTCATAACATTCAAAACAATGCGCAGAAGAGACGATAGTTTGTTTCTTTCAGCATTAAAGGGGGAAGTCAACCCAATCATATTTTTTTCAGAATATGTTCTATGCAGGCCCACTAGTCTGAACATGGCATTCTGATTAATATTGTGTTTGTGGAATTTGAGACATCCACCCATTTTTAGCTAGCTCAGAGGGTGGCCATGTTGTCACTTCTGTCGGCTGAAAATGACACCGAAGCTGCCCAGGGCTCAGATAACCACCGACCATGGCTCAGCTTCAGAAAACAGGTGAGCCGTGATTGGTCGGATTGGTGTGTAGAGGCCTATTAACTCAGTTTGAAATGAGCAGAAACACATACTGTAGAGTCATCAAAACCCCACAGCTGACAGCACTGGAAGAATTTCTTTCAAAAGAAGAGAAGTTTTTTTTCTGACATCTCTTCCACTCCACTGATGAATTTCATTCCGCTCTCTGCTTGCTCAGGTTTGCCCCGCCTCAGAAATGCGCTTGATGCGACTGTGACCAGACTCAATCGCTGGTACAGCGTCGTCGATTCGATTCCGATGCGTCACTACATTGGCTTACATTTTATAGTCCATGCAAAAAAGAAGAGCAATGGTTTTATTTACATACTTTGACTTCACTGAGGTTTTGCTTGTTCCGTCATCTTGTCACGTATTAGCTTAGCACAGACATCTGATGTACAAACTTATTTAATCACTTGCGCATGCTTTTAATTTGTTTTTAATTTAAACTTTGAATATAGATTATTAATACCTATGAATCGATTCAAAATCTTTTTAATACGCCGAACGATGCATCAAAAAAACAATTATTGTTCCCAATCCTTAATTACAATGATTACTTTCACGCCATTGCAAGCAAACAATATGGACAAAGACATTACCATACCATCCACGGTCATGATTTCATAAAATAAAATGCACACATATACCAATCTTCCACACAAACAAACACACACGCACGCATACCCCCCCCCCCCACACACACACACACACACACCTACACACACACACACACATACACACACATCCTGTGGCTGTGATTAAGATGTCAGTGGTGGTTGTCAGTGGCAGCTGCAACTGCAATCCATCTGAGTCAGGCTCATTTTTCAGATCAGGGAGAAAGCTATCAGGCGGGCGCTGAGATGAGGTGACGCTAACACCCAGTAGCCATCACGCTGCTCGGCCCATAAACAAAGATACATCGATTGCTGCCCAGGGGTTACACGGGCAGGCAGGCCCCCACTCGGAGGCAATAGTTTAGTTATTACCACTGTATATAGAAGGACTTAAGATGCAACATTCAACAATTAACGCTATATAGTCTATTATCTGTTATACAGTACAACAAACAGTGGTTAAGCATTAATTCGGCCAAGAAGTGTTTAAACGACGACAGAGTTTTACCAGAATTTTTACCTTTACACACCACTGCAATGGATATGAAATTGAACACAAAGATGCAACCGATATAGATTCACAGATTACAGCATTTTAATGCAAAATAACCTCAATTTACCATCCATCCGTATGCTGTGCTGCTTATCTTCATAGGGTTGCGAGTGAGTTTGAACCTTTCCTTGCTGCCTTTTGGGCAAGAGGTGGGGTACACCTGGCACTAGTCAACAGCCAATCCCACTTCCATTTTCACAGGCAGAATATCTTTTTCAACCCATTTTGAATATTGTTGGATTGAGTTCCAGTACCAGAACCTAGGTCCTACCTTCCTGTTGACACTATTCATGTGCGCATCTCTACATATGCCCACATCAATCTTTGAAAAATGTAAATAATTGCCTTAATATTTTGGACGCATTTTCCTCATTGACATTAAAGTGGTACTCACCTCCAAATCAAATTTTTTTTGCTGCTAAACTGTATAAACAGGTGTCTACTAATGCTCTCTACATGTCCTAATCATTATTTTGACTTAAAAGTTCAAACCTTTGCTTAGTGTTGCAAACAAATGGTCTAGTTTTGGATTATGCAAAGGTTTCTGGTCACTCCATCACCATTTGTCATTATTTTGGTGGGAGCATGGCTCAGTGGTGGAGTGTGTCTCCTAACCCAGAGGTTGTAGGTTCGATCCCCAGCCCTTGGACTCATGTGTCCTTGAGTAAGGTATACTGAACCCCCCGTTGCTCCTGATGTTTCGCCATCAGTAGGTGAATGTGAACTCACTGTGAAGTCCATTAATAGGTGCAATAGAGCTAAGACCAAAGACCGTTTTAGTGCATGTTAGTTGAAATCTTGAATTTGGGGCAAAAACCGTCTGTGTGGAGCCAGCTTCAGCACTGCATGTGAACTCAACTCTCTGTCCTCCGCTATAGTGGGGAATCCTGACTTCACTTCCGGAATCTTGACGTGTCACTCGTCCACCGTGGAGTACACAAGTGGCTCAGTCTCGTACACGCCTCCGCGGTGAATTAAAATTGGAATAGCATCGTTTGTGAACATCTTCATGTCTACTTTCAGGTTAGTGATTTATTAGCATAACATTTGATTATCTTATTTAGAATGGCTTGTCGTTGTGTAGAAATTATTTAGTTTGTCACTCACAATTGCTGTCAATCACAGCCAGACCACGCCCAACACTTTTCTAATGGTCCTCCAGGCAACGCCCCCTTCGAGCGCGGTTTTTAAATATTAGTAAGGGGTGGAGCAAGAGTGTGCTAGGGGTGAATACCAAAGGTGGGCATTCCGTCTGACCGACGGACCGGTCCGTCTATTCGTCACTGACAGACGCCTGTTTTGCTGATGTTAAACGATAGACGGGAAACTTAAAAAAAAAAAAAAAGATGGATTCAGCACAGACGGAAGTGGAAGAGAGAGTGGGAGACAGTTTTACAGAGAAATTCTTGTGAGTTAAGTTTTAAGTTTCTATTTTCATTTGTGGAAAAAGTAGGCTGTGAAAGTCTGCAGGCCCACTACTTTTCAGAAGGTGTCAGTAATGCACCAAAAGTTGTTTGCCAACTGCTAAAAGACAGAAGAAGAAGACAAATTCAAAGAAAAAACATGGATATTGTAATTTCTACTTTATTTCTGTTTGCAAGGACTAGGAAGTGTTTTAATCTACTAGGATTGTACCTTTGGCAACATTGTAACACAGGATTCGGTTTAAGGTAAGTAAAACTTTATTGACGAATGACGGACGGGTACTCAGGGAATGACGGAGCGGCACACTTTAGTGCAATACCCACTTATGGTGAATACCCCTTTAAGCTTGAGTGTGCAACTATGGGGAGGAAGACGGTAATGCCCATAACATTCAAAATACTGTCTCGATTGCTTTGATATTTTCAGAGGTTGAAGTAGGCATAAGTGGAGATGTGTATGTGGATTTTGGTGGCAATTGGTCATAGTTTTCTAACATTAAGCCACATTAAGCTTTCTCTCTGTAGTGAACCTCTATAATGCCCATAAAATCCAAAATACAGTGGCGATTGTTTTGATATTTTGAGAGGTTGAAGTGGGAATACATAGCGATGGCCATGTGAATTTTGATAAAATTGGTCAGTTTTCTGACAGTAAGCTATTTGCTCTCCCGGGACCACCAGAGTCCACCCTGTCCCGTCCTTCAGCCCTCCAAGGCAGACGGGTGCGCGTTAGGTGGTGGAGCATCAGAGCCTGCCTCTTGTCCCCTCTATCACTTCTAACAGCCAATATTTTACTCTAGGCAAATAATACCTTGAACTGTGTCGCCGTAAGGCTCCTCTTCACTGGGTGGAGGCTGCTGTTGCTTGGACTCGCTGTCTCAATCATCCTTAGACTCAGCCTATAGACTCAGTCAACATTTTGAGACAGATGAAATGATTCCTCTACTGTATAACTGTTTTTATTGGCCATGGTGACTCCAAAAGAAAATCAATTCTGTCGCTGAAAAGTGGTTGCTATGGAAACCTAGCTCAGGAATAAGAACTCAAAATCGAATGGCAGCATGGGAATAGTATGCATACAGACGCAGGAAAAGTTGAAAGGCCAGGAACATCGTTAATTTACGTAAATACAGCACATCAACGTTTGTCAAAAATGATGGCCGTAGGAGTTTTAGTTAACAAACGGCGTCTTTGTGGGGTTGACGGCTGCATTATTACATCAGCAGGAAAAAAATGCCACTCTCTGTAACTACAAATGTATCCCTGCAAACGTTAACAAGCCACTGCCTTCCTTGCTCATCAAAGCGGAGTTAGCGACACATAGCAGTGATAGCTATGTACTGTGCTCTCTCCTATTCTTCGATGTCATGACGAATACACGCAATCACATCCATGAAGCAACCAGGAAAAAATATGCCAAAGCGTTGACAGTTGATAGAGATTCTCTGAAGTAAAACCACTTCAAAACAATGGCATCCGCCGTTCCCAGAAAGGGCGATGCCTTATGAGATTTCACCGGACATATGTCACACCACTCCATGCATATAGTCAATTATTATTTTTTTTGCTTTGTAGAATCATTTATCTTATTGTCACTTAGTCATACCTTTTATATCTTACATTACGTTAGTGTCCGTACGGATGGCAAAGAAAAATTGTTATTGCACAGGGAAAACATAGTTACCTACTAGACATGGGCCATTATTATATTCTGATGGTATGCTCACTATGAGCAAAAATATTGCAGTAAATTGCAAATTATAATATTGCTGTATTATAATTACAGCTCTGTAATGTCCTTTTTTGGAGATTTTGGGGTTAATAAAAACAGCTTCAATGGACAAACCACTGAACACAATCTATTTTATTTTCAAACAAAGTATAAAAGACTTGGTATCTTAAAAGAAATGTGTCCCCTGTAAGGTTTAAATAAATAAACAAATAAATATTAACATTCTTCTTCTGTTTTAATTCTTCTTAGTAAGTTACAGTGTCCCATCATTGGCAAGCTATTTTTAGAACAGAGCCGTGGGTTACTCATGTTGCCATTGGGGCACTGGCACCATGTTTTTAAAAATATATATTTTAGTTCAATGCAAAGTAATCAATAGAGCAAAAAGGCATCCGCATAAGTATGATGACGTTTGGACAGTGTCTCTTTTGTCAAGCCTCCCTCATTCCTCTCCCTCCATCCCTCCCACCTCTTCCTCCTCCTATATGCGTAACAGCTCACCCCTCCCCTCTCTGCTCATAGAAAAGCAGCGGGGATTAAATGACTGGCATGTCATTACTTCAAGAGGTGGCTCGTTTACTCAACCCTACAAGCAACTAATCACATTGTGCCATGCTAAGAAATCCTCTCAAAAGAGTTCATTTCTAGTGACATACAGCTTTAGTGGTTATTGAAACCTTAACTTTTTAAAATCATGAAAAACCGTCAAACAGGTAATCAGCCTATGCTACTAAAATTGGAAGAAGAAGAAGCTACTTTTCCCTGTCGGGGGTCACCAAAGCAAGTTACCGGTACTTGTATGATATGTTTGACCCAATCCGAGTTGTGTTGGTTCTTCCTCCGCGGCAAAAGGCTTCTCTGGGCTTGCAGAAGGCGACCAGAAGCGGAACAGCGGCACAAGGGGAGGTAGGGCAGGCACCTTTGGCACTTGGGCGGCATTCTCTGGTGCGATTGTCAATCCGGATCACAAGGGAGTTTAACTGCTCGAGACACTCGAGCTCATCTTGAGTGGCCAGCTGATCTTGAAGCTCCTCGAAGAGTTGCAAACAAAAGCTGTCTTTTGTCCAGCGTCATCCACTCTCAGATGCCACAATTCTGAATTCGATGGCATGGCCTGCAGCTGACTGAGAGCCCTGACATAATGATTAGCCATTTGCCAGACAACTGATTAATAAAGGGCTGATAAAAAAAAAAAAGACTTCACATATCAGAAGAAAATGAAGCAAATTATTTTTAAGTCACTGACTTTGATTCCCAATAGGCCCACCTCCCTGCTCTTCCCCGAAGCAAGTTAATTACAAAAGCCAACTTGGCGCTGTCATCCGAATACGCACTAGGTTGCTGCTCAAAAACCAAGGAACAGTTCTGTGGGAATCTGCCACGAGCTCCTACCTCCTCTGAATAATGCTCGGGTGATGGAGTCAATTCCCGGTGAAAAGGCAAAACAATAACAGGTGAGACGCTCACTCCCTGATTGGAGGTTGGCGGATGGACTGGAGTAGGTGGTGACGTCGGCGGGGTAGCGCTGGGTGTCAACTGGGCGGCCAGTGAATTGAGAGCGGTGGAAAGATTCTGACTAGAGTCCATCACCTCGTCGAGGAGTTACTTGCGTCTGCCGAGAATGCAGGGCTTGGCGGATTGTGTCTGAGTCTGCAGGGTCTGACTGGTCAGAACGTATTGTCAATTGAGCAGGCCCACTAAATTGAAACACGGCATTCTGATTAATATTGCGTTTGTGGAATATGAGTTAAGCAGCAAAATGCACCCGTTTTCCAGCCATCTCAGGGGGCGGCCGTTTTGTCACTTCTGTCGGCTGAAAATGACATCACAACTGCTTAGGGCTCAGGTAAGGACCAATCACAGGTGACCTGTTTTCCGAAGCTGAGCCGTGATTGGTCCTTAGCTGAGCCCTGAGCAGTTGTGATGTCATTTTCAGCCGGCAGAAGTGACAAAATGGCCACCCCCTGAGATGGCTAAACAGGGGTGGATTAACTCTTATTCCACTAACAGGCTGAAGGATCTGACTCTATGTGAATGGCTTTATATTAGCCAACAGGTTGACCAAAAACCAAATTTGGAATTACACATCACATAATCAGTTCAAAGTTTCAGAGTCAGCGTGCCTTGATCTGAGCACGGGACCAGCTGGTGAAGATTATCCCCATAGGCAGGGCCAGTCAGGGAGGAGACCAGCCCACATTATGTTTACATTTTGAAGACAGTATAAATGTGAGGGCTGCATGTTAGACCGCGCCCCTTTTCTGCCCTCGCCCGTCTCGGATGGAAAAGCTGCCCCGATCTGATTACTGTAGGAATCCTGAGCTTCAGAGATGGTAAAGAAAACTGACGAGAAATTCAATCGACTGGTGTGAGTCTTTATTTATATTGGATACCTTCTTGAAAGATAAAACATGCCCAATCCTATATGACATCATAAAGGTGACAAAGTACCAAAGCAACTGCATAGCAACTGACAACAGTCACAACAGTTACCCACTGAGTTATTCAGTCACTAACAACTTATTCTACTAATGTTACATTAGGTTTACTTCAACTTCGGTGCACAAAATTTTGGCAACCAGCTTCAGCTCTTCAGCCCGCCCAAATTCATTCTTCAACCCAACCCGCTGGGTCAAAATATTTAAAAGTAACCCAATAACCAAATTCACAGCTACCAGCAAGTGGGCTAAGAAAGTGTTAAGAACTACTATGATGAACAGTAGCATTACAGCATTTAACTATTTACTGGCATTTATGTGAAACCTTCAACCTTGTGTGTTGCCAGAAAATTTTGGGCAATGTCACAAACGTGTGTAGAGCCTTTTGAAACATTTTCAGTTTGCACCGTGAGAATATATGGTGATCGTCAAATAGTTCCAAGTTCCGCAGGGAAATTTTTGCAGTTGAGATGAAGAGAAAAGACAGGTCAGGTCTGTGTTAGCTGATTACAATGCAATTTTTTAATGAACATATTTGGACATAAAATGACTCCTTGTAATGCCTACAAATCATGCAAGGATGCATTACACGTCTTTGTACGTGTTTATTTCAATTCAAAAGAGGCTAATGACAAGAGCAAAAGTCGTAGTACATGTTTGGATAATAAATGGCTTTATTTGGCTTTGAGAGAAATATGACTGCATGAGCTCGCAGCATGTACAGTCACAGTCATGTACTAAGCAGATCAAATGGGAAAAGTGTCTGTACTCCTCTGCTACCCCAGCATTAGGGACGACAGCGGGTGAGAAGGTGTTGTATTTTATAGTTTCAGTTATGGTTAAGGCAAGTTTAAAGTGAACACACAACAAGCAAATCGTGATTTCCAAACCACAGGTACAGCATTCAAGCGCTGAGAATCAGGCCATGCATTTGTGCCTATCATTTCATTCATTTGTCAAGGAGAACGTGGGGACAAGGGTGGCGTTACGAACACTTCGGAGCAGAGTAAAATGAAAAACAAGTATAACAATGAAAGGATGAGGTGAAAATAGCCCTTGTACGTACCATAGAACCATGAACCATCTGCCACTTGCAGTCTGAGTGGAGGGCTGTCAGCGTCACTGTCAGCTGCCTGCCACTCAGCCGTGCTCACAATGCTACATTCAACAAAAGTACGGCCATGTTTGTTTGACAAAGTAGAAGAACTGACAAGTATAGCACGGTTGGTTCTCACAAAGAAGGAAGCAGGTAAAAGGATCCAAAGGATGAGACTTGAAAAATGTCGTCGTGATAAATTATACACGCAGTTTGTGTTTCAGTTGGTTTCGTTTTTAAATAAGCACACAAAGATAATTCAGTACTACCAATTTCTTCAAGCAAATAAAAACACCGTGCTAAGACATTAGCATGTAGGTATACTTTCAGAGTTGCAATTATTGCTGCAATTTGACACTGTGATTCAAAAAAATAATGGTGAATGGCTATAGATGGTTGATGGTGTGGATGCTGACTTCTTCTTTTTTTTTTCCTCGTGGAAGAACGCGATGAGGACGGGACACTGTTGACAGAGATGAAGATCGTTCCCTCACGGTCACACACAATTTTGGACTCAAATGGAAGCAATTCATTCTGTTTTACAACCCAGGATGACAAGTTGATGTTACGCAGTGAGCTGGGCGTGCTATGATTACAACCAAAAAAAAATCAAATCTGCCAACTTTTATCCGTCATAATCTAATAGCACCGTAAAAGTTGGACTGGCTGTTTGTGTCATTCTTTGTGCATTTGTCTTTAAGTGTGTGCTAGTATGTGCATTTGCTATTTTGAAGGTTTGATTCTTCTTATTGGTTGTGATTGGCACATTAGTCGCTTTCATAGAGGAAATCACCTCCATTTGGATATCAAACCTATTTCCGGCATCGTTCTATCTTAGCAAGTGTAGATGGATCCAACTCATGTGCTGATTAAGCCACTCCCATCTAAACTTGGCATCTTTTACAGGAACTGCTTGCAAAGAGACTAAACTGACAGAAAAACAGAACGTTGTGTTTGTGTGTAATTGGTCACTATATCTTATAAGCAGGAACAATGAGAAATAATGCTGATGATGATGAAACGACACAAGCAGTTTAGTTCTTGCTGGTCTTGTCAGAGGGGCTCTCCTTCTTCTTCTCCTTCTCATCCTTCCCTTTTGGCTTCTCCTCCTCTTCCTCCTCCTCCTCCTCCTCCTCTTCCTCAGCATCACCTCCCTCCTGGTCGTCTTCATCCTCTCCCTCCTCATTCTCCTCATCCTCGTCCTCCTTGTCCTCTTCGTCTCCCTCCTCCTCCTCTTCCTCCGGCTTGGACTTCCTGTAGCTTCCCAGGGAGTACGTGCGGGATGACATGTAGGAGAAACCGGGGTAACCGGACTGCACCATGGCACCACCGACGGAGCTGAGGCGACACTCCTCTCCTTCCAGCAGTTTCCTATAAACCCAAGGATCAGTGCAACAGATGACATCATCACCTTTGTTACAACTATTATGACAAAAGGGGAATCTAAAATGTGGGGTAACACAACTTAGCCGATGACATGAAATGAATATATTGCAAGATTCCACATTCTTGCCTCACTGCTGTAACAGTTGGACTATTCGTGTTGATACAGTGTTGTTGTGCCCATTGTTCTGTTTTTTCCCTCTATCTACTCCACCCCCCGCCCCTCGCGCATTCCCACTCTTTCCACCGCAAGCTATCTGGCCAAGGCAACCGGTCGTTCCATAGTGCCTCTGTTTGAGGTTTCTTCAATGTGTAAATTACTTTTAATAACTTTAACTGTGAACTGGGCTGTACAAATAAAATAGGCTTGGCATCTATTCAGATTTTGAATATGCACATACACCTTGAACAAATGTTGACTTCCCCGCATTTCATATTGCCATAAATGTCAGTAATTGATGTTTTAAAGTTTTTCCATCTTAAATTGTTTTTTCAGGCCCAAAAATACAAGTAGTGTTTTTTTTACAGTGTTGACTATGAGGCCTCCTTTCGCCGCATTGCTACAAACGGGAATTGATCGTTGCACGACAGACGACACTGCTGCTGACAATAAGGGTATCGTTTGGAATGTTGCACACCTGTAAGCGGCTATTTCAATGTCAAGTGCCATTTTGACGTTGAGCAGATCCTGGTATTCCCGCAGGTGACGGGACATTTCTCCTTTAGTGCTGCGTAGTGCAGCCTCCAGCTGCTGAATGGTATCCTATAAGCACATGCGTTGACATATGGTCAAGTTGAACATCTTCAATCAGGAGGTGATTGTCCGGTGATTGATTCAGCTGCGCCGTGCAGTGGTAGTATTTCTGAATCTTAACATACTTGCAGTCTTAGCACCTACCTGCATCTCTCCCATTTCATTGTTATGGCGATCCTCCATCTCAGCAATCTGCCGCTCTAGGGCCTCATTATGGCCCCTGAGGGCCTCGATCTCCAGGGTGCGGGCTTGCACCTGCCTGCGGTACTCGGTCAGCTCCTCCTTGGAGTGCTTGATGGCATCCTGGTTGCGAGCGGCGGCCTCGGTCACCGTCGCAAACTTGGAACGGTACCATTCCTCTGCTTGGGCCTGGTTCCTGCATGACAGGTTCTCATACTGGGCCCTGATGTCCTTCAGGGCCGCTGCCAGGTCGGGTTTGCTCATGTCCATCTCCACTGACACCTGCACAGAAGAGGCTTCTACTGCTTAGATTTCAAGGACATTATTGATTCAGGTTTTATAATTGCAATTTGGGAGTGTTTAAGTGGTGTAATTGATTGTTGCATTGGTTCATCAAGATGCGCCTGACTGGCAAGTGATCGTGTATTCGATCTGTGTGTTCACGAGCTGAGTTGTTGGCGAGTGGAACGCTGGAGGACTGAACTGAATGATTAACTGCTGACTCAAGCTTCTGATGTGCAGTCAATAGCTTACATGGCAGAAAAAAATGCTTGCAGGGTAGGAGCAACACCCTGGAGAAATCCACCTGGCAACCGTCTCCTACTATATTGATTCCGCTATAAGTTACAATTACTCATCAAAGTCTTGAATTGTTCTCGTTTTATACTTGATTATATGATAAAGGAGTGGAAATAACAGAAGCGGGAGTACGTTTTATGTTTTTAATATATTGCTGCTGCAAAACTTTGTTTCATATGTATAAAATATCTTTTTTTTTTTTTCAGAAAGTGTGAAGTGAGAGTCAGGGAGCCTTCCTGACCACTGCGTCTTGGGGAGACCACACCCTTAGATGATGCGCTATTTCTGCGCATTCCCCCCTTTGTCACTCCCCTCCCCTCCCCTCCTCTCAAATGATAATCATTTGTTCCCGTAGAAGTATGAATTATTAATACAATCACGACTTAAAATTGTCTTTCCGTACTGCTCGATAATGTTGGATTCACATCTCCGTGTGATGCACTAAACTGAAAACGTTTTTTTTTTTTTTTTTTTATGAATATCTCTCTGACAATGATTGTACAGTTATTGTATATAGTGCGTGTGTGTGTCTGTATATATCCACAGATAGACAGATAGATGGATAGATAGATAGATAGATAGATAGATAGATAGATAGATAGATAGATAGATAGATAGATAGATAGATAGATAGATAGATAGATAGATAGATAGATAGATAGATAGATAGATAGATAGACAGACAGATAGATAGATAGATAGATAGATAGAGTTTCCACCTTTGAAAGTTGTCACCGCACCATAACAGTTTGCTGCAAAAGGGTGGAACCATGCACGCGTGGATTTGAAGTAGTGAACTGCCGTAGTGGCTTGGGTGCGCATGACTTCGATAAAACAGAATGCAGTCAAATTGCGCAAACCCCATAAGAAATAGGTGGGTGGTTTCATTTACATTCCAGCATGCAATATTAGGCAATGTATAGCACCTGCACAATATTACAATGCTATATGCTGCAGTGCCATTTTGATACAGGTCGAGTTCGTAAAGTTTGCAAACGCTACTAAATAGAAGTGTGTTGACGCGTACCTGCGTGGCCTGCAGGGATGACTGCATCTCCTGCAGCTCCTCCTCGTGAACTTTCCTGAGGAAGGCGATCTCATCCAGCAGCGACTCCACTTTCTTCTCGAGCTCCAGGCGGGCCAATGTGGCGTCGTCCACGTCCTTGCGGTAGCCCTTCAAGGTGTTCTCCGCCTCCTCCCGCAGCCTGGTCTCCTCGTCGAGTTTCTCCCGCAGGCGCTCCAGAGCCTCGTTCATCTGCACGCAGTCCAGGTGCATCTGACTCTTCTCGTGGGTCAGCTCCTCGACGCGCGCGCGGAGCTCGCGGATTTCCTGCTCGTAGAGCTCGTGGAGGCGCGACGGCTCGCTGTTGCGTTGCCGCAGCATCGTCACCTCCGCCTCGAGAACTTTGTTCTGCTGCTCCAGGTTGTGCACTTTCTCGATGAAGGACACAAAGCGGTCGTTGAGCCCCTGCAGTTGTTCCTTCTCGTTGGTTCGGATGATCTTAAACTCGTTGGTGACCGCCGTGGACTGGCTCAGGTCCATCAGGGAGTCCTGCATGGAGGAGGAGAAGACGCGACCGGGTGCGGCGGTCCTGCGGTAGCTGCTGGACGAGATGACCGAGGGGGAGCCGTAGGTGCGGCTGCGGTACCCCGAGGAGTGCACGCGGGACGGGCTGCTGCTGCTGCTCATGCCCATCCCCGCACGGCCGGCCCGCGGGGCATCGCCAAAGATCTTCCGATAGGAACTGCTGCTATACATATCAGTGGAGTAGCTCATGGTTTCTTGTCCACTTGCTGGTGTCTGCTGAGCCGTGAAAGTGAAGCCCGTGAGAGCGTGAGACACAACGTGAGCTCAAGCGCGGTGTGCTTGCAGTGGTCGAGTTCCACGCAGGTACTTTTATAGGGAGGGGCGCCTGCGCATCATCTGACGCAGAAACAACGGTTGCTGGGATGGATGGGTGCGGGAGGGGACCTGCTACCCCATGCAGAATACCTCCACCCTCTTGGGACAAGAATTCACTCATTCGGCGCCGCCGTGTCACTCAAACAGCGACATGCAACTCGACAAAAGAAAACTCTTGGGAGGCGCGTGTGTGAATTTATAATTCACTTGTGATGACATGCCATTACAAGCAGGTGATGATAAAGAAAAATAAAGGACTCTCTTATTTCCACCAGGACACTTGACGTCCCTGGATTGCTTTTGGTCCTTTTTTCTGCTGTCCTTGCAGAAATGGGATCGATGTGAGCTAGGCCCACATCTGTGCGCCGGGGTGTGTTTTCTTACTGCAGTCTGCCCCCACCCCTTCCTATCCTCACCTCTGCATTGAGACGAACACTTTTATGATGAGCTCTCACACTCCACTGGAAAACGCGCGTGTATTTCTGTTAAAGCTGGGAAGTGCACGGCCAAGCACTTGATTGTTGATTATTATCGTCAACCAACATTTCTGTCGGTATCTCGCAGTATTGTACCATATAAGTGCAGCGAGTGTCTACACGAAGCGTCACAAATTCATTCTTTATTGTAACCCCAAGGTCATAGCGTCAATAATATTCAGTCATCGTGTGACATTGAAGTGCTGCCTTCATCTGTCTCTGGCCTTGGTGCTGATCCAAACTGCTGTGGAGATTACACCACACCCCTGCACACACACACACACACACACAGCCTGCGGCGTTGCCACCTCGATACAATCAAATGAGCTGATGCAAAGTCACTGTAAACTACTTTTGAAAACATATCCAATATACCTTACTTAAATTATCAACCTTGTCTCGGTCCTTTTTATTACCGATCCTACACATTTTATCCACTAGGAGGTACCAAAGTCTCATTGTTGTCATTTTTTCCCCATATGCCTAAATAATCTTCACACTTACTGTATACACTATTGATATAATCATCATGTTGGCGTATTCTCACTTTTATTTTAGATTATTATCATGCACCCACTGTGGGCGTTGCTATAATGTGGACAAATGCATTTGATTTATAGCTTTGATTGGTTTATAGGCATTAGGTCTAAAATAGAACGGTTGACCAACTAAAGCAAAGGTAATTACAACCAGAGACAGTATGCAGTGTTGCACCTCGCCTCTTTGCAGTGAGTGGTGGTGACAAAAGCTCCAGATGAAGAGGTGGGGCGGCGCGTGGGCTGACAGTGACTCAGCAGGATGGCAAAAGTAGCTTTTGGCTGCTACTAACAAGCACATCCTCCATAGCCTGTATGCAGTTACCAACGGACATTGTCAAGAGACACCACAAATATTGGATTCATTCAGTTAAGGTTAACAGAGCATATAAACAAACCAGAAGTGATCAAATGACCAAACCGAGAAAAGCGGTGAGCTGTGACGTTTGCAAGATGAACCCTCAGGCACTGCGATGTCATTTTCAGTTGACCGTATGTGGCAGTAGAAGGCAAAATGGCCACTGCCTGAGATGGACAAACCGGGTGGATTTTTCTTCTTAATTCATACTCCAGAAAAACAATATTAATCAGAATACAGTGTTTAGACTAGTGGAACATGGAACATACAGTATTATTTTTAATAATTTTTTTACTTGACTTCCCCTTCAACACATTTTTAAAAACGGGTGGATCAACTCTTATTCCACAAGCACAATATTTATCACAATTCAACTATTGGGCTTGCATAGAACATATGTTTGGGTTTGCTTCCCCTTTAGTGAAAGAAAGAAAGAAAGAAAGAAAGAAAGAAAGAAAGAAAGAAAGAAAGAAAGAAAGAAAGAAAGAAAGAAACAAACAAACAAACAAACAAACAAACAAACAAGCAAACACACAAACAAACAAGAAAACACACAAATAAATAAATAAATACATACATGGAAATTCACCACCAGTGACAACCAGACATTTCTTTTGAATTGTGGCTCAACAGGATTATTTTAAAAGATAAACTCACGAAGCAGGCCTCAGCAAAAATGATGGTAGTGCAACAATGGATTGAAGATAATTTGACCAGAGGGACGTTCCACCAAGATATGTCCTCTAATTAGCATCGCAGGTGTCTTCAAACTTGTAAGCATGAGACAGTCAACCCATTTAAAGGGTGTCAAGTTCAGAGCAAGCAATGACTTAAACGGACGCTTGGACGGGCTTGAACATGCACTTATATTATAGGTCTGTAGGTTCAAAATGCGACAGCACTCAAATTCACCCCCTAGACAAATCTGTAGTGATTTAAGCATTTTTTTTGTGTGATCAACTTTACCACAATTGGCCCGCCCCCTTTTTCGAGCTTACCTTGTTTTTTTTTCCATCTCAGCCTGTTCACGTCATAGCGGGGAGGCAAGTATTGAAACATGACTTGGTTGGTCACGTTCTAATGTCACCTAGTGTCTGAAACAGTGACCAATCACCACCAAAATTCATATTTACATTAGTACTCTTGTCCATGTCAACATCTGAAAATATAAAAGCGATCTGCAAAATATTTGGGATTTATTGAAATCAAACGTGTGCAAAAAAACATAATCTACACAAAAATCAAAAATATTGTGCTGATCGTTTTTTTTTTTAATTTCAACATTTTGAAGTGGACAAAAGAAGGAATGTGCATATGAATTTGGGTGGCAACTGGTCGTAGTGTTGGACCTTTAGCTATGCAAAAGTTTTGTTCAGTCTCAGGAGGCAGCTAGGCAGCTAAGCACTGTTGGTTAAATAAAGGGGTTTCAGAAATGACACGTCAGTGCACTTTCAGCCCAATGTTGAACAGAGAGTGCCATCTACCGTAGATGAGACAAAAAAATATAACAGCCAGGGTCGGAGCCATGGATGGGCCTGAGTGCGCAAAGGCCCACCCAGATTGACAAGACTGCCCACCCAGTGAGATTCATGAAAATATATATACTTTAAACATTTTTGTAAATTATATTATTATTAAAGTATTTTTGAGTTTGTGTTTCACTCTGTTTTTTATTTTATTGAATAGTATAGTGGCATGATTGTGGTTGTCTATGGAAGATCAGAACTTATTCAGTTTGTCATTTTATTTGAATATACGATGTGTCGGGACAAGAGGATTGTGCTCAGTGAGAGAAATATTCAGGCCCACCCTGATTTTTCCAGGCCCACCCATTAGCCACGTTCTGGCTCTGCCCCTGACAACAACTGGTTCATAAAGCAAATTGAAGCTTAATTTTCCAATCACTATTGCAAACGTAATGAAAAGAAATTCTGGTCGTTTAGTTCTTTTGCCATGCCATGCCATCTTCCAAACTGCTTATCCTGTAAAGGGTCGCGGGGAGGTGCTGGAGCCTATCCCAGCTGACAATGGGCGAAAGGCAGACTACACCCTGAAGTGGTCGCCAGCCAGTCACAGGGGACACACAGACACGGTCACTGAGCGGGAACCGATCCCACGCTGCCCGCACACAACTCAGGCGTGTGAGCCACTACACAATCAGTGACCCCTAGTTCTTTTTTGTATGATTTTTTTTTGGACGGTGGGTGGGGGGTGGGGCGTTCTATATATACAAGTGCTGGTCATAAAATTAGAATATCATGAAAAAGTTTATTTATTTCAGTCATTTTAATCAAAAAGTGAAACGTGTATTATACTTATTACACACAGACCTCATACATTTCAAATGTTTATTTCCTTTAGTTCTGATGTTTGTAACTGACAATGAAAATCCCAAATTTAGTATTTAGCATTTAGTGAAAATAAGAATATTACTTGAGACCCGATGAAAAAAAACAAAGATTTCCAGAAATGTTGGCCAACTGAACAGTAGGCACATGAAAAGTATGAGCATGTACAGCACTCAACACTTAGTTGGGGCTCCTTTTCCCTGAATTACTGCAGCAACGTGGCGTTGCGTGGAGTCGATCAGTGTGTGGCACTGCTCAAGTGTTATGAGAGTGCTCTAAGACTTCCTAGTAGATGGCTGCATTTAACTTAACCTAATTAGAAAAGAGAGGTGGCCACTCTTCCCTATTTTGCCAGTCCGTCCTCCGTCCGCGATTTGAGGGCACCATTCCGTCATCGTCCCTCCATCCTTATTCGTAAAATAATCGTCCCCTGTACCCCATCCGACCTCATTCTGGGACCACGTGGTTCAGCTAAATATGCAGACGGGAACTTTGTGACGGTTAGGTGATGCCCAGCTCTGCTCTTCAGCAATGACCTTTTATGTCTTGCCTTCCTTGTGCAAGGCGTCAATTACCATCTTCCCCGTGACTGTGTAGCCTACACAATGAGATTGAGAGACCATTTAAAAACATTTGTTGGTGATTTGAGTAAATTAGGTGATTAAAGTGTGGCACCAGGTATCTTCAATATTGAACCTTTGCATAATATTCAAATTTTCTGACATACTGAATTTGATATTTTCATGAGTTGTTAGTTTTCATCAATTTCATTTGCTGTCATAATAATGTGTAATGAATGACTATAATATACAAGTTTCACTTTTTGAATGGAATTACTGAACTAAATAAACTTTTTCATGATATTTTAATTTTATGACTAGCATCTGTACAGTCTGGGCCTTGTCTCAGTTGAGCTTCAAAGGTCTTGGCCTTGTCTCATGAACAGTGGTCCAAAATACCTGCGAGAGGTGTAGAAGTTTCATTAAAAGTTACAAAAATCATTTGCAGTAATTGCCCCAAAAGGTTGTGCAAAAAAAAAAAATTCCAGTTAAGGGTACTGTGGTGTCGAAGCAAAGGCGACACCGTAAGTGTACCACAAAAGCCTTTACTGAACATGTCTCTCGAGGGAAAACGAAACCAATAACCAAACGGAAGTTGCATTCACAAAAACACCTCGTCCCCCAACATAACCCTCAACCCTTAGTTCCATGGGGGAATTATGCCAGCAAACACCACAGTACCATCAATTGGTTGATTTTTATTTATTTATTTATTTATTGTTACTATTATCATTATTATTTCAGAAACCGAGGGCTCCCAACAATTAAGTCCACGTTTCTATCTTGACATGCAAACGCAGACGTCAGAGGTGTTATACAGCCACGAACAACAAGATGGTGCTGTCTTTCCAGCAGACACTCATGGCGCTGTCACAGCTTCCTAAAAATGGCGGACAGAAGGCAACAGCAATGCCTCTCCTGTATACAGATAATAAACGCAAAATACTCATACGAACACGTGCAATGTCCAGTCAAACTGAACAGAAAGGCTCAAGGAATCATTGTTGACAAAAAGAGATCAGCAATATTCATGGTGTTGGGGGATCTCATAATGTGAGGCTATGGTTTTGCGTTTTCATTTCTCAATAGAATGAAATAAATCAAAAATGGCCGATTGCAAAGATGGAAAAAATGGGCTTCAGACTATGCTTAGTCCGACTTTTTTTTTTTTGAAAGTTTCCCATCTATTGTTTATCGCTTAGAAAATGGGCGTCCGTCATAGGCGCATCGGCGGACTGGTCCGTCACATTGAAGATAATTCTATGTTTTGCTTTGAATGTTTTAAAGCACTTTGAGTTGCATTTTTATGTATGAAAAGTGCTATATAAATAAAATGTGATTGATTGATTGATTGATAGGCTGTATGCCCAGCTCTGGCAATTAGCATACCTGCATCTTTCCCAATGTCAGCTGAGATCAGCTGCAGCTCACCCACAAACCTAATGAGGCCTAGCGGTAAAGAAAATGGGTGGATTAATGAATAGATCATAGTCGTGCATAACTACACTGCACAAGTCAATGTCTCCAATGTTTAATGACATTTACAAAAATCAGAAACACTGACCATGCTTTCGATAATCAGCTTGCCGTTTAGACAGGTGCGGAGCTACATGGCTCCCCTGGCCACCCCTTGTCACTCCCCAGCCACCCTCGCATCTACCTAGCGTAAAATTTGGATATCTGTGATTTTTCTGCCATTCTGACATACTGTAGATGCAGACATTGCAGACATGCAGTATTCTTGGACCGCTTGACACTGTGCCACAGGTTATTTATATTAACTGCATAGAATATAGAAGAATATATATATAATTGAACGTAAACTCTAAAAGAATCTGGCTTCAGTCAAGAACATTAGATTCTTACAGTCAATATCAATCAAAAGCATTACTTTTACATAATAGCGAGCAAACAACATGGCCGAGAAGTTATTGTATCTCATACCATCATCACTAGTCATGGTTGATGCACATATATGTGTATATATATATATATATATATATATATATATATATATATATATATATATATATATATATATATTTATTTATTTATATATCTTTATGCCTAGCAGCATCCCTAGAATTTAGAATTGTGATGAATTTAGAGATTTTTGCGTCATTGTGCTTTTTAGATATGGTTGGAATGGTGTTGGCCATCAGTGACAATTGATCTCACTAAGTGGATGTTAACTAGCAAATCAGTGCATGAGATAGCGGTAGACTATGAGAATAGCAAAGAAAATGACATTATCAAGTAAATTAACTAAAATTAGCAAAACATTGCTTTTAGACTTGTGCTTGCTTGATTATGAGTGTGATGGGCATTGGTCTCGATATGTATTAATTTGATTTCATGTAATCCTGACTGTGGATGCTATGATAAAGAATGATGTACTTGGCCGCGCCCCATTGAGGTGTTCTTTCATCATGGCCACACCACTCCAAAATTTCCGGCCATACCCCTGCATTTAGGCCCAAGTGCCTTTGCTGTCCATTCACTTCAGAATGTCAGAGGGGCCACTTTCTCTCCAGCAGAGCAGCAACTTTGAAGCAGCCTTGTCTTTGTTGGTTTGATATGCCATGTGTTGCAGAGAAGAGTTTTTTTTTTTTTTTATGCGTCATTTACAGACCACCATCTCCCTTGTCTTTGTTCAGCCATGGATGCACTTATCTCTTGTAATGTGCACTTCTCACTCCATTCTCCTGGGATCCCCTTTGCTCGTATGCAGTTGATCCCTCCATCTGTTTGTAGTGACAAGAATAATGCACACAAGTAGTTACATAGACACACACAGGCTTGTTTGTTCTAGGGCAAATGGTACAATCAATTTGATATATTACGCAAGTGCCACTATTCAGTTACAGTACTGTATTCAGTTGAAAAGCTTTAATGCACACTTGAACGACTCACTGCATTTCTACCCGTTGTCTAGCTAATGAATAAACTTGTCTGGCGTGTGTGACACGTGGTATGCTGCTAAAATACTGCAGTACAACAACAAAAAAGTTTATACGAACATTATTTGTAGTTTGTTTGGTTGGCTATTTGGTGACCTGTCCAGGGTCCACCCCAACCTCTGTCTGAAAGTCAGATGGGATAAACTGCAGCTCACCTGGGACCAGGGGCGGAGCCGTAGGCCTACCCAGATTGACAGACTGCCCACTCAATGAGATTAATGATAAAATATGTACTTCTACATTTTTTTTGTGAATTATTTGTGTTTTTTAGTTTATTGAATATTAAGAATGGCATAATTGTGGTTGTCTAAGGAAGACCTGAACTTCATATTATTCGGTTTGTCATTTTATTTGAATATACGATGTGTCGGGACAAGAGGATTATGCAAAGTGAGAGAAATATTCAGGCCCACCTATTAGCTACGTTCTGGCTCCACCCCTGCCTGGGACCCTAATGACAACAACTGTTGTAGAAAATCGACCTGGACTGTCGCCAGCCAATCGCAGGTTAGGTTATAATAGTTAGATACAGGTAACAAAATAACTAAATTTCCCAAAACATTTTCATGAACAGCTTCTGAGACGTCTGTATTTCCTTGTCATTCATCTAAAAAAAAAAAGCTATGAAGATAAAACTTCAATGAAATGTATTTTGGTGCAGATATCAATGATGGATCTGAAAGAATCAAATAAAAATTCCCACACAGGCCAAGGAGTTGACAACTGAACTTTCACGGCTAAAAAGGAAGTCATTTTCCTATGGCTGCCACCTCCCAAGGCAATTCCACTTTTCAAGGGAAAAAGCATCCTTTCAACAAACCCATCCCCCCCTCCATCGTGCTTTTCCCTGGCTTTGTATGTGCAGTAGTCAGATGGCTGTGATCATGCAAACCTCCGATTTGGCAAGTAGATTATTTTGAAAACACTGGTGAGAACCAGCCTGGCATGTCTTTTATGTGTTGTAGAAAAACCTCTTCATTACAGTACTGCTCTTCCCAACCCAACCCTTTGAAAGTACAGTATTCCTCGTTAAACCTGCAGCAACAAAATCATTGGCACCGTTTGTTTAAGCCTTTAGAACTTATGAAATTATTTTCTGTGTCATGGAAAAATAAAGACAGTATCAAGGTGCTAGGTAGATAACCAAGGGTTTCAAAGTTATTTATTACTTTCACTTGGCAAATATAAATTGCTGCCGCACGTTGTAAGTTGTTTCAGTTGTCCAATTCTTCAAAATTAAGTGCACGAAATGTCCACTTTTAGGTTGATTTTGAACATACAGAAGAAATGAGCCGCCTTTGAAGAAAGGCAGCATCAGGTGACAATGATATTCATGGCGTAATGATGATGATGTGCGTGTGTGATGTGTTAATGCATGACAGCACGCCTCAAAACAATTTGCCTTACATTTCAACAGATCATACTCAAACATGTACATTTTTGTTGGGTTTTTACATTTTAGGTCAGTTGAAGGCAATACTAGCCACAAAGTATGCACAAATCAAATAAATTACAAACATAAACACAAGACCCACCAGTGCCGAAACCTGTAGCTTAAATAACTGGTTGTTCTTTGAGACTCAACAGCTGCCTCGTTAGGCAGGTGTTAAAAGCACCAGGGTCTGAAACTCCCCATCCACCACACACCTGCCCGGCCTGAACCACAGACGCCAGCGTAGCACGTGGGTATGTGCGCGGGGGTCAGGCTCACACGCGCAGACTGGCGGAAGACGAGGCCATGGATGGGGAAACGGAGGAGAAATTAAATGCTAAGGTTTCTTCAGGCGGACACGTTTTCCTTTTCGCATTATACAACAAAACAAATCAAGTGTTCAGAACTGCCGTTACTCTATCGTCTTCAATCGTCTTCGTCTGAAGACAGTGACGAAATAACACACCTGGCCAAATGATTAGTGTCATCTCAAAAAAAGAAAAAAAAAATGCAGTTCCACTACAGTCCTGCAGTAAATGCCCGCTTGTGGGCTCCAGCTTTGAATTTAACAATATTGGACTCAAATGTTGGAACTATACCAAAATAAAACCTTCAAGGTTTCTTATTTTTCCTCAGATTTTTTTTTTTTTTTTGTTACTTTTTTTTATTGCCCTCCTGTGGGGTTAAGATCAGGGGATGTCGTTAATATTTGTCAACTGTAGGCATGTTCGGCCCTTTGAGACTCTTGTGATTAAGGGCTATATACATAAAAATGACTTGAAATAAAGCCTTCGCGATGACCATTCCAAATCCACATTTGGAGGGCAGTTTGTCATTTGACTTTGAGATGCACATAATCAATTGTCCAGGGTCGAGACACACATGCTACACCGACGCATCAGTGAATTCCCACTTTTCAACACATGTCCCTTCACATCTTCTTCATAACATTGCTACACAGTTCTCTGGCTGAAGAAGGTTAAGTTCACACAAAAAAAAAAGCAGCATTCCACACTCAAAAAACTAATATCTATTTTTGTGATTTTGTTCTTTTTTCCTTATCGATTCAGCTTTGTGTCCCATCTTCATGCTAGAACTAAGATCCGTAGGCGGTGGCTGTGGGGGGGGGGGGGGGGGGGCACGCTGGTGGCAGGATGGAGGACATCTACATTCAAAACAAACTGCAATCCTCACCATGCACGTGTGTTCCTGACCAAACAAGGGGATGAAATATCACAGGACTTTTTTGTTGCACCTTGAGGGAGGCCACACGACCACTATTGTCGCCACCCTAATGTTTTCTGTTTTATAATTTTTATATTGACGTTTTTTTTATCTTGTAATTAAGAACAGCGAAACACCATCAACCACAGGGTAATATTTTCATCTTCTAAGAGATCGGTGCAAAACTTCCCAACAGACACAAAGCCTTGAGGCACAAAAGACGGTTCTAAATATTCTATGGATTGACTAGGCTGTGCAAACACACTACACATGTGAAACTCTCAATAAAACTTCACGAGAAGAACAAAGGCTATGTAGAACTAATTAAATATATATTTATATTCATCTCTAGCGTTATCAGATCTAATAAATACTTCTGATAGACATCTGTAAACTATTTACATTACAGTAGACGTACATTTCTTCAAAAACAATAAATGGCTATCAAGGCAAGACAAAAGAGAGGGTCTTTCAGGCATTAACAGAATTGAGTCCTCTGTTGGTGGAAACCTAAAGCAGACATTCTATTTTTGGGTGACTTTCCTTTTCGAAAGCTGATGCCCGGAAAATCTTAAAAAAAAAAAAAAAGAAAAAAAAAAAGATGCTCTTAGCCTTCACTTGCCTATCTCTCTCCGTAGTGGAATGTTCTTCAGCCCTTCGACTGCTCTCAGTATAGGTAGACTTTTCCATCGCAGGTAACGCCTGGTCAAGAACTAGTAGTAGATAATAGTGCTCCAGCACCTGCCAAAACATCCCGCAAACAGGCCAGGTGGCTGGTCATAGAAACGGACAGGTGGCCACTGCCACTGCCAGATTCAGGCAAACATAGACACACAGTACATACACACGCACATACATATGAAAAACACCACAGTCGTCAGAGAGTGGCAGAAAGCATCGACCCCAAACCCTCCAGTGTCCAGTTGTGGGACAAAAATGTCGGGGTGAAGATGCCCTGCTAGTGAGGCTCATATTGCTGTTCCATCGTCTGCCCTTCCAAACATTTTCAAACACCTTTTCGATGACTTCTGAAGTACGAAAGGCAAGGGGAGTTTTATTTTTAAGCGATGTGTGGAAAAGTTGACATGTTTATGTTTACAATAAAACAGATGACTGACTGTGCGAGCTGGGCAGATACAAAGGCCCGCTGTTGTGGCACACCTTATTGGAGCACCATTTTACTGGGCATCAGGAAGCAATGATGGAGTGTGTGTGTGTGTGTGTGTGTGTCTGTGAAATCTCATAAGTGCTTCCCATACCTCTTGAGACATATAAAAAGAGGCAGTGGGATATTGTAAAGTAACATTCTCTGGCTGAAAGTTGCATTTGTGATGGACGGAGGGACAAGTAGGGGAGGACCGACTCATTTGATTGGTGCAGAGAGGGTAACACCGAATGACCGTTAGAGATTGACGGGCTGGCCGTGGGCGGGGTTCTCCAAGGCGCACGCTCGGGATGAGAAGTCACTATGGGCCACAAAATCTGCAGAGGCCTGGCTGGATGAGGGGCCTCACAATTGGGTTAGCCCTGATAGGAAAGGGTGTGGGTGGGGGGGGCGTTGAGGTGGGCATATGACCTGGGCGTGTGGACACATTCTTGGAATAGGATTAGTGGAGGCGGGAGATGAATCGGTGATGAGTGACGTTTATGGGCTGCAGGCCGGCTGCTTGGCCCTCTCCTGAGTGTCCTGCAGGCGCCGCAGGCTGGCACTGGCGTAGCCCTCATCACTACAGCTGCTGCGCAGGCTTCCCCGCTCGTCCCCTGAGTCACTCACGCTGCTGGTGCTCCACTCCAGATCACCCAGCAGGTAGTCCGTTCCCTCCACGTCCACATCCAGGTCCTCTGTGGGCAACAGGGAACAAATTGGGAGTCATGCTAGATACCGGGCGTTTAATATCAACTAGAATAGCTCGAAGGGCGTCCTGGGCATTTTCAATCCAAGCTATCTGGCAAACCCAATGAAAGGCCATCAAAGATTTTTTTTTTTTTTTAAATGCGGTATGGTACCTTTTTCTTAGATTCAATTCAAAGGTTGTGAGGAAGCGTGAGATTCCTGAAAATGTTGTTAAACTTAACCCTTTAGGTGCAAGAGTTTTTCAATATGTTCAGTTTTGATATCACTATTTCAAAAGGATGTTGCTTGAAAATGGTTACATAAAAAGGCATATTGGAAATCTTGCTTGGGGCAATTTTGCTACTTTGGCTAAAGTACAGTGCCTACAATTTATGAGTAGGCCTGTCACAATAACACATACCTAAGAAACCTTCAAGATAATGATAATAATATTAATATTAATAAATAATAATGATGCATTTTATATAAAGGCGCCTTTCTTTGCACTCAATGACACCCTGCAATACATTACGTTAAATAAAATGGCAAAAAAAGGAACGAAAGGCAAATTAAAATTTAAGAAAAACAAGAGAAAGGGGCAGTGCAAAATGAGATTAGGTTGAGTAGGCAGTTTTAAACAGGTGCGTTTTGAGTCGTGATTTGAATTGTGTGAAAGAGTTTATGTTTCTGAGTTGAGGTGGTCGTGAATTGCAGAGACAGGGAGCAGGGCAGCTGAACACACTGACGAGACTAGTGAATAGAGAAATATGATCTGAGGGTGCGTTCCAGTCCGGATTTCGCCCACTCCGGATCACTAAAACAACGTTAATCAAAATCACAGATGACATCCTCATGGTATCTGTGGCATCCTCATGGTTGGTACATGAGGAAAATCAGATAGGGACGGGGGGGGGCAGTGTTATGGATGGCCTTATACGTAAACAGGAGGATTTGGAATTGGATGTGGAACTAAACCGGGAGCCAATGAAGCGACGACAGGGGTGATGTGTTGGATGGAAAGAATTCGGGTTATGATGCGGGCGACTGAATTCTGGACCAATTCAAGTGTATGGAGCCATTTGTTAGGGAGGCCCAAGAGGAGAGAGTTGCAATAATCTAGATGGGAGGTGACGAGACTGTGCACAAGTATGGAGGCAGTGTGGGGGGTCAGGGAGGAGAGACAGTTGATGCTACATCGATGGAAGGATTGTGGGATTGTGGTTTCATGGGAAATATTGCAGAGGGGGAGGAGGTGGTGAAGCCGCAGGACAGATCCCTGGGGCGCACATGAAGTGACAGGGGAGGGTACAGATTTGAAGGACTTGAGTTGGATAGTGCGCCACACACATGTTGAGCAGAATGAAGACGGTGAGAAGTCTAGAATCAGATGCCATGAGGATGTCATCTGTGATTTTGATGAACGTTGTTTCAGTGCTACGGAGTGGGCGAAATCCGGACTGGAACTGTTCATGCAGGTGACTGTGGGATAGGTGGGAATGGAGTTGAGCAGCAACTGTTTGCTCGAAGATTTTAGAAATGAAGGGTTCAGTTGACAGTTGCGTGGCTTGAATTTCTGGATGAGTTTTGTGATTGCTGAGAGTGTAGGGAGCTGGGAGGAGCAAAATGAGTGTGTGCAAGAGTGAAAATGGACTGTGGTGCTAAATTGAGGCCTCAATCCAAGGTTCTGGTGAATGTCCTTTATGTTTTTGTTGAAAAATGACAATGGAGTTGCAGAAGGAGGTTGCGTATAAGTGAGTGGCGAGGGACTTCAGTGGTTGGGTGGTATTGTTAGGTATGGCAAACTGTGATTTGGGGGTTCCATTATTGGCAGTGATTATGTTGGAATAGTAACAAGTTTTGGTACTAGCAATGGAGTCCTTATAATGCAAAATATGTTTAGTGTACATTTATTTGTGAATAGTCAGTCCACTTTTTCTGGAAAGGCATTCAAGTTGTCGCAATTTGGCTTTCATAAGACGGAGATCTGGGACGAACCAAGGGGACGAGAGGGAGATAGAAACAAGTCGATGAGGGTGTTCAGAATGTGATGAAGTTCAGTGTTGTAATGAGCGACCAGGCGATCAGTGCTGGAGAAACTGTGAGTGTAAATAAACGATAGTATCAGTGATGTTTTTTTATGCCACTAATACGATATTAGAGCTGTACTGCCCTCTTGTGGAGAAAGCGTTTTTGGAGTTTTGTATGTTTTTTGACCCTCGAGTTTACCGTTGTCCATTGTAGCTCATACATCGCTAATCCAGAGTGTTGAAGCCTGTAGAGTGTGATTTTGGCTACATAAATATCTGTCTCTAAGTATACTATTGTGAGTAGTGTTTGCTTGCACTAGGTTACAGAATTTATGCTTCAATTGTGTTATACGTTCCAAATATTATATAAGTTACGAGTCGCTAGTTAGCGCTAGCATCCCTCTGGCAACGCCCACGTAAATTAGCATTATGCTAACTGTGCACTAACGGTTATGCTAACGTTAGAAACGATCCCGTTTTTTAGGCTTTGCAGCTAATGTCAGTGGCTGACTTAAGTCTATATTGTTTCAAACTATGTATAACATTATTGTAATGTATTGCTATGTTCTGTTACAATTTTACCGTTAACATCCAATAAAGTGCCAAAATAGCAAGAAGCTTCATGGTCTTAATTGAAAAAGCTAATAGCTATCTGTAAAGCTAGTCGCTAAACACTAGTGAAGACAGAATAAGAGCATTATATTTCAGGTACATCTTTTTTAAGAACAATTAACCTTTAAATCTCAAGAATACTGAACAGTGCCAATTAAATTTAGTGCAGTTAATAAAATATCTTAGATAAATGAAAAAGATAAATAAAACTGACTCAGGCTCTGCAGTCTGCACACAATTGGACTTGAACAAATCTTAACACGTAAAACATACATCCACGCATCTGTAGTGGCAGAGTAAAACGAGATGTCTTCTCTCTTTCAGAATGTCCTCTTTCATCTGATTGTACAAAGCTGGAAAGGCTCTTGAGGAAATGAAAGATGCTTTTGGCAATTTGTAATAAAATGGTTAATGTTACATACACTTTGAAAAGGTGCACTTAAAGCATCTTTGTTTGCATTTTGTTGCATCTCTATTGGCTTTTGTGGGCCAAACCTTAGCCAGGATTTCAGATTTATTTATTTTTTGCTCTCGTGACGTAAATCGGATGTGTCAGAGTAGCATAGACGTGGATATCCTGTGATTGGAATCAAACTTCTTATAAACCAATAGAAATAAAAACATAAGAAATCTTTTATATGTATCAGATACTGTATCCGCCCATTTGACTGCAGGGTAAATGCCCAGATTCCCACCAAAACTAGCTTGGTGTCGTGGAAATACAGTAACTATTCCCACCTATGGACCTCTGTCAAACGGAAATTCCCTCACCCGGAAAAACAACGTATGCATTAAATTTTCTACTCCTACATTACATTCACGATCGATTCCTGACAACGGAAGTTGCGGTATCCGGCACCCGGAACCAATAGCGAAGCCCGCAGTAGCGCAAACTCAAGCAGTCCCCGCTCTATACTGTACAGCAATCGTTGAAATATACACGCCCACATCCGAAAAACTAATCTAAACCAGTGTTTCTCAACCTTTATTGAGCTAAGGCACCTGTTGTACACTAAAAAAAAAACTCCAGGCACACCACCAAACAAAAACACTGAAGTAATGATGATAAGTAATGATCCCGTCTCATTTTCCCGACAAATTTACTTTGTGTGAAATCTGGACCTGTTTTATTGAACAAAAAGATGACATACTCACAGGAAGCCATGACTAATTGTCTTGTATGAATAATAACATTAACGGGTTGATCGAATGTAGTGTACCTTCTGCTATCTGATGGAAGACTATCTAATCTTTCTGCCTGTCACTATACATCGCTGGCATGGACAGAGATGTCCAAAGATATTCTTTAATTTATGAATAATACTTTTGTGACCATTCAAGGGAAACAGGATGATTTCCCGCTGCACCCTGATGATCCTATATGGCAAAAAAAAATCTCAAAGCTATACTGCAAGAACAGACCGTTAAATATGGAACAAATATGGTTCATTAGAGAGGGGCCAATCATTAAACAAGGAAACTAATTGCAGAGAGTGTCCGGTGGAGATAAGTGGAGGTTACCCTCATTCAGAGCGGGGTGGGGGTGGGCGGGTCGGGGGGGTGCCTGCGGGGGGGAGGAGTCCTTCCAGGCCAAGTAAACAGTATGTAACGTTTATTATTTATATTATTTATTACAGTTTAATTCCAGAATTTGTGTATGTAGGTCGTTTGATATGCTCAATGAATGTAAACGCAGACACATCTGATATACGCGTCACTTGAAGTGTACATAAAATTGTGAACTGAGAATCTGACACAGGTCTTAAATCGCAATTGGGCACTTGGATCAACAGATGCGATACCAAAACAAGCTGAGGTAATCCTCCAAGCAAGCATTTTACACCCTTCCCAGAAAAAAATAAATGAAAGAATTGCAGGCATGGCCGACCTTGGTCAGAGTCGGACTTGTCAGAGGACACGGTGGAGCCAGTGCTGTCCATGCGGATTCTCTCCACACCGAGCTGCTCCAGACGCCTTCTAAGATGTCTCTGCTCTCTCTGTAACTGTTCTAAGGTGTGCTGGGCTCTTCTGTCACTCTCCTCCAACTTCTGCAAGAGGAAATACGAAAATAGTATCAACGTACCAAGCGGTAGCCTACGACTATCAAACTGTTCAGTGTGCCGCGAGATATTGTCTGGTGTGCCGTGGGAAATGATCTAATTTGTGTGCCTCTGCGGTCTAGCGCCTGGCAGCGTAATCCTGTCTTTACTACATTGTAGTACTCTTTCATACCAGCAGGTAGTAGCAGCAGCAGCAGCAGGTAGCTGTAATTTGTTTAGAGACAAGCGAATTAGTGACGCATGTTTATCCAAACAGGCCCATGTTTCACACTAAGTATCAATATGAAACATTATAAAATACTTTTTTCTTTGAGTTTATTTAATTCCTATTCAAGACGTTATAATATAACGTCATTCTTCAATGTTAAAAAAAAGGTAACAATATAGCACTTATATTGTTAAAATAAGATTTTTTTTTTTTTTCACAATTTCAGCTGGTGGTGTGCCCGGGATTTTTTCAATGAAATAAATGTGCCTTGACTCAAAAGAGTTTGAAAAACACTGGCCTACGATATGATACGGTATGGTATAATGCACGTCAGGATTTACTAATCAGAACTATTTACAGCGCCAAACCGGACTGTACCGCTTGGTGGAAATATGGCGATGGTCTTTCATTTTAATTAACTTGATGTAATGGTGCCGCTTTATGATCGGAAACACTTGAAGAGCAGATGACCACACGCACCTTGATGTGATCTTTGGCCTTCATCAGCAGGCTCAGGGTAGTGTGCCTGTTGGCATCTGGACCCAAAGGAACCAGAGATTTCAGGCGCTCTAAACACAGTCGTAGATGTGCCCGTCTGAAGCCAGAGAAAAATGTTCAAGCAGAGTTACACAGGATCTGATTTTTGCACGACAAGGAACTAATACTTCTGATGTTTTAGGCACTAGCCTTCTGTATTTGGAAAAGAGATACAGTGGTACCTCAACTTACGAACGTCTCTTCATACGAAATTTTCAAGTTACGAAATGCCTCAACAGGAAAATATTGCCTCTTGTTGCGAAAGAAAATTCAAGATAGGAAAGGTAAAAAATACAGTATGGGCTGCCACTCCCAGCTCCGGAGTTTCCTGAACGCAACATGCTCATAGCTGCTCTGCCATTGGCTAGCCTAGCATCTTCCTGGCATCCCATTGGCTAAGAGGGACCTCTACCCTATCTGTCTATGTGTGTAGATAGACAGGTAGAGAGATATGTGATAGATATGTCTATGCAGCGTCCTCGTTATTCGCCCCTCGGGCCATGAGGTGTTCCGATTTTGTATTAGAAATGAGGAAAAGAAAAAAAAGGAGAGAAAATCGTTTTTTTGTCCATACAAACAAAGCAAGAGATAATAGAAAAATATGAAATAGGGATGGGTTTGGTTGATCTCGTCAAAGAATATGACCGTAATCGACAGTCGCCACATTATTAAATCAGTTCTTTACAAAATGCCAGGCAAAAACACTTTTGAGAGAGAACATGAACCAAAGAGGGCAAAAAGCGATGAGGACAGCAATTAAAAGGTAAACGACCATCATTTTTATTCCTTACTCTATTCTTTGTTTTTTTTACACTATGCACAACTCTGATTTATTGTGCAACAATCTAATTGTAACATGTATTTGTTACATGTTTTCATGCATTTTTATGCTTTACAAAACATCTCTGTCTCAATATTGGGGGGCTTGGAACAGATTAGGGCATTTATATGGAAAACGCATCTCTACTTACAAAATTTTCTACTTGAGAAATTTCTTCCAGAACCAATTAATTTTCGTAAGTACTTACAGTGGTACCTCTCACTGTAATGACTTTTATGATAGAGCCCCCACCAGAAAGTAAGCTGAACAGTTAACTAGCGCAAAGAATTGACCCTTAATTTGGCCTGCAAAAAATCTGCTGCAAATAAACTGAAAATTTATGCTAACTAGACCTTTTCAAAGTGGTCAAATGACGATTAACATTTCTAACCCAACATTAGCAATCTATCATCAGACATACAATATCTGCACAAGTCAGTTGATTAATCTGCCCATCTGTCTTATGGCATTTTTTACAAACATTTACATCCCTCTCTCCTTTCTACATCGCTCTCAACTGACAGTTCCGGTAGTTGCTAAGGTCTGGTGGGTGTTTGAGACCGACTGACCCGGACTGTTATGCAACACACACCTCCGTCTGCAGCCTCACAAAAAGTGTATACGTGCCAGTGTGCGTGTGTCAGCCTGAGTGGGTGGGAGTGTGTACGTCAGACTTCTTCAAGGACTTTAGTGTATCGCGGAAATGTCTTTTCTGCATCTCAAGCCAGGATGAGCTGCTAATGTAATGGCAATAGGCAATTTAAGCGAAGTTAAAGTTAAATATGCGGCCACGACATTAAGCACAATTGCACAATCTGAAGTAGTACAGACAATATTCTACTTGGTATGAAGGAAACCAGCAGTCTGTTTCACATCTGACTTCCAAAGTGCAAAGGTCATTACATAACACGCAAATGTTCTAGCCTGGCTTGTGACATAACCTGGTGGGGCCAATATTTGTTAACAACACTGTGCCCAAGTTACTGAAAAAGCAGATAGGGGATCGGATGTTTAGGAGCAGGTTATTCTGGTTGAAGTGCCAAAAGGGCACTGTGTCAACAGGTGAGTAGACAAACATACATGTAGCATCTCTCTGGAAACAGAACTGCTCCTTGCGACCCAATTTTATTTCTCTTTCATGAGCCACACACTGGCTAAAAACTACAGCTAGGTCAGCATGGCGCACTCAGCACGCCAGTAAATAAATCATCCTTCTGTCCGCGCTTTTGCCCTCGGATACCTCGCAGTAACTGTCCTGAATAGTTGGGTGGAACTCACATGTAACAAAAAAAAAGGTGGTTGAGGTCGGATGTGGTTGTTTCGTCATTTCCACGTGATGCACACACACAAGCATGCAGAGGGCCATATATGTTACTAATAAAACTATAACACGGACCAGACCTAAAATGACTAATTAATTAAGTTTAACATACTGTATGAACTTTTAGTAAATAGATCAGGGGCGTCAAACTCATTTTTGTCGCGGGCCACATCATAGTTATGCAGTCCCTTGGAGGGCCGTTACCACTGTGAGCCCATATAAATGTATGATGGCCTTATATTATCACATATGCACAACAAATTGATGGGTAACTAGTTTTGAAATCAGAAGGCAATAATTAGTTTTCTCAATAGTTTTCCAATTTATACTGAAGGAGGGATTGGTAACAAATAATTGCAAATGTCTCATATGTTGTGTTAAAAGTAGGGGTGCAACGATTAATCAAAAATCAATTAAAAATCGATTCGCCCCGATTAATCGATTCGTTTAATCGAAAATTGAGTTGATTAAATTCATCTAGAAAATGATGTCTTGAAGCGTTTTTTTTTCATTCCAGATGCACAGCACATTTTGAATGTGCAGATCAAATTATGCTTTTGCGCCAAACATCATTGCGTTTTGCGTTTGTGGATGGCTGCAGAACCACACTAGAGCACAGAGACAATCATGGTAGCAATTTAAAAGAAAAAATCAAATTGAATATCGGGAAATGAAAATCAGAAATCAAATCGAATTGGGGCTTGAGTGAATCGTTGCACTGTAACAGTGAAGACAATTTCAAAGAAACAAGTCAAGTCAACACGCATGATCTTCCTTCCCGGGCCACATAAAATAATGTCGCGGGCCGAATCTGGCCCCCGGGCCTTGAGTTTGACACTTGTGAAATAGATTTATGTTTGCATACCTGTTCTTCTCCATTTCGTTGTGAGTAGACCTGTGGAGCGAAAGGAAAACATGAGCAACCACACAGAACAGGGTACCCCTTTAGTGTGTAATTACTGCAGTCTAAATGCATTCTGTGGGGGTGTGAGAAAGCAAGCTTGTGAGAAAAGGCTGTGTGGGAGGTTGGGGCAGTCGGAGTGGGCTGATGTGAGATTCAAGGGAAATGCACAAAGTATTTTTTCTTAAAGCCTGAAGTACATTCTGTGGAGCAAACGTGTGCTTTTTAAAGACCATACATGAACGTGTGAGGGGGTGGGCAAATGGTGAACATAGTAAATGTAAACAGAAGCATTAAGCAAGACTATGCCTCTTTTTCTAAATTTGCTTGACATATGCAAAAGAGTGTGCTGGTGTCTGGGGCAAGGAGATATTCCTGCATTCTCAATTCACACTACGACTTCGAGCAGACCCCCTGATCCTTTGACCAATGTCCAAAATTAGCCTCTGCGCCCTCATCTCAGGGGACTCCAACTTGCACTGGCACACCGTGTTTTTGTCACCTTTAATATCTAGACTCAACTTAGTCTGAGGGAGGCCTTTAGTACTACTGCCTGAGATCAAGTGAAGGACCTTTGAAGTGGAAACTTATTGTTCATTGCATGCACGCACGCAGCACCGGGGGTATCACCTTTAGGTGCGCTCACTGCACTGGCCCCCTCCAACTGAATATGAATTCCAACAGAGTGCAGACAGCCGCTTGTGACATAACAGTGCTGGCAGAAGAACCATACCACTCATTCAACTTGATTTCAGTCTGTTCCACTAACTCTGCCCTAGTGTCTCTTTGCAAATGGACTTATATTCTTCCAGGACTGACTGGGGAGCAATTATTTGCATCTTCCAAAATTTACAGTGAACAATTTACCTATAAAGTCCAACTTAAAGAACACACAAATTCAAATTGGCAGGCAAGTCGAGACATTACACACACGTGGATAAAATTGTTGGTACTCTTCTGTAATTGAATGGAATTAACACTAATAATGATCATATGACTGGACTCAAGTAACTATTTTTAGGACTTGTGACTTGCTTACCAAAAACTTGGGAAGGACTCGACTTGACACCGAGGTTATTTTAGTCAATGAAAACTAACGAAATAACTAAAACTAAAATTGAAAACAAATGTTGGTAAACAAAATAAAATACAAACAGAATTATTATTATTTTTTTTTTTAAACGAAAACTTACTTAAACTACATTTTACATCCTATTTCTGTAGCAAAGCGCGTCTTCACTGATTGATCTTTTTGTGGATTGAAAAAAAATCATACAATGCAACATATTGTATGGGGAGCCTCAAAAGGCGATCCGGGCAGGTATCGATCATATCGGTGGGAGTCCACATGGAATCGCTATGTTATGCATTAATGCATACACAACCATTGTCATGTGTGAGGGTGCGTGCCTAACTGCTTTATTTTGCCCCCCCAAGCCACACAACACATCCATCCATATTCTGAAGCATTTACTGCATACGTCGCATACATCCGACATTGACGTCAGGTTGCGCAAAATGCGCGGCGGAGGCATCGATGCTGACAGCGACAGTTCTTTTGAGTAACGGGATTGACTTTATATTTGACTTTATTTAAACAGGAAGCATAAAGTTGACATGTATGGTCATAGTAGTAAATCAGCCACGGCTCGATCAGCTCATTTTTTTACCCGCGGTTATGACGTGACATCACCTTTAGTGACGTCTCAATGAGAAAAAAGCCTCGCCTCATCATTTCCCCCAAATAAAGTATTTCTATACCACCAACCGAATCGCTCCACTGTCGAAATGCCCAAACATGCTGCACCACATTTACTTTTGTAAACACTACGTCATGAGTGACTTTTCTGAAACATGGATGGACTGCATAGATTTAAAGCGGAAGTCTACGCAAACATTTTTTTTTTTTTCTCAAGAATATGTTCAATGCAAACCCACCAGTTGAAACAGGGCATTCTGATAAATATTGCGTTTGTGGAATAAGTGTTAATGCACTCGTTTTTTTGCCATCTCCGGGGGCGGACATTTTTTCTTCTGTCGACTGAAAAAGACATCACAACTGCTCACAACGACCAATCTCGGCTCATATTCAGAAAACAGGTCAGCCGTGTTTGGTCGTTGTGAGCAGTTGTGATGTCATTTTCAGTCGGCAGAAGACAAAATGGCCGCCCCCAGAAATGGCTAAAAACAAGTGCATTTTGCTGCTTAACTTATATTCCACAAACGCAAAATGAATCAGAATGCCGTGTTTCAACTAGTGGACCTGCTGGGAACATATTCTTGAAATAAATATGTTTGGGGTGACTTCCGCTTTACTAAGCAACACACTATTTTACAAGTGGAAAGATATATGCATCTTCATTTTACATGTCAAAAAGTGTTTGCGGCTCCCAGTGTTTTGTTTTCTGTGGAAACCGGGTCGAGATGGTTCTTTTCAGTATAAAAGGTTGCCGCCACCTGGTTTAAAGTGACCGAATCCATAGTAAATGGAGATATCTGGCTACATATGGTGACATAAAATTTTGGCCATATCGCACAGCCAGCACTGTACATTTGAAAGGAAAACTGTCATGTTAGGTATTATAAATGACGTACTGTATTGTAGTGTTTTGTGCTGTGGTTCTACTTGATATTTTGTGAGACAATGACCTTTCTAATTTACTGATTATGGCCTATTTGCCTGCCCCCTTATGGATTGAGTCACAACAATAAGATCTACTTTTAGTGTGCTGTGAGAGATAGTCAGGGGTTACGCTAGAAATTATCCAATGTTAATTATTTCGACAAAAAGGATTTCTTTTTCTTCTTGATTACTTGATTTTAAAAGTAACTATGTTAGATTCCAGGTTATTTTAATAGTTAAATTCTACAGATACGGACAAGTCCTTCTTAACAAAAATCACGGACCATTTTGCCGCTTATATGGAAGCAGTTGCCGGGTAGCCAACGGGAATGGCGGGAAAATATGTGAGTTTTCTTAAATGGCCGGTTGATTTCCTGACCGGTCCTGGGCATGCCAGCAGCCTGTAACAGTACTTCTTATTTTAAATGCGCAGTCCGTGAATGCAAATGTACATGGAATGAGTACTATTTTTTTTTTCAAGAACAAAATTAGCGTTACATCGTAATAGCCTGATAGCCAAAATGATGAAATATAAGATGAACAACTTCTCAGGGTGGTAAGCTAGCATGCAAATGACTCCATTCACCTGCTCCACCAGATGCATAATTTGCATACTGCATTGCAAATACATAAAATAGAGAGTGCACTGTATGTACATGTGGAAGGTGGGGGAGGAAACTTTCCCTCCATCTATGCAATAAAAGGAGTTGATGCTCTCCCTGTCGAGAGTGAGAACCTAGCAGGGAGGACATAAAGAGGTGGGAAAGGTAAGGGGAGAGGTTAACAGAGAGGGAAAGCGAGAGAGAGGAAAGAAAAAAAGAGACATGAGGAAGGAGAGGAAAGGCACTACAACTGACACATGCACATACACACTCCCATCCCCCACCACTCACACATCTACACGTAGAAAAACAACAGGCAATGGAGGAGCCTCTAGTCACAGAGAAATTCTTTATGAATTCACTCTTTTTCACCTACTCTGCTCCACATTTCATAATGTTAGTCATTTTAATAACATTGCCTATCCTCTCAAGTAATCAGAAGGTTATGTTCGTGCTTAAAAAAAAAAAACAAGCCAAATTTATTGATCACTAATAAGCACGTCTCAAAGAGTCACTGTTGGAAAATGCCGTGAAGATAAGAAGATCTTGTGATTGGAAAACACAACAACCTTCTAGTATATCATCATACATCTTTGGCACAATGGCACACTTGAGACATTTCAACCACGTGCACTTTTCTCCACACTGGGTCCTTTATTGAATGGAAGACAGTGTAGCAGCAGCCAACGATTTCTCTTCATCCACTAGCAAATCACAGTTAAATGGCCAAAAATAATAATATTGTATTAAAGGGGCAACAATTAAAAATAAATAAATGAATTAAAAGAATCTGTTTGATTTTAGTGTAATCATACCGTAATACAGAATACCAGTCAGTCTATTTTTCATTCTTCATTCTATTTTTTTTATTATTGATTCAAGATACCAATAAAAATAGCAAATTTCTCGTAAAGGTAAAAAAACCCAACAATGGCTAGTTTTACAATGGCCCGTGCTTCTGAACGCCCACACACCGTTCCACCAATCCATCCATCCATTCTATCCAAGATGACTTCCAGGAAGAGGCGAGGTAAACCCCGGACTGGTCGCTAGTTAATCAGACATTCACTCTCACACAAATGCACAATTTTGAATTTCAATTAAACTAGCCTAGGTCTCAGAAGTAGAAGGCTATTCGGGAGCAAACAGCATCATGAAGACAAGGCAGGTCCGAGATGAAGTTGTGGACAAGTTTAAAGCGGGATTTGGATATTAAAAAAAAGAGCACTGTTCAATCAATCATATTGAAATGAAGCAATTATGTATATGGGTCTATATAGATATAGGGGTATAAATACACATATACATATATATCCACATATACATACAGTGGGTACGGAAAGTATTCAGACCCCTTGAAATTTTTCACTTTGTGTCATTGCAGCTATTTGCCAAAATCAAAAAAATTCATTTTATTTCTCATTAATGTACATTCAGCACCCCATCTTGACAGAAAAAAAACTGAAATGTAGGAATTTTTGCATGTTTATTAAAAAAAATAAAAACTCAAATATCATAAGTATTCAGACCCTGACGCACCCTTTTGCACCGTCTTGCACTGAGGAGAGGCTTCCGTCGGGCCACTCTGCCATAAAGCCCCGACCGGTGGAGGGCTGCAACGATAGTTGACTTAGTGGAACTTTCTCCCATCTCCCTACTGCATCTCTAGAGCTCAGCCAGTGAACTTTATGTTCTACTTGACCTCTCTCAGAAAGGCTCTTCTCCCACAATTGCTCAGTTGGGCTGGACAGCTAGGTCTAGGAGGAGTTATGGCCTTCCCAAACGTCTTCCATTTGAGGATTATGAAGGCCACTGTGCTCTTAGGAACCTTGAGTGCTGCAGAAATTCTTTTGTAACCTTGGCCAGATCTGTGCCTTGCCACAATTCTGTCTCTGATCTCCTTGGGCTGTTCCTTTGACCTCATGATTCTCATTTGCTCTGACATACACTGTGAGCTATAAGGTCTTATATAGACAGGTGTGTGCCTTTCCTAATCGAGTCCAATCAGTTTAATTTAATAGCTGGACTCCAATAAAGGAGCAAAACCATCTCAAGGAAGATGAGAAGAAATGGACAGCATGTGAGTAAAAAATGTCTTTTGCAAAGGCTCTGAATACTAATGACCATATTATATTTCAGTTTTTCTTTTTTCATAAATTTGCAAAAATTCCTACATTTCTGGGGTTTTTTTCGGTCAAGATGGGGTGCTGAGTGTACATTAATAAGAAATAAAATGAACTTTTTTCATTTTGGCAAATGGCTGCAATGACACAGAAAGTGAAACATTTCAAGGGGTCTGAATACTTTCTGTATTACATGAATGTATGCATGCATGTATGTATGTATACACATATATACATCTATACAAATATACATAATCATACACACATACATACACACGCAACCGCACACACCCACACAAACAATCACAACACACACGCACACACAAACAATAACTAATGGAATAGAATGGAGAATGAATATGCACTGCAGTTTTCAGTTAAAAACCAACCAATAAATGAAGTGATGAGTGCTGAACAAGAATCTGATCTCATCATAAAGCACAAAATAATCTGTGATGTGCAGTTTACAAATCAGTCCTGACTGAATTGATTTCTTCAATCCAGACCAGACAATGACTGTAGTGCACATTATTTTTGAGCAGTCATGTTGAGGTGATCGAGTTGTCAGGACTGCCCGTCACTGAAATGTCTCTCGCAGTCACCTTGACTGACCCACTTTGCCTTAACAAGTGGTCAGTGGCCCTCAGCCAGACACTTGTTTGCAGCTGTCACTGCGTGATTCCATCAAACACAATAAAGGGACAAGACATAGCTCTTCACCAACAAAGCAGACGCATACAGTGGATGTAGAACATCTACACACCCCTTTTCAAATGCAAGGTTTTTGTGATATTTCAAGAATTAATAAGACCAAGACAAGTCAAAACATTGTCCACCATTAATGTGACCTACAACCTGTATTACTCAATTATTTTTCATTTTTTTGGGAAGGGACTAAAAATACACAAATGAAATAATGTGGTTGCACAAGTGTGCACACCCTCTTATCACTGGGGATGTGGCTGTGTTCAGAATTAACCAATCTTATTTACACTGTTAAATGGGAGTCAGCACACACCTTCCACCCCTGAAATAAAGTTCAGATGTTCTAGTAGGTGTTTCCTTGCATTTATGTTGTTGTTTTTTTTTTTTTTGCTTTCTAGAAAAGCCTATAGGTTTCTTGCCAACACTGAACGGTTTATAATCCCCTCCACCTTGACTATCTGAAGCCTGTTCCAGCTGAAGAGAAACATTTTCAAATCATGGTACACCACCATGCTTCACTGCACATTAAGTGTTCTTTTCATGAGCAGTGTTAGGCTTGAGCCAAATATCTTTTGGATTTATGACCAAAAAGTTCAACTTTGGTTTCGTCACTCAACACCAAAAGAAGACCATGCCTACAGTGTACCATGGTTATGGGAGCATCAGGCTTTGGGGCTGTTTTTCATCTGTATTTGGGGTGAATCCGAATTTGTTTAAATGGTGCAGAATTTGTTAAAATACTACAGGTGTGCGCTGAGTCCCATCTAAATTGAGTTGGAATCTGAATGGTTAATTCTAACTACAGCTGCATCCCAGTTATAAAAAGGTGTGTACAGTTGTGGAACCGCATTACCTCAGTTGGTTATTTTTACTTCCCCTCTCCAAAAGATTGAAAAGGAAACCTATTGAGCTGTACAGGAAGTTAAACTGGCATTTGAACAGGCATGTGCAGACTTTTTATACCACTATACATGCACCCAGCCACACGTGACACAATTGTTGCACTGTTCAGTAGTAATTAAAGCCAGACTGGATGGCTTTGAAATAAAATCCCTTATTGCCTGACTGTCCCCTATTTGAGGATTACCGGTCTCATTTTTTGTAAAATATTTCCACAGCACCTGAGGTACCGCTGCTAGTTTCCTGCACGGACCCAACACCTGTTCCTTTCTGTGAGGTGGTAAAGTAGACTAAGTGGTTCAACCCTTCCCATGGATAAACGACCTCTTTTTATTAATGTATACATTGGGCACCATGTATTTGAAAATGTTCTCCATGATCAACTCAGGGATTGCCATGCTGGGCTCCATGGTTATACGTAATGGCCTTCTCAGACTATACAGCTTTTTTGGGGCTCACGACGGTCGTGCTGTCAGACTACCAAATAATATTGTTCCTTGTCTTGGACCGGGCGGGACGTCACACTACAAGTCCGTCACTGACTAGACCCCGCCCAATCGTTGCGTTCTTCCATCAAGATTCTGTCCATCGGCGCGGGTCTGTCGGGGAGGCAGAACAAGCAGCTGTGTAGTCATGTCAACGCAGGAATTATGTGCATGTGGGTTCATTTGCTGCTCAGAAAAGGAAAAAAAAAAAGAAAAGAAAAAGAAATGATGGCCGTGTTCTGAACTTAAGGTAACAAATTTGTTGAATGACACACAGACGATTGCTAATCAGCTACTGGCTTTGCAGTTAGCGAACATAGCATGAGTTGAAATGCCACGTATAGTTATACAATATTTGCCTCCTACTGTCCATTCTTTTTTTTGCCATTTTGATTGTTTGTATGGGCACGCTACATCTAGTCTCTTGTCATAAGTAGGAGGGCACTGCTTTCCTATTGGACTATGCCGAAGAACCAATCAAGGGACTGCGTAGGACATCTCACACTATTCGGCAAGACGAACAAGAATTCTGACATGCCAGACTTTCGTGGTGGTCGTGAAGGTCCCAGACGCCAAAGGACCGATTGTTGAGTATGTCACACTACATGGGCTACGATGTGTCAAGACAACTCAAAATCGGCTATGAGACATCACGTTTGCCGGCTCAAAATCGGGCTACACAATGTGAAATAATTTGGTCCAAAACCTCTGTGTGGCCCCTCGATTGATTACACCACCCCCCCCCCCATAAAAAAATAAAAATAAAAAATAGAAGAAGGACGGGTTTGGGAGGGGGAAGATTATAAACGTGTTTCCTCAACTACATTGAACCCCCACATAGTCGCTGTTGGGCAACCGTAGATCCACCTATTCACAGATATTTTTCAATATTTCTTTGTTTTTTTAATACTTTTTTTGTGGGAGCATTTTTTTAAATTGAAAAATGCATATTGGAACTTTATCAGCGTTTTTTTTTTTAATCACTATACCGGTATATAATTTTGTGGGTTTACCCCCTTCCGCAAAAACTTTTTTATTTGTTTTCTCTCCCAATGATCATGAAGTATACTTTTGCTATTCACAGGGCGCCCCATTCCTTATCACGTGCGAGGGGGTCAACTGTATTGTTTTGTGTTGTGATATCACGATTCATCACTAGATGGAATACATCAGTTGCAGTTGCACTGGGTCTTATATTGCCCCATACTACAAATGTGACATGCAGGACAAACATACTACCTGAATAATAATAACCAAAATTAGATCCTGCACTTAATGTTTGTTTATTGTTCAGCAGTTTTGTGTTGTCCTTGAATGCTATTTTTTATGCACCAGACCCCTTTTGCACTATGCATGTGGTTATTTTTTTGACTGTTACAACCCTCTGATATTGAAGTCTGGTTATTTTATACATGCATTCACATATTTTGTCCATATTCAAAATTGCATTTTTGTCATACATCCGGTTAGGAAGTGTGCGGTCCGATTTAGCCACTCCAGTACAACTAATGATAAATTGCGGCCCCCTCCAACACGTAAGTTGCCCATCCCTGATTTAGACTGTGAGGCAGACATGCTAACTTCTACAATACCAAGATGCATGTATTAGAATGTAAATGCAGTAAATTGATAGAGAGCTGTCAAAATATGACCACAAGAAAATCATAAGTGGTAATTGAAAAAGAATTGTGTGGGGAATGAGAGATTTGCTGTGCAGGGGATTATGATGGTATGTTTGTTGCATCCAAAAATATCCAAGAATAAATAAAAGAATAAATAAAATCCAGAGGTGATTAGATTTTACCTGCTACTTATGTTTTTCTTGCTTTTGCTCTTCCTTTTCAAACTTTCCCTCTCTCGACTGCTGATGAAGGGCGGCATGGAGGCATAGCCATGCTCAGCTTCTGCAGGCACATAAACAAAGCAGTCATTGGGTCAAACAGTGTCCAAAACCCAAATCAAGAACTAAGAAGAATACAGTATGCTTATTATCATTGTAGCATTCATTTGACATATTTGAAACTTAGGTAAAAATACAATTAAAGTATTACACGCCTGATCTTTATTTATACTGTATTTTCTCCCCTCAGCCTGGACAATGATGTCATCTTGAACTGGAATAAACCCCGCTAGCAAACCACAACAGCAGGAAAGGAGGGGCTATCATAAAAACAATGTCTTTCGTCACATCAAACTGAATTTTGCATTATTGAATTAAAAGTGAAAAATGTATAGAATGCAATCCAAGAGGGACTTTTCCCGTTTCCCACTTAATATTACAGTGATCGCATTCACATGCATGAAATTGCTATAAACATATTTCGAGGGTAACTGTCACATTCTGCAGTGCTTTGCAAAATACACGAAACGATTAAATGCACGGGCGCTTTATGTAAAATCAATTAAAGCGGAGATGTGTGGATCGTCGTTGTTTTAACATGATAGGAGCACAAACAAGCCACATAAAGGGGGAGGGGTGTCGCTGCATATTCCCAATGCATAAAATCCATAACAAACGAGAATAAAATGATACTTTACCTCGTTCCCTGCGATCAAGATACTCGGCTGCTTCGATCAGCATCTGCACCATTCCGATAGCCGTCATGTTCAAAAATAAAAACTGATATTAAAACAATCCGATGGGTGATCCCGTGGCTGTACACAACCTGCTCTTCGTTTAACACAGCAGCTTTCTCAAACTGTTCTGCCAGCGGTTATTTTAAGGCAAGTGTTTGTCTCGCCGACGAAGTATCACCGGGTTGGAGAAAACTTTAAATGTGCCACAAGACAAAGCAAGACACTTGCTTTCTCCCCCTGATGCTGTTCCGAATATGTCAGCTGATGTGGTTCAGGTAGAGACTAGCTTTTAGCTGCTCTGGCTAACACTTTCAGTAGCAATGGATGATCGACAGTCATTCGAGACAAATGTCAACCAAACGTAAACCAAGTTACAGGCAGAATCACGTATCGTCTGGCGTTTAAAATAAAGTCGAACAATGTTTTGTCAGGAAAACGAGATCGGACACGGTTTGAGTCAGTCTGATGGTTTGCTAAATTAGAGATGAAAGTTAGCCACGAGTTCCACTATATGAACCAGTTTGTCCCTGGTCTAAAAGCACAAAATATTGGCCTCGTTGAGTGAGTTTACAGGGCATAAAAAGGAGCTCGGTCTTTCTAAAAGTTCGTCCGCCGATCATCCAACCCTATATATGTTGATAGTAGTTGTTGTGCTAGTTCGTCACGTCAGTGATCACGAGTCACACGTTTTGATAAACTGTAGAAAGCCACTATCGGAGAAAGTAACTATCTGCCTTCTGACCACTGTCTTGCAGTGGTTTGTGTGTTACAGGGTTTGGACAGTTAATTGTTGTATTCCATGGAATAGATTTGCGTATGCTCAGACGTGATTGGTCATTGGCAATAGTTACTCGGACTTCTATTGGGAGTTGAATCTGTCAATCATTAGAATGGCACGACGTCCGACGAAACTCAAATCCGTGATCAGCCATTTTGGTTCACATTCCACGCCAAAATGCTGTAGTTGCTGCGTGGAGCCACAATGGAGGGTGTCCGGCTGGAATACCGTCATCCACACCGATTGAGTGAATTATGATAAACCTCCCAATCATTGGCCACGAAGTGAAGTCGTAACGCCCGATTCTGAAAGTCCATACGCCCCCTTCACGTGCTGTATTGCGGTGTAGGGTTCTGATTGGTTCTTGCAATGTCGCTTGTTGTGGGCGGGGATTTGTTAAATGTGCATGCCTTCTTTTAATTTGCTCCTGCGTCAGCGCAGGCGCATTTCATGGTTCTTAGACTCAGGTTAGACCGAAAAAAAAAGACCTGAAGACTTGAGTCCCCTGAATCCACAGCATTTAAGAGTAATGCTGTGGATTGGACACTAAGCTATGATTGGATGAAAAAAACAAAAACGCATACTCTCAATTTTTGAACTTGGTGTTAAACGTTTTAGACAAAAGAGAGAAAAATAGAATGGTAATGTACATTGCTAAAAAAAAAAAAAAAAAGGAAACAATAAAATGCATCCTAGTTATCAAATGACGAACATTTCCAGTTGAAAATCTTTATTAATCAACAGTGATAACAATACTAACAAAAATTAGCTATTTAAAATGATCAGGTTTTGGAATCCTACTCAAAATAAAAGTGGGAACTCAGAATACAGGTTGATCCAACTTCTGTGGAAATTTCTCAGAACAAGTGAAAATGAGGCCCCGAAGTGTGTGTGGTCTCCTTGTGCCTGTACGACCTCCTTACAACGCCGGGGCATGCCCCTGATGAGGCGGCGAATTGTCTTCTGAGGGAAAAGTCCTCTCAGACCTGGATTAAAGCATCAGTCAGCTCTTCGACAGTCTTCGGTGCAACATTGTGACGTATAGAATGAGACATAATGTCCCAGATATGTTCAACTGGATTCAGGTCTGGGGAACAGTCAAGTCAGTCCATAGCAGAGGCTTGTCATTTGAATCAAGGGTGTTGGAACAGGGTTATATTTAAAACGGGCTGGGTAGGGGCCGCAGCCGCATAATGCCTGGCATTGGCATGCATTAGAAGGCAGGGCCCACTGCACCATCATATGGTCTCACATCGGGTATGAGGATCTCATCCCGTTGCTTAACGGCAGTCAAGGTACCCCTGGCTAGCACAAGGAGAGTATGCGGCTTTCCAAAGAAATGCCTCCCCAAACCATTACTGACCCACCACCAAACCCCTCATACTAGGTGAAGTATCAGGCAGTAAAACATCCTCCACAATGTCTCCAGACTCTGTCACGTCGGTCACATGCCCTTATGTGAACAAGCCGAAACAAACTAATCGTCAATCGGCCAGTCTGTCATGTTATTTTAACAGAGCTTCCGTCAGTAAATTGCACTGTCTACTGGTACCTCCTCCATGCTCTGGACACTGTGTGGGGAGACACAGCAAATGTTCTTGCCACAGCTCGCACTGATATGCCATCTTGAATGAGCAGCATTACCTGAGTAAATTCAGCGGGTGTGACACCACCTCATGTACCTCCAGGGGTGGGACACTGACAAAATGCAAATGTGACTAAAACATCAGCCAGGATGGATGAGAGCAGAGAAATGGTCTATGGATGTTTCCTCCACAACCACTTTTTTATATGGGTCGTCTTGGTAATGGCCTCTCATTTCCACCCTATGCCTGTTCCATTTGCACAACAGCGGGTCAAATGGATTCACAATTAGCATTGCTTCCTAACCGGACAGGCTGACTTCACAGAAGAGTGAGAGACTTGGACTTATATTGTGTTGTTTGTGTTGTTTTGGGGTTCCCTTAATTTTTTGTATATTTTAATATATACATTTCTTATCATAACTTTAGTTAGCTGATCCTTTGCTACATTGACGCAATACTGTAGAGATAGTTTGTGCCTTATCAATTGAAAGAGTTGACATACCACTGCAAACAAATGTTTCAGTTAAAAAAAGGAAAGTAAAAAATACTGCCTGCACTGACTTGAAAGACTTTTATTTCAATTGTTTTACAGAACTACACTTACAAGTCACTCCGAAACAGCACGAGGCTTCATGTAACCTCATGTTCGCAATGAACCATGATATAATCATTAAAATCTGGTATAATAGAAACAGAGAGGAATATTAATGTCTCCCATTAATCAAAAATGTAGATGGAAAAGTCTTGCATGCCGCAGAACAAAAGGTCACAAAAATAAAAGCAAAGAGCACAAAACCTTATTTTGTCAAGTACAACAAATGTATGTTTCAGGAGAGTAGCAGCAACAGAGTTTCATGCGATAAAGTCCAGTGGTCTGTTGAATCCACCCTTTCTGTTCATGTATTGCCTAGAAAATAAATATAAAAGAAAAACCATTACATCACTGTTACCCTCGCAACACTTGCAGATGACATCATCATGCACCAATAGGGGAGCTAGAATCTCTGCATAGAAACACCTGCAGAGGTGATTGGCTATATTGACAATACCAGTAATAATGCTTGCTGTGAGGGGACTTAAAACTTGACATTTTAAACCAGCAATCTGACCAACAACAGATGACTAACGTGACACCCGGGTGACAAGGCAATAAGACCTGACAGCACGGCACAACGTGCTCTACTCAAGCAGTAATATTCCTCTTTTATCATTTCCACTACTGGAGAACAATAGATATCTTCTCTTAGACACTTGTCATACCTGTATTTTCTTTTCATGGTGGTATTGACAGCATATGCGTTGGTTGCTCCTTCACTTTTCTTTCCCTGATTGAAAACAGAACATGTCTTTCAAACATTCAAATCATCTCATCTGAATTTAGCAGAATAGTCATTAAAATAATGCAGAGGAAAATGTGTGCACGAGTGAAAATCATGATACTCTAAAACAGTGGTCCCCAACCAGAGGGCATCAGACCAGTACTGGACAGGCGTAAATGAAATAAAAAAAAGAAAAAAAATGTTCATCCAGTTTATTTATTATCTGAGGCTGAAAAATTATTTTTGAAAAGTGACCGGATTGTGTCAGTTACATCCATCTATGACTGACTCTTAACCCTCTCCAGGCAGGTGTTGCAGATTCGCAAGAAGTAATTGTTAATCCCCTAATTAAAACACATTCAAATTACATGAGCCTTTTTTTTTTTTTTTTTTACTCGGAAGTACTACTAAACTATTACTAAAACTCAATATGAGCCTGGGAGGGTTAAAAGGCAGCATCTGTGATGGGGCGTGTTAGTGCCCATGGCATGGGTTAACTTGCACATCTGTGAAGTCGCCATTAACCCTTTAGAGCCGGAAGCGCCTGGCTCAACAGCTCCCCAAAACGTATGGTCGTCTTTGGAATTACCCTCAAAAACCTGACATTTTCCCAAAAATTCAACACCAACAAATTAATTAATATCTAAGCCCCTGTAGCACATAGAAACATCATTCCAAAAGAATTTGAGAGCTTAGACATGTGGCTTTCACACAGGAACAAGAGTATTAATCTTTACTATTTCAATCGAAGAGGTAAAAATAAAGTGTCGGTGCAAGAGAAGCATTATTTTTAATTTAAGGAAAATCGAGTGGTAATTACCATCCTCTATTCTGTTACAAAGACGTCGATATTGTCATTGTCTACAAACGACTGGTTCTACTGGTTCAAAGTCCACAAGCGTGTCATCTGCCGTTACTCATTTCAAAGCTCACACGATCGTGCGTTCGGCTCTAGGGGTAGAAACGTGGTTATGCGCTCCCGGCCTTAATGGGTTAATGCTGAAAGGTACATACATCCATGACACAGTACATGCCATCAATATTCAAGTTTAGGTCAAAATTCAGATTTCTGAGTCATTCAGAATAACCTGTTTACATGGCTTGAGCGGAGAGAGTTACCCCCCACATTTAAATGACGCAATATACGTCCTCTCCGCTTGTTACTTCCGTCAATAAAAACACATTATATTAATATTACTCATCGCACGAATGAAGCAGACGGTTGCCTCCTCGCTTTAAAAGTGTGGTGTCGTACTTACTCTAGCTTTCTCCATGTTTTGTTTGTATCACTAAACGTATATTTCAGGTGGATTGCGCGTCAAACAGTGCACATACAAGCACTTCCTGTGCTACGAAGACCAAAATTCCTTGCGTTTGTTCCAGCCAGGCGCTGCGATGCTCACCGCACAGCAAAGATTACCCAACTAATTTGTAAAATGCCGCGATATGCTGCCGCTTTCTTATGTTGAGGGCAAACGGTTCGAAAAATGAATGCTGTATATCGAGACTGAGTAGGCTACGTGGTGCCAAGTTGCAAAACAATAACGCCCCAACTCGAGAGTAGCCATAAACCAAATGAAAGCGTAGCTACTAGGAGCGTTTGAGCGGCTCAGCTATGTGGCCAATGCCTTAACTACAGACGGATGGACTTCCATGGCCACCGAATCTTACATGACTATGACGTTTATAACGTATGTGGACGAAGGACATCTCCGCAGCTGGGTGCTTCATGCGCCTTGGAGGAAAGACACACAGCTGAAAACTTGGCTGCTCTCCTGCAGAGTGTGATGGGTACGTGACACTAGAAAATAAAGTCGTCGCCTGTGTGCATGATAATGCACCTAACATGGCGAATGAGATCCTGCTGGACTGGGAGTCGGTACCATTACTTATTCATAATAAATGCCATGCATTGCATTGGCAAATTTATCAGAAATGTATTTCTCTTTCAATTGTTCACTTTAATTCAGTCAGTTGTTGTCACATCAATAGAATTTAAATTAACAAACTGTCCTTAATGTTTGGGCTAAAATAGCCCCTGCTGTAAATTCACAAAACATTTGCATTTTAAACTTTGAATTCAATACGGATTAAATTTCAAGTTTTCTTGCTTATAGACTAGTCGCAAATAAAGTTTGAGACTAGTCGGCAGGCAAATTAGTCGAAATTCCCATCCCTAATTGTTACAGCCCCGGTGTGCACTGTCCTCGTAGTATAATAGACCTGTATTCTTAATAATTGTGTGACGGCGATGGGAACGCTGCTCAGAGTTTTTTTTAGACAATCTGATTTTTATTGTTCCTGTGAGGCTGTGACAGTGACAAAGTTCTATTTTACTCTACTCTACAAAAATATCTGATATTTTGGTGGTATGTTAGAAATAACCAAAGAGGCTGATGGAGATGATTTATATCATTAAACAAAAGATCACTTGTTTGTTAAATGAATAACAGGTTGACTTCATGAATGAAAATATATTCCTGCGGTTTTTATTCATGTGTTGAACTTGACTTAAACCCATCATTTTGCCCCTCCTGGTGGTTGCACATCATACACACTCACCTTAGAAGAGTCAAATGTTGAAAATCCCATTAGTTTCATCATCTCAATTTCTTCTTCAGTTTTGCCTTGCATGTCCTCAGCTGTAAAAGAAAAAAAAAAAAGTGTTTAAGTGTGTGAATTCATTCTTCCAGGCTGATACTGACATAATTAGCTAACTAGTAAAAATAAATAGTAGCTGAAAACAGAATGGCTAAACTAGTTAACGTGCAGCACGTTTACTGTTTATTAGTCTCTTACATGCGTGTGTCAATCATCTTAAAATTAGGTGAGAAGTTTTACTTTATTTTGTTAATTACATAGCGGTTAGAGTCTGTGTTATAATCAGAGCTGAGCACTTGACCCTTTTTTTTCCATCCTTTTAAACCAGTTCCGTCCTTATTCTTGTCATTTGGCCATTTCAGGCTTCTTTATAGTGTGTGTGTGTGTGTGTGTGCGTGTATATGTATATATGTATATATATATATATATAATCGAGTTAATCACATCTTAAAGAATAATTGATCGTAGTTAATCTCCAAAATATGCCATATTTTTCTGTAAATTGTTGTTAGAACGGAAAGATAAAAGACACGCCGGATATATACAGTCAACATACTGTTCTAATGTAATGTAATGTACTTTTTTATTACAACAAATCCTCATGAGATGAAAATTAACATTTTTTAATTAAAATTATTAACATTCTTTCTGTAGTAGGCAGTATTTTTATTCACTACAAAAACAAAAACGCAAAAGGGCCTCAGAACAGTGACAGAAATATTTCAAACGTGTGCAAACAAAGTGTGTGTGTGTGTGTGTGTTTGTGTGTAATGTACACATTTATATGTGGCCCTTGTAATAGTTTTAAAGAGTTGATGTTTTTTCCGAGTGGTCCCTGAAGTGCACACGAATGTGATTGGGCCGTATGTTATGCTGTGCTGTGCTATGCTGTCGGTGGTATCAGCACATCGTGTGTTCCTCCTTTCAACTGACTAACACAAAACAAGACAGCCATCTTCTCTACTCATCCTCAGTTGCCGGAGCAAACCAATTTATTCACATTTCTGAGATTTCGTTATTCTCACAATTTCATTCACCTTATTTATTATGGGGATATGTCTTGGAAGTCAAATATAATCTTTTGAGGTAGCATGGTAAAGCTTTTATACCTGATATTTGAATGGGTTTTGATGACTTCTCTTTACGGTCATCTTCACGTCTGTCTTTTTGCCTCATTGGTGAGAGAGAGGAGGAGCGGTGGCGTCGAGGAGACCTGCAGAGGGAAACATAGACAGCTGCAGGACGAGTTATCACAACTATTGAGTGTACAAATCGCTTCAAATGATTCAAGAATTAAGTACAGTCAGTGAACCCCCATTTCTTTCGTAGTATATGTTCCAGACCAACCCTCAATAGGTGAAAACCTGCAATGTAGAGTGACAAGGGATGGGCTATATGTGCTAAAAAAAAACCCTAAACAATCAAACATACTGTATATACCGATACTTTTTCCAAAAACTCAATTACAATATTCTACAAAAAAAAAAAATACTGCACTTCCTTCACAGAACAAATATGGCTAAATAGCGTTACTGAACAACAGCTCTTGTTTATATATTAAATTGCTTCATATGTGTTTTCATTGATTTTTTTTTGTGAATATTTATGTCACTTCAATGTCTCCTATTATTCCATAGTGAATGATATCACATTTTAAGTTGCATTAAGTATTGGTCTACCACTGCCAACTACTACAGCAATCAGAATGAGAAAAGTTGTTCACTACAGCAAGTTAAAATGAAAAAAAAAAAAAAAATAAATTTCATTGGATATATGGTGATTTGTGCCAGATATGTCACTCTGGAATCCAGGTACTGTATATAATTTGTAGACCGTCCTTAACACAAATGGCAGGAGATACAGCGTTTGGCGTCATTATTGCATATGACAGTTGTCTGCTGTTTTCCGGTGTCTATTGTACATTGTCTTTTGTGTTCATCTATTGCTTTCACTTGTTATATTATTGCTCTTTTGTTGTTGTATGTAAAGTGCTTTGTTACAGCTGTAGCTGTTGTGAAATGAGCTATATAAATAAAATTGTAATGTATTGTATTGTATATACATTTATCGTGAAAACAAATGCAGCTGTGATCTTTTGACAGTTTCCAAAATTGTCGCAAAAAAATAGCTGCAAAAGTAGCTATGATACGGAGTATGAACGTGTAAGAATTGAATGCTAAGAGAATATTGAACATCCGGTCAAGTTTTACCCACTTGCACAAAGTAGGCAGGTATAGTATGTAGGTGATGTCTCGCCAACGTTAACTTGCTTTGTCAATGGTACAGTGTGTGTTTGCGCAACTCGGCGAGTGTTTCACATGTGCGTTACTCAGCTTTACTTATCTTTAATTATCCAGCAATTTTTGGGATGACTATTGTTAATTTACAAAACCATTTCTAACACTTTTTAAATTATTTGTTTATTTAAGTAAAAAGACAAACTTTTGTAATTGAACGAACACTTTTAGGCAAGCATCATGACGGGCGAACATGAATGAGGTATATCTCTGTCTATGCATTACAGTGAAACAATGTGTGAGCTCATGTTAAGCAGCCCAAGTATAACTAAAATATAAATAACTCATAAATAATGTCCAATGAGGAACACCCTCCACAAATGCCATGGGCCTCATGTCCTGGACAATCATTTTAAGGATACTTTGTATGAGTTGAGATGCGCTTTCTGGTGTGCATTCCTCTTTTTGGGGGGGTAGGGGGAAAACTGTGTAACAGTTTAAATTAACCTGATAAATAAACAGATAAAGCAGAGCGTGTACTGAAATATTATCACAATGATTTTGAAAAGGCAGACATTGTATATTTGTGCAGTCACGGACTATGGTAAGCAGGTTTTCTCTAGGTTTTTTGTTGTTGTTTTTTTTTTAAAGCAGCGGGAGCAGGACATCATCCTAAATACGATGGGCATGCTGTGCTTCACCTGGGGTCTGCACAGAGACGGTGAGACCGGGGCAGCAGGGGTTTAGATATTAGAAACTGATGTCATGTGTTACCGTTTGTGGGTACATAAAGCAACGGAACCAGTTACGTTACCTGCAAGCACCAATCCAATTTGACTGGAGTGAAATAGCTAACACAACACTCATTTTTACTGCTTCGAGAAATGAAACCTAACGATGCACATTAATAATAAGTCGCACATAACAGCAACTTAAGTAAATTATTAGTAGTTAGTTAGATGAATTTACGATCCTCTAGCTTTTTGCTTACTGACGTCTTCTAGCAGCACCTGGGTGACGTCGCTTCAGGTGTTCATTCATCACTCGGCTTTACACCAACTCGGCTTTACAAAGACTACAGACGACCAACTCGTTTGACTTTTCGTTGAAATACGTCCATACTTTGGACTTTCTTGTCCGCTTTTCAGCCGCGTCGTGGTGCCGCTGTCCTCTTCCCCGCCGTGAACGCACGAACCGGCGCCGCCGTCATTTCTACTGTTTCCCTTTCTTTTCTGCTGTGTGCACTTGCTTACAACTGACGGTATGCACGTGGTGACATCTTTACATCATCGACATTCGACGGTATGTGCGACAGCCCTAAAGCAGATGTCGGCAAATGTCTTACTTGTATGAAACAAAGATCATCAGTATGCTTTCACGGAGGAGAGGACTACAGGAATCAGGTAATATTTACTGTTGAGAGGTGCGTAAGATTCTTTGTAATGAGGAGCAAACTTACAGAGGATGAGACGCCTTCTTTTCTTGTTCTTTCCCTCTTCAAGAGACTTTTGATGTAAGAGTATACTGTGTGGTGGAGTTTTGGCAGGGATATGTCTGAGAAATATTTGCAACCAGGTAGCATGAAGCGGGGCTTCAAGTGAGAGAGCAGACAGCGGAGCACTGAGAAAGGCTGGTCATTTAGTCCAATGACTTCTATTATTTTTCGGGTTATCTGCATAGCCTTCTGTCACGCTCATATGGGTGCGTGTTGCCCAGCGTGTGCTGTATTAGCTGCTGTACCCACCGTTTTCCACCAAGTGTTTGTTCTTCAAATGTGGTATTCAATTTGTTGTTTTGAAGCTTTTTAACATCCTCTCCCCGCGAGGTAACCTCGCGTGGAATGAGGTGCGGGATGCAAACTTAAAAACTCTCATATCATATGAAGGTTCCATACAGCAGGTTTGGTTGGGTTTGCCGCTGCCGCGTGAAGGCCACTATATATCAGGGTCTCACTCTACTGTTTTATCATTTGTAACATTCTTTATCATTTGTAACATTCTTTTCAATCCTATTCCATTCGACACAAAATGTATTGTACTTAACAATCGATTCCCTCACCTTGAACGTCTCCTGTGGGGAGATCGGGAACGACTTCTTCTCCTTTCTCTCTCACGATCTCGTGACCGATCCCTTTCCCTTCGCCTTCGATCACGTTCGCGTGAAGTTGAGCGGGAACGCCTCCTCTCTGCAGGCAATACGATTAAAATTAACATAGGCATGCAAAAGTTTAACCCAAAATATTACCACTGCAATGTAGCATTTAGTAGGGACGATCGGCGATATGAACCTCGCGATGTGATAACTATCACGATATTGTGGGCAGGTTGGCGATATATAAAAAGCCCACGGTACTGTTTAAAAGCTCACAATATTGTAAAAACAAAACAAGAATAAGACTTCAAATAAAAGAAATAGCTCATATTTTCTTTAAAAAACACAATATTCTGCTTTCTCTTATACTTAGGGTACATATGTTATGCACAAAACATGTTTTATATGTTATTTGTGTCCCTAATAACTAGAATATGCAAGGACATTTTGTTAAAATTCATTTCTCAAAAAAAAACTGCACTAATAATCTAACCACCAGAGGGGGCTGGAACTGCACAAATGGAAAGCAAACATTCTCTAATATGGAATTTGATGTTTGCAACGCGTCCCAGTTTGGACGGGGCAACAAAACATTGGAAGATTTGAGGAATGCAAAAATAAAAGAAGAAACAAAGAAACAAAAACACATATTTGGAACATTCCACATGTAAACAGGTTAATTGGAAACATGTGGGTGTCATGATTGGGTCTAAAAGGAGCACACCCTTTTAGTCTCATTTGTTCACAAGCAAATATCGGGTGAGATTCATCACTTTGTGAACAACTGTTTGAACAAACAGTACAACAGATTAAGAACAATGTCTCCCAATGTACAATTTCAAGGAATTAAATGATTTTATCATCTACAATCCAGACCTGGGCATTCCGCCAAGCCGACGGACCGGTCCATCTATCCGCCTATGTTGGACGCCCATTTTGCAGGCGATAAATGATAAACGGGAAACTAAAAAGAAAAAAACTAAGCATAAGCGGAAGTGGATTTTCACCCATCTATGTAATCGTCTATAACCTGACATTGATGATTTTTTTTTTTTTTTTTTTGATGCAGGTAAGTTTGGTGCTTGATTCGTTATTTTACATTAGTCATGTTTTTGGTCAGCTAATAGGTCATAATAACGTGCTGCTTGAGTGCTATTTTTAGACCATGTGACGTCTCATGTTGAACCAGAAGAGGGTCAACATAAAAGCACGCTTGCAGACGACTCATGTTAGTACTGCTTATTTTCTGCCCGTTTATCGCAGAGAAAAATTTGCAGAGTAAACACCTCTGCTATTGAAATTGCAGAAACGACTCCAGACACTACGACCGTCCACATATGAAGGATGTATTCTTTATTTGTTTCCCGAAGCCAAAAAGGGATAAATGTGAACAATGGGTCAACCTGTGCGGACGTCCAAAAGACCAGTTTAACGCCAGCAAGGTGAAGCCTGGTCGAAGGAAGCGCTAACGAAAGCCTGTTTGAAATGATGGACGGACCGACCGATAGGCGATTACTATATGATCCGGCTTGACAAAAAAAGCGGATAGACGAACGGTGGAAGGATACCCAGGCTGCAGACGGATGGCGATAAACGGACTGGCAAATATTAGTAAAATGCCCACCTCTGCGACAGTTCAGAAAATCTTAAAAGATTCAGAGAAATCTCTAAACATAAATGGCAAGACCAAAAACCAACACCCTTGACGTTTGATCCCTCAGGTAGCACTGCATTAAAAACTGGAACCATCTTGTGACTATTGCCGCGTTGTCTCAGGAACACGAAACACATCTACAAGGGGCAAGTTCAAACGCCGTCATGCATAGCGAAAGCTACAACGTTGCTTTGCTTTCAACGTTGCTGCAATCATCCATTCAATTCCTTGAAATTGTACATAGTGAAACATTGTTCTATGTAATCTGTAGTAATTGTGTTACTCTGTCGTCGTCGTGTTATCATTCAAGAAACAAAGTAATTAGCCTATTTTGACAAAGTAAGGAGTAGAAAGTAAAGTACAGATGTTTTGAAATGAAGGAGTTAAATCAAAAAGGTTTCAGAAAAATATTCAGGTTAATTACTGATACCCGAAAATTCTACTTAAGTACAGCAATTTGGGGTGTTTACGTTACTTCCTACGACTACCAAAATACAACGATTACTTTTTCACTACGTTAAGAATATGTGAAAAGGCGTGTTTGTGGTAGAAAAACAATACATTATAATACATTTCGCGGACGCAGTTGAATAAACTCCATAATAGACTTTTAGGACCTTCTTTAACCGAGTGATACAAACCAGGCACAAAATTATGACATGTAATTTCTTACCACGCCTTGGAGGAGTTCGACTCCTGCTCCTTCCCATTTCAACCAGTCAAATATTTCGCCAAAGAGTAGAAGGATAATCGCGCAAGGAAGTGCAGGGCGAATAGTTACTTGAAATTTCTGTTGAATCTTTTGCTGTTCGCCACCATAACTGAAAAGATTCCGCTTTGTCCAACGACGACTTCCGTTGGGGTTTTTTTCTACTGCGCCCCCTACCGTGTCGGATGTACACCTGGAAGTGCGACAGACCAAAAAAAAATTCTCCCAAAAAAGTAGAACTCCACATAATGGTTCTTTTGGCTAGTGCGCTGTTTGTTCTTGCTGGTTGGACAATTTGGGCGTACGAGCAGGACAACAACATGTTGCAATAGTGAGGCAACATTTCACGTTTTGACAACTGTTCTACTACTAGTAACATTTTAAAATGTTGTAAATGTTACCCCACCAGTAGTGGAACTGGTGGTTAGCACGTCCGCCTCACAGTGCACAGGTGGTGGGTTCGAATCCGGCCCCAGGCCTTACTGTGTGGAGTTTGCACCAGTCGTACTATTAGCGAGCAAATGCCAACTGGTGCACGGTTTTTCCTCACGACTAACATACAGTTGTCCTACATGCGTGCAGAAATGTCATCCTGCAGTATGGTGGTGAAAAAAGTTACTACAACGCACTAGTTATTCTGCTTTCGCTGTCTTATTAGTGACGACAAAGAGCTGAAGAGTATACCAGTAAATTAACCTTAAGCTAAATCGGGGATATGGAATAAATTCTCAAAACGATTTCCCATACGTACCGTTCCCCGAATGTTGCTATCTTTCTTTTGAACGTACTGTACATAAACACGCCATGATTGAATGATTGATATAAGCGTCTTTGAGTATATAAAGGAAATCTCTGTACAAAGCTTATGGATATTATGAACAAAAGGGAAAGAGCCATAATAATTAAGGACAGACATACAGTGTCCACAGTTTTTTGTTTTTTTTTCAATTCATCTGAAATAAAACTTTAATGACAGGTATATGGTAGACTTGCAACATTCACGTATACATTGTAATATAAAATAAGAAAAATCATGAGCAAACATCGCATCAGCATTTGTTTTGCACCAACTGACTTAAAACAGAAAGCATATTTGACGGTTTGGATGTATTTTGCATACATATACACGGGAATATGGGCAAAGTGGAATGTTATAATTGCGTTCAGTGTATTTACGAGTCTTTAAGCTGCAATTACAAGCATATTTTATCGCCACCTTTGTTTTCTTGCAAGACGGTACAATTTTTGCCCAGCGTTCATCTTCTTTGTTGTATTACTGCTGAAACAATGTCTATAGTCTGATAGATTTACAATAAACAGCTTTCAGAGCACAATCAGTAGCTATCAGTATACATTTCTACATGTAACGCACATGTGCTCACATATACACTTGCAATATCAATGTGATGTTTAGAACTAAACAATTACAAGATGCTACAATCAATCAAGTGATTTTCTAGCCATACTAAGGGACAAATTCTGCGTAGTGAATACAAATTATATACTGTATGTAATATGGAAAATGAGAATCATACACCCAACAGTAAAGTTGGTTTCAACAAATGTAGGTGAATAAAATACATGAGAAAAACAAAGCATTTGAGATGAGTAGCAGTAGGTGTAGTGGGTTGGAGCCGACCTAGTTTTTTTCTTGTAAACCAAAGAGTAAAAGAGTGACCACAATCACTAAATCTGTCTTCACCAGGTTTGAAAATGGCTTTGTTAGTGACTGTGTTTGAAAAGACCTGCAGTGAACGCCAGCCGACTGTTACTGCATTGTACGCAAAGTAATATTTCACAGCAATATTTCATTAAGGTTTGGCGTTAATGAACTCAAGTTTCTACTTTTTCCTTCTGCTTCTTGCTCTTTTTCAGGAATGATGGCGGCTTAAACTTCTTCTTCTTCTTGGACGGGGACTTGGATGGCGAACCTTCCGGTGTGCCACCCTGTGGTTTGGCAGGCGGGGCGGCAGGGGTGGAGGTGTCGTTGGTTGAAAGAGCCTTCATCCCTTTCTCAAGTTCCTCAGCCTGCTTCTCCTCTTCACCTCCGTTCTGTACGACTGCGGAGTCCGTCTTTGCGTCTCCTGCTCCGAGGATTGCCATAAAATAAAAACACAATGGCAACATTTTAGAGTCAGACACAAAGTCTTGAGTGTTGTTGGAGCGGCAAAGCCAAATGGCATACAAGTACATCTTATCAGTGCAGATGGGCATGCGCACTTGGTGAGATGTGTGCGGTTTCTGTACTTACTAGTGAGACAAGACCAAAGCACCAGAGGTGTGCCCTATGAATCATTTGCGGAATAACACAGAAAAGGACAGACAGACACAGAGGAACACAGGTACAGGAGATAGAGTGGGTACAGGGACAATGGATCTCTATCAACACTGATGACTTAGGTAGCAAAACATTTTGACTTGTGACACATGTAAACCTGCACGGCATCATTGGCTTCAGATGCTATGTAGGCTTGTTCACGTTTAGCCAAAATGTCCTCTAAGAGAAAATAGACCACAACTAAAACTTGACACCCAGTGTTACCCCCCATTGACCGTGGAAAATATGTGGGACAACCACAAATATAACAATTGTCACAGCAACAAACTATAGAAGAAAATAGCATGTTCAAAAACATGTTCATGGGAAAGTACTGTAACTTGTAAACATGAGGTCCATATAAAAATGCAGTATATTTTCATGAAATTGTGCTTGTTTTGAATCTAGTCAGATTTTTGCTTGATGCTCAGCTGGGGGTAGTCAACATTTGGGTCCAGGCAATAGCTGCCACCTGTATATAATACTTTATTAGTATTATATATTATATCATTAGAAAAAAAAGAAGAAAATGTTATGCCTGTGGCCACTATCACTTCACAAGGTCACCAATATTTGAGAATCAATTAGTTGTGAATTGTACAATAAGAGTGTACAATGTTACATTTAGAATAGTGGGAATAATCTAATTGTTCATTGCATATGTATCTTTACAGCCAATTTAATGTATACTGCACGTGCTTATGTTATGGTTGGTGACTACTATGAGGAGTAACATGGCCATCAGGGACCATTTGAAGCATGAGAGGGTAAAAGCAGTTGAGCGGAGTTGATCAGATTTGTTCATGGAAGACTGCAGCAGGCAGCTGGGTCACAGAGCCAATATGCATGGCATGCAGGGCAGGCAGTGAGTGCACCTCAAAAGCCTCACCTGAAAGGGTGGGGTGATTGGGCAGAGGGCCCTTTGTGGGGGAGCTAGCAGGGGAAGTGTCATTTGCCAACTCGTCCCCTACTCACACAAAGCACAGTGTTACACACTAACAGACTGAAATAATTCCTCAGCTGCGCAGAAACAGGAGCTGAGAGGCAAAGAAAAGCATTTTAAGGGTGTGGCAGATGTCCATAATGATTGTTGTGTACAGTAGGGATGGGCATATCAATACTGTGGTATCGAGACATTGATATTCACATATATGTTGTTTTTGGCATCAATTTCCTTAAAGAAGAAGTCAACCCAAACATATTTTGTACAAGAATGTGTTCTATGCAGGCCCAGTTGAAACACGGCATTCTGTTTAATATTGCGTTTGTGGAATATGAGCAGCGAATCCACCTGTTTTTAGCCATCTCAGGGGGCGACCATTTTGTCACTTCCGTCGTATGGAAATGATCACATTTATACAGAGCTCAGATAACGACCAATCACAGCTCACCTGTTTTCTGAAGCTGACCCATGATTGGTCGTCATCTGAGCCTGAGCAACTGCAATGTCATTTTCAGTCGACAGAAGTGACAAAATGGCTAAAGATGGCTGAGATGGCTAAAGGCTGGTGCATTTTGCTGCTTAACTCTTATCCCACAAACGCATTAATCAGAATGCCTTGTCTCAACTAGTGGGCCTGCATAGAACATATTCTGGAAAAGAAAATGTTCCGGTTGACTTTCCCTTGAAACAAATACCGACATTAACTAACACCATGATTTGGGGGTGAATGGATCACTTCCAGCTGTTTTAGATAGCTTACTTCAATTACACCGACATACATGGTGGTGTATTGTACTAGTCGGCGTCACGTGACAAGGAAACTTGAGAAATGCCGTCAAATGTACAACTCTGCCACAGCCAAGACAGAATGCGGAAGCTGGAGAAATGGCAGAAACCAAATTGTGGTGTGCTGTCAGTTCACAGCACTCAATAAAGTTTCCAAAGAGTTTCACACAGCAGTAACACAAGCAATTTGTTCAAACACCCGAAGACCACATACCACAGCCAGAGTCATCTTGAAAAGACATGCTGCATCTTAAAACCAGTCTCTGACACCATCCATTGACCCTGCTAGAAAGCTTGCACAAAGGCTAACTGTATCCAGGTGCGAAGCACTGTTACTGTTGCCAGTGTCATGATAGATCATTCTTGTCTGTTCCTTAATCCTTAACGGTTATAATCACAATTTAATACTGTATTACCACAACACAAACCTATTTACAGTCACTTCCCTCCAGTAATGATCACAGTACTCTATACTATACTTCCCGGTGCTAACACCAAGAAAGCCAAGGAAATGTTCAAATGCCATCAGTAACTTGAAAAACAACCACCCGGGAGTGCAATTAGGACTTCAATTAGGCTAACATGATGACTGTTCTTGCTAATTTATAGGAGTATGTGGACTTTGCTAGCAGAGGGGGGGAACACATTGGACACCAACACCAAAGGGGGCATGCCCCACCTTGGCTCTTCAGACCACCTCTTGGATTTGTTAATTCCAGCATATAAACCCATCAAGGTTTCTTCTTTTTTTCCACAAATTGGGTTTTCACGTTTTCCTTGCTCGGGTGGGGATTTTAAATCAGTGGATGTCAATGATCTTCGTCAATTGTGGGTTTGGAAAGCCCTTTGAGACTCATTTGTGATTAAGGGCTATACAAATAAACTTGACTTACTTATCCGAAGTAAATATTTTGAGAGAACGGACTGGTAAAGGTTGTAAGAAGCTGAAACTAACAATGGACATGCAGACATTGAAGAATATGCCACCACCATGTGTGCGTGTACATCCTTAAGAGCACAGAGGACGTTTCTGTCAACATGATCGTCACACCGAGGGCAAAAGACAAAGATGATCAAAGATGTACGAGCAGCACTTAGGCAGCGGAATTATGCCTTCAAATCTGGTAAAGCTGTGGCTCTGAGAAAGCAAGATCGAACCTGAATTATAAGAGTAGCAAAGTGCAACCAAAGTAAGCAGATTCATGTTTTTTTTTTATTTCGGGACCCGGGTAACACCAGATGTCTGTGGCAGGATATCCAATTTAACATGGACTACAAGGCTGCACCAGCCCTTGTCCGCACATGAGCTTCCTGAATGAAGTAAATACGATTTTTTGGATGGTTTGAGGTAGGGCTGGGCGATAATTCAATATCAATATATATTGTGATAGTCCTGTGATCGATATCAATAGAAAATGCCCTTGATAAAACGTTCAACAGAAAAAAATGAGAAAGCATACCCCAACCACGGCATTGTATGCATTGTAGGCAGCGCGCAGCGGCCGCCAAAAACAAAGAAGAAGCATTTAAAGGAGAAGTCAACCCAAAAATATTCTTTGCAATACAGTAATTTGTTCGCTGCGCTTTCATTTCGTCACTTCTGTTAACTGAAAGTGACATCAGAGTTGCTCAGGGGTCATGTAACGACCAATCATGGCTCATCTGTTTTCTGATGCTGAGCGTGACACCCAATTCAGATCTTTTATGTAGACGTCCACATTACAAACACAAATGCGACATAAAATGAGAACATGTGTCCGTGATGTGACGCATGCATACGAAGCACGATGTTGAGTGACGTGCACCATGTGGCACAGTGTTTACGGTAAATATGGTCTACCATATAGGGGTTTATTTTATCATCTCGTATTGCCAGAATAGCAAGGCGGGCGGAGGTATAAGTATTTGGAGGATAGGAGGCAACACTACTCGATATCATTATTTCATGGAGACATCTACTAAAGATGACATAGCGTCATTGCCGCGCATAATAAATGAACCGTCTCTGTGACTGAATTATTGTACTACTATCACCACAAATGTCCACTTTATGCTTCATGTTTCCAGTGGGATTAAGTAGTCAAATATTAAGACAACAACTATGACTCCATAAAAAACACAGGATGTCAGTAGTCTCCCGCAGAGATGGGGACTCGCAACTCTGACTTGTGAGAGAATTAAAGTGGAAGTCAACCCAAACATATATTTTTTAAGAATATGTTCTATGCAGGCCCACTAGTTGAAACACAGCATTTTGATTAATATTGTTTGTGCAATATGAATTAAGCAGCAAAATGTACCCATTTTTAGCCATCTCTGGGGGCAGCCAGTTTGTCACTTCTGTCGACTGAAAATGACACCATAGTTGCTCAGGACTCAGGTAAGGACCAATCACAGCTCAGCTTCAGAAAACAGGTGACTCTTCTTTTGGGACTTCTTTTGGAGTCTCCATGGTGTAGCTTGCTCTCATTTTCTTTCCTTATTCCAAATGTCAATGTGTGCGTGTGTCCGTCCGGCTCAGGTGCCGGCTCGTAAATTGTTCCTCTTTCCCTCCCTACCTTTCCGTGCGCCCGAGCAATGTCCAATGTTAATGACGTAGAGTAGACAAATACGACAACAACATACAAACAATCACCAGCGTGGCAAGTAGTCAAATGTTAAGACAACAACTCTGACTCCAAAAAAAACACAGGATGTCAGTAGTCTCCCACAGAGATGGGGACTCACAACTCTGACTTGTGAGAGACTTAAAGTGAAAGGCTGCTGCTGTTTGTTACAGCTTTTGAAATGGACTCGTGGTCAGTGACTTTAGACACGACTTGGACTTGGAACCTAAACACTAGGACTTTTATTTGAGATTAGAAACTAAAGACATGACATTTGAATTGGACTAAGACTTGTGCCCATCTCCGGTATCCCGAGCACTCTCTGCTGCCCACGGGGAGGCCATGTTGGGTTTTTGATGACGTATAGGTCGGATGTGTGCGGAAGAGCGTTCAAACTGCAGACACATCACAGACATATCTACCGGTAATTGATATCCACATACGAAAGAGGCCCAGGTCGGATTAAAAAAAAAAAAAAAGAATTGTACCGTTCACTCTGCATGAAAAAATCAGATATTATCGTTTAATTTCAGGTAAAGAGAATAATTCTATATTCGATTAACATGAGTATAAGATCCTCATTTTAATAGGTCCATAGGTCCTTTACAGAGGGTATTTAAAGAGGATGAACTGACTTAAAATGAACATTCTGGCTCAGAGTATTATATATATATATATATATATATATATATATATATATATATATATATATATATATATATATATATATATATATATATATATATATATATTAGTACTGTGAAGCGATTAAATTTTTAAAATGAATTAATTGCAAAATCTTCCATAATTGATCGCGATTAATTGTATTTTACAACTACAATTTTTTACGAATCTTGGGACAGATATTTACTTGAGTAAAATCTTTTTAAAGCATTGTTGATTGTATCAAGTCCAAAAAAATGAGTTATCGCCCATCCCTAGTGTTCAGACTTGATTAATTGCTGTATATAAAGAACACTGTGAAGAAGATATGGCATGCAACAAAGACACAAAGCACAAAGTGTGACAAAAGACAAAACATCTCACAGTGCTCATACCAAAGAAAGATGGGTTTTAAACTTTAAAGGTACAGTGCATGTTCTCTCTGCCGTTTGTTCAAAAAAATCAGTACATAATGTTTGGTTCATTGAAGGCTTAACTTGTCTGTAAAGGACAAATGTGAGTGCGAATGGATGTCTTAATACTATGTACGTGTCTTCCCTCTGACTGTTTGGCTGAATCAGCTGAGACAGTAGAGTCAGCCCACAGAGTTCGACAACTAAAATGCTGCAATGTTTGCAAATACACTTTGTTACTTTGGCATCCTTATGTTTTATGAGAAAGTTCATTTCGGCTATAAATGACAAATTTAGTTCTATGTTGAAATAAGATAATGCATACATATTTTGGTCAAGACTGTCTAAATGAAACCTACCATTGGTCCCAATGTCTTGTTTCTTCTGCACTTCCATGCGGTAGTCCTCTAGCTCCTGGTCTGTCAGCTGATTAAAGGGGTTGGGAGTTTCGGGCTCCGGTGGGACTTGGGGTGGGATCACTGGTGACTGAATGAAAGGACCACAACAAAATCACGTTTCCTAAATGTAGAGATCATTTGGAAGTAGGTCCAGTTGTTTTAAAAAATAATATCAGATCAAAATCACTGTTTTTGGTGGAAATTATATTACTACATGACAAATAATGTAGCAGCAGATGAGCCTTAGAAAACCAAAAGACCCCAAAAAGATGATGTGCAATTGTGCATGCTCCTGAGTCTGTCTAATTTGATAATTAACTGAAAGGGTCATTTTCAAAATAACAGAAGTGTAGATTTCAGTTTGTGTGCTCATTCATTTTGCTAAAGCTGGTATCAATCAAGTTGCCCTGCAGCTGGACTGGGACAAAAAATTGGCCCTGGCATTTTTGGATGAGATCGGCCACTGATAATTAGTGGAGCACAGCTGACTAGTGATTTATGTATGTGCCTGGCTGGACATGACAGCTAGAATTGCATTTTATAAAATGGTAAATTGAAAGAAAAAAAAACAATTTAAAAGGTATCTAAATGATAAATTGATTATCAAAAAATAATGACCAATTCATTTGATAATCGAAGTTTTTGAGCTATAAGATCTCCGTTTTCTGAAAAAATAGGAAACAAATGTGTATGTATGGAAACAAAACACTAAAATGGAATAGTTATAAGCTTTGAAAATTAAAACAACAGCATAAAGCAAAATACAATTTACAACGGTATACCCATGGTTGCAAGGTTAAGAGAAAAGGCAGCACTAATGCTCTTAATCCCTATTATGTTAACTTTCTGTTTACAGATATTCAGAGTACTGACCTATTGAGAGCTGCACACACCTCTCACTGCACTCTCTCAAATGTGGCTCCACAAACAAGTTGCCACATAGCTGTAGATGACTCCAATCATAATCAGCGCTTACTATAGTCTAACTACAGCTAATCAGTGGAATTATGCTTATCTAATGGATAAACTGTGGAAAAAAAACGTGACGTACTAGAAAAAAACTCATTGCAATTTTGGAATCAGAATTGTTTTAATCAGCATTTTAAAAAAATGCTCGATGGCTCATTGGAGAAATTCAAAATCATTTGCGCACTTTGCAAAGCCAAATTCAAATACCATATTAGTTGTACATATTTGGTGTATCGTTGAACACTTGTATTTTACAGGAAAAGAATCATATTCAGGGCTCAAAGACAGCTGTTAGAACAGTCTTTGAGTCAAAATATACTTTAAAAAAATATCCATGTTAATTCCAACATTTTACTCAAGTAAATATCGGTTCCAAGCTTTGTAAAATAATTGGAATTGAAAAATATGATTAATCAAGATTAATAATGGAAAATTTGGCGATTAATTAGTTTAAAAAATGTAATCGTTTGACAGCACTAAAATAAATATAGACATGTCTATTAATTTTCAGCAATATTTTTTTCATTTTCTAAAAAGCAATTACTTTACTTTATGATTGTCTATGCAATGAAATAAAAAAAACATTCCAATGGTTTTGAGCTTTACACGCATTTTTAAACACGCTGCTATCATTTAGAACACAACTGTACAGAATGTGCGTTTTACCGGAGGACTATCATCCGTTACCACACTGGCGAGGACCTGAGACTGTGGCCCTGCTGTCTTCATGTCTTGACGATTCTGCTGTCGGATCTAAGGTGGAGAAATAAAGCAAAACAAGTATATTGTACTTGAACACCAATGTTCACAGTTACAATTTACCTTGTTTCGTGTCTCGATCACTTCTCGAGGGTTAGTAAAAAGAGGCACGAACTGGTTTGGGTTTTCTATCTTGATTGCGGTACTACCACCTTGTGTCACTTCTTCTGTCTTCATCCACTGAGGGAAAGAGACAACAGTTAGTTTAAATAACACAAAACCCTCATTGCTATTTTATGAGATGAGGGCTCTTAAAGTGTACAGTAGTCAGCTTCCTCATGCTTATTTGTTCTGCCAGCAGAGGGCAGACTGCACTGCAGCAAACACAAAAATTGAGCTGAGGCAGCCTTCTCTGCATTGCAGAGCTTCAGTGAGGTGGGACGGAGGAGGTAAACAATGTGGAAGCACTAGCTCCTCCCAATGGCATGAAACCGCCATCCAATTTTCTTTTCCCATCAATTCAACCATCCATTTTCAACATCATTTAGTCGTGTCCAGTTGTGTGGAAACTGAAGTGTATCCCATGAAATTACCAAAAGAGAGAGGCAGGATACAACCCAGTCTGATCAATAATCAATCGTTGAAATGGAAAACATTTTGAGCTAGCTGTATGAAATTCAACTATAAAAAGGTATATAGTTCCAATCATTGTAACTTCACCCATTTTCCTGATATCAGAAAACAAAATAGCCCCAGACCATGGCCACAATGACAAAAATAAGAAATACATTCCATCGCTTCCTTTTTTTTTTTTTTTTTTTTCCTAGACTTATTGAAACTACAATATCGTCGCTGTCCTGTGAAAAACACTTATGTACAATTTTGGAAACTTTTTCAATTTTCACGTTAATGCGATGTCTGTAACGCGGAAACACCATTCACATACAAATAAGAAAATTGAAAAAAAAATGGAGATAAGTGTTTTTCATAGTACAGCGACAATATTAAACATTATCTGACTTTGGGGGAGAAGTAATAAGAATGCCAATGCTTCTTATTATGTCTATTGTGCTAAGACTTGATGTACACATACAAAGAGTGCGATTGGGTGGCGCCAGGTCCAGGGTGTACCCCACCTCCCGCCCAAATTCGTCTAGGGCTAATGCTCCAGCTCACCAGCAAACCAAATAAGGACAAGCACTAAAGAAAATGGATAGATTACTACATTAAAACTTCTGACTTCCCTCTCCAAGTCAGTCTTCGTTTTGAGTGTTGTGTATCTTGTGGCTGACATTGTAAGTTTATTAATCAGTCAGCTTGCCAACTGAGAACACTAAAAACGACGATCCGATCAAAACATGTTTCCATTATAATTTGTGTCCGGTTCTTAGCAAAGGTGGAGTGAGGTGGAGAGGCACTGAGATGGCAAAATCAAGTCATAATTCTACTTAAACTGTGCAACTGTCTTTGTTACGGCTGACCAACAACCTGACACGCCAGAAATCCACCCAACAAAAGCCTTATTTGCATAGTTTATGTCCATGTGATCAGCCAGTTGAGTGCATTCCGCCAAACTAATCACATTTCCAACACTACGGCCTTACAGTGGTGCGCTGGTGTCCAGGACTGGCTTGCTCCTGGTTGACTTTCTGGTAGGTATTGGGAGTGTTGAGCCATCGAGTTCTCTCCTGCTGCTGGCGATTGGTAAAAGGGTGCTGCTTGATACCCAAAGTAACTCCGTCATCATTGAACTGGTGAAAGGCAGTGGTGGTTGCAGGAACCTCGATATCCTTTCGTGTTTGTGACCGTGATCTTTCCAGCAGCAAAGGGAAACGGTAGGCATAACCCGTACGGTAACCCTGGAAGACAGCAAGTGCTAAAGGTTTATGCAGAGAAACCTCGAGTTACAAACTTTAATTGGTTACGCGATCCTGTTCGTAATACGAAACGTTCAAAAATCGAGGTAATGTTTTCCATTGAAATGAATGGAAATACAATTAATCTGTGCCTGCCCCAAAATTAAGTTATATTTGGCTTTTTTTAACCATTGTCGGGTTAAAAACAAATATAATACAATATAGAAACAAGTGAAAAGACACTACTATAAATAACTAAAACACTAACTATTATTCAACTATTTATTGCTCATTAACTTTAACTAAGGAAGGAAAGAGGACTACAGCTCCTCCATTGAAAAAGAGTCTTCTTCCATAATGATATGGAGAAATTCTGATTTAAGTCTGTCTCATGTCTGAGTCATTGGTTGATTTTGGCATACTGATCCAGGGAAACTTCTCTTTTTCTGTCCCCAAAAATCATGAAGTTGGAACTCACATTATTGAAGATGAAAATAAATTTGCTACACATTTCTTTTGGTCTTTTGTGTAATTTTTTTGATTGCCTCGCTCACACCATCCCCAGCGAGCGCGTTCTATTTACAGAAGGCAGCGCTTCTTTGGAGTGGACACGGCTGCTTCTGGCATCTGTGATTTGGTGAATGAATTGTACGGAGGTGGGCCTTCCTCACGACAAAATGCACGGATGGTTATTTTGACGTAATTCTACCGACATTAATTGTTTGTTGCTTAATTAAAGAGGCATTGCAATTCAATAAATAATAAAGATACTGTAAATAGTGTTTTCAGAAGAAAATTCTCAGTTGAAGTATTTAATGGATGCCAGAAAGATCGACACATGGCCGAGAAGGCAGGTCTAATGTGTCCAAAATGGTTCCTACTCTTATACTGTCTTGGCCACCGCCCACACTGGAGAGCGGCTCTGCCTAGCCCATGTGACAATGTGTGAATCGATGGTCTTCACATGATTCAACTATATATGTGTGCCACAGAATGCAATAGAAAGCCAAGCAAGAGAAAAGTCGCAGCGATACAACAGCCTAGCTCAAGTCACCTCATCTAATTAACTGTGGCAAAGAGGCCTAAATTAACTTACTGTATATATAATACAGTATTAACTTAGAATGCTATCAGGTAGCGTGCAGACTTCAGAAAGGTTAGGGTTAGCTGGGAAATAAATATGAAGCATGTACGGTACTGTATTTGTTTGCACTCCTGTTCATTAGTTTGGTTTATGGAGGATAACGAACACGACAAATTATGACCCCTTGAAGGCATGTTTGTATCCTCATTTTCTGTACCATTGTAAATTTACTGCACAATTTTATTAATTGAAAAGGGAGCTAGATAAGCAGACTTTTTTTTCAAGTGACTCACCAAATTATCTAGAGTTCTCATGAGGGCTTCAAATTCATGTTCGCCAATGCGGCTTTTTTGCATCGGGCCAAAGGTCGAGCCAGCCCATCCCACGGTGCCAGTATGATTGGGTTTATGGGTGGTCCGGTCAAGTAAAATCAGGTTCTGTTCACCGCCGGCACTGCACAATGCTGACACCTGGCAAAAATAAAGTGAATTATCAAATTAAATCATTTGAAAATGCTGCCATGTAAATGTGTACATTTGAAGAACGTAATTGTGAATGTAGAACGTGGATGTGTGTGTGTACCTGGATTTGACAGGCAGCCTGAATGTGGTAGATAGCGTAGAAGGCCTCCTCCACAGACTCCCCCAGGGCCACTATGCCGTGATTTCTAAGCACTAGTATCTTCACATAATTGAAACCCACAATATAATTGGATTAAAACGTTGAAGAATTAGATGTCATCCACGTACAATCAGAGGGCATTCTTACAAGCGCTCCTCTTGGAGCAGTGCTACATTCACTAATTAGGTATTCATTCTTTACACCCATGAGGAAAGGACAAGACTGCTGCTGTATTAACCACAAAATTGTAGCGGTGATCGCTCTTTTGTAGTCTGCTAACCTTACAAGTGGGCCCGAGGCTCTTCTGAAGCTCCACACGGTCTTCCTCCACCTCCATTACGCCGTTGTACTCGTAATAGGCCACATCCCCAACCAGCAGGGCTTCATGGGACAATGGCAGCAGGCCACATTTCATAGCTGAGACCTAAAGACAGACATTGTTGGTGAAAGCTCATAAAGAAGTACTGTACAGTATATCAATGCAAAAAAGGGCACCTATCACCAAAATATTCATACAATGAAGGACAAACATTGTGTTTATTAATTAATTTAATTGAGTTTTGTATTTGTATCGGTTAACACAATCAACACAGTTAAAGGAGGTGAAAGAAGCTACACCAATATTCAAATGGTACATTTTTGAGGGACACAAACATGAGACCAAGATTAATCATTTTAAATTCATATCAGTTTTCCACTATTAGTTAACCTGTAAACTGTACAACTCAATTGTTGTTGTTTTTTAATAGTATATATTTCTTAGTGGTTATGTAACAAACAATCTTCTGAGGTAACATGTTTGCAGAAGTGCACACAATTTTTATAAATGGGGACTCAAACTCATGCTAAATGGGAGTCAGATCACACCTACCGCCATTAAAAGTACCTCTGATTAGCCCTAAATAAATGTCAGCTGTTCTAATAGGCTATTCCTGGCATTTTTGGTCGTCACATCTCACAACACAAGCCATGGTCTGCAGAGAGCTTCTGCAGCATCAGAGGGACTGCATTCTTCAAAGGTATTCAAAAGTACCCAAAAAAAAAATCCAAAGCACAAGAAATGCAGCCTTGGAGTCGCGTTTCAGGGAATTAGAACAAATCAGAATTGTAAGGGGGCGAGGGTGGTTGGGGGGTGAAGAAAGAAAATGTCAGGAAAAGCAGACTAGAACATCTACACTTGCCTTGGGGTTAATCAGGTTAATCAGCACTTTAAATGGTGGCAGGTGTGTTGACTCCCATTTAACATGAGTTTGATTGTGACAGTTTACTAATCTGAATACAGATTAGTATATATATTGCACGGAGTCAATAAATCAATAATCCCCCGATGACATCCCAGGATGACTTACTGCTGCTGTGGCCGGTGTGTGGAGGTGAAGTAGGCAACGGGCATCCGGTCGGGCCGAATAAATGGCTGAATGCAGGCTAAATTTCTCTGTGTCCACATCAAGGTTTGTATTGCCCCTCTCCACCATTTCACCCAAGATATTCACCTTTACCTGAAAATCACATCACCGATAGTATGTTTTTTACACAGGTGACAACATCCACTCGAGATAGTGTGAACAGGTAAGACACACTCTTAAGCTTTAACATGCATTCATCACAGTTCTGCTATACTATTCAAATATGACAAAAATGTTAATACCATAACATTTTAGTTCACCACACATCACTTACGTGTTTGGATCGAAAGTATAGTACGTTTTTGCAACCAATATGTTGGACATTTATAAAGTTAGGGACCATAATTAGTAACTTTAAGTTAACTTGGGTAAGTTAAGTTTTCTATCATATGTTCCCTTGAAAATGGAGATCAACCCAAACATATTTATTTTCAAGAATATGTTCCCAGCAGGCCCACTAGTTGAAACACGGCAATCTGATTAATATTGCATTTGTGAAATATGAGTTAAGCAGCAAAATCCACCGCTTTTTAGCCATCTCAGGGGGCGGCCATTTTGTCACTTCTGTCGACTGAAAATCACATCACAACTGCTCAGGGCTCAGTTAACGACCAATGACGGCTCAGCTTCAGAAAACAGGTCAGTCATAAAATCAAAAGAAGTATATAGTTGTCATCTATCATTTATAAGATACTAAAATTAGTACCATTAAAAAGTAATAAAAATGTGCATGGTTCTTGGAATAGCCTACTACTAACCAAGCTTGATCCAGTAACCTCGCTGTAGGCCAGGCCGTCTGGTAGCACCAAGAAGTGTTCCTGTTCTTTGCTAACCCGCAGCTGTCAAAAAAGAAAATTCACATCATGACTGACAATATCACTGAAGCTGGAGTCATAATAAACCACTGCAATCAGCTGTTACAACATATTAAAAGACAAACAGTGAGACAGGTGTGATTGATCTGGGCCCAGCCATAGAGATCAAAAAGACGATGAATGCTGGCAAGCTTGCAGCGCATCAGTCGTTCCCCTTTCACCATGCTGCCAGGATCCCAACCTTGGAGGTCATTGATGGGGGTTACCATCATCATGTCTGTAACAAACACATAAAAATTCAGACAGTGAGATCCTGTCGGGCACAAAGCCACATGAGGAAGTAGGTCTTGTCCTGAAAAGCTTTACAAATTTGTCCTCTACAGAGTACAGGTAAGTTACCTTTCTGCAATATGGGGACTGACACATGCTGGTTAACAGAGGTGGGTATTTCACTCAATTTTGCTGGGCTGTCAGTCATCATCCGTCAGCGGCATGGGTAACCGTCCGTCATTCGTCAGTCCTTCATTTTTCGTGACGAACGGACGAACGTAATCGTCAGTTCGTCAGTCTGGCAGCCAGTCTGGTAGTTAAGTCAGTCAGTTAGTCCGTCAGAAGTCCGTCGGTCTGGCAGTGGGTCCATCAGTCAATCCATCAGTCCGTCAGTCCGTCCCCCATCCCCAGCCCCGCCCCACAAATAAAGCCAGCAAAACGGGCGTCCGTCAGGGACGGACTGAAAAGTCCGTCATTGATGGACGCCGTAAGTGACGATTACAATGATGGACAAAACCCCACTTCCGTCAGTGCTTAGACCGTCATTTTTAAAAAGTGTCCCGTTAATTGTCAGCAAAACGGGCATCTGTCAGTAACTGCCCACCTCTGCTGGTTATTATTACCTGAAGCAATGTGAGCACAATGTGCATGCTCTCTGAAGAAAACATGGTACTAGATTGTTAACAGCAACTTCCTGGTGCAACGTAAACCCATCAAAACTAAAATAAAACGGCAAAGTCAAATCATAACATGACGTACACTGAGGATAGCATAACCGAACAGGACCATACTATCTTTCATTCAGAGGCTGGGAGGAATGATGCCATTGTAATTTGTTACTAAAAAAAATATAATACGAAAAATACTCGAAACAAAACAAAAAAAAACAAGTAGCGCTGTATTTTTGTTTGTTTTTCTGTCCTTATGCCATTTAGCAACCTACTATCTGATTTGTGAAGAATGTCAACATTACGAACAGATGGACTGAACAAAACAATGACGACAAAACTGGTCATAATGGAAAATAATTACCCAGGTCTACATTTTTATCCAGACTTTTACCGGAATTTAGGAGATGCTTTTGCTGCGCACATGTGTCATTGTTTCACAAAGTCTCAGAGACATTGGTGATGTAGTTTCGTGCTTGGTGGATGTAATACTTAAAAGCTGTGATAATAATTACATGCATGTGAAAAATCCTTGTGCTTGCTGGATGCAACAATAATCACAACCTCATCTAGAACGTGGAACCAATGTTTCTGCTACTGCACATCACTCAAGTACAGTATGTGTGTGGAAAAGGAGGTTTCCTCGTGACAGTTATCTTCCACTATTCTTGTTCTATCATACCAATTCAGGAGTGGCCAACCACTCAAAGGCAAATAGCCACAATTTTGACTGTGTTACCGCAAAGAACCAAAGCATACCCATACACTTGGTACCTTGATTGTCGACTAATTCGTTCCATCACCACGTTTAAACGAGCCCTCCACACACATCGGCGTATTGCCCACTTTGTGTAAAAGAGAGCATTTTCCTCCTGCCGCGGGCCGAAATTACATTTTCATCAGACAAACCTGCTGTAGCAATATCAATAGCTCATGCTTTGGTTTCATCGCGGTATTGATTAGAGTCTGAATTTTCTTTTATGTCGCACAAAGATGAAGAAACAGCTCCATAATAAAAGTAGCGCAATATTGTTAGAGAAACAAAGCAAGCTATTCTCAAACGACCCTGTTTACATGGAACAGTACAGTATTTTTTTAATGAGTGATTATGTCAGATAAGGTATGATGGCCATGGGACAGAGTACAATATCTGCAGTGCAGCAGCTCTGGCAATATGATCTTTCACATTATCAAAGCAATATTGGACTTGTATACTTACGGTACTTTAATCAAAGAGATCATTTAGAGTATTGAGTGCCTGCTATTAACTGGTTCAAAATCAATTCACCCCTATTAAATATCTGTCTTTCACTGCTGTTGGTAGGTAATAGGACACAAAACAATTGATCCGGGACAACAAGTTAGGAAAATTACAGAATTTGCATTTTGAACTCCATCATAATTTATACATACTAGATGGGGAGATTGGTAGGGTTGCAGGTGAGCCATGCAAGGCCACGTAGTCAGCCAATTGCCTGAGTGCCCAAAGGTTTGATGAGCTGCCACCCTTCTTCATCTGCTCCTGGATAAGCACATCCAGCTCCTCCTTGAATGACTGTGCACACGAATAAACATGTTCACAGGAAATACTGTAACAACAATGTTTTACAGTTTTACTCAATTAATAGAATTTCAAAATGCCTGAGTATTACAAATGATGCAACATCAGTTCAAAAGACTAATATCTTAACCCCGATCTGCACTTTTACTTTACGATAAATTTCAGAATCGTGCAGCATGCAGTTGCCATTTTACATGCACAAGCACCACATACAAAGCTCAATGAGAATATAATAGAGTGTAGCATCCGTGCTACATCAGCATGAAAGTGAAACTCGAGATCAAATTCAGAGTCATGACCTCATCATTTTATCCCTCTGTTGACAAGCCTGGTAAGTGATCACGTTTATATTTTATTATGCTGTACGTACAGTATGTGGAGCAGACTGATCTCACCGGACTCTGAAGAAGGCTGGAGATGTGTTTCTTAAAATGCGGTCCAGAGCCAGGAGTTGAATGCTGAGGTGACTGGAGGCCTTCGGGGACCCCATTACTGGGGCTCCGCTGCACTGGGGTTTCCACTGGGGTGGGAGACTTGCTCATCTTCCACAGCTGCTGTGTAACAACCACGGCTTGGTCGAGGACAACTGTCAAACATAAAATCAGAAACATAATGGCATTCATACAGTACACCCGAGACTATAGGGCGTTTCCCAAGATGCAGTCATCCCAGCTGACTTGGGTGAATGATGACCAGTCAATCACAGGGCTGAAATTGAGACAACTCTTGACACTCACATTCACACCGACAGGCAATTTAAAGTGTTAAAGTGGAGGGAGCCAGAGCACCCGAGAGACATGAAATCCCCACACAGATAAGAACTAACCCACTTGTCACAAAAACAAGTGTTTAAAATGAACCCCATTTACATTGTACATTCTAGGACATTGTGAGCTGTTTTTTGTTGTTATTGAGCAATAAGCCAAAATCGCTATGAATAAAGTAATTGATTAAAAGCAATCTTCGAAGGTAACCACTGGCAGAAGTAAACGTTGAGCACACGTGGTATAGAGCTCACATAAAAAAAAGCACCATCAGAACCGTTAATTACTGTATAAGGAAAACTGCAACTCAGCTCAGTAATGGTAAAAAGAGAAAGGAGTTATCTTAACAATCTTTAGAATAGATCTGGGGCCTCTTCCCAACTGTTTATTGACACACATACACGTATTCAAACACAGTGCTGCAGTGAGCAGATAAGGTCCCAAAGCACCCCACACCCACCTTAACTGACTTAATAACAGCACTTGCATAGCACATCGGCACAGAGAATACCGTGTATCCATACAAAATTCTCTTAAATTATGCAACTTACACATTATTGGGCGAGGAGAGCCCGACATGGCTCTACTAATAACACGTAATTGTAGTACAATTGGGCCATCACATTTGCAAGAAATCAATGATGGTGCTTAGCTTGACATGTACAACATACAGTACATGTTGCAACTGTACAGTAAATGTGTCCATCCACAGTGGTTTTGGGAGCACCGACATCCGTTGGAATAATTACCTTAAGTAGTTCTATATTGATTTTCCTTGGCTCCACTTTCATTTGGCTAGAACCAGAATCGACATGAATACTGTACTGTGATTCTCACAATGTACTCAAAATAATAACTCAATAATCATAAAAGCAGGGAAATAAAGGAAGAATATTTTTTCTAACTTTATATTATACACCGTCTGGAAAAACATTAGATCTGGATTGATGATTGCGTCGCAAGTCGTAAAGCCCACTTGATCTGTCTGCACTCTGCATACAAAAAATACAACTTGCTGGTGATCAGTCCATGTGGAGTTGTTTTTCTCTTGGTATTTTTGGAGATGGGCACAGTTTAGAAGGGGCGTTTGAGCCGTTGTGGGAGTGAATACAGCTGACTTGTTTCCCTTCCATTGGAAGCGGCCCCCCACAGTCCGTCTAAATTCAGAGCAGACGAGCCGCACAGTTTTTGACACTGCGACACTGCAGAAGTAGACTCACTGGAGTCCGTGCAAAAAATTTGAAGCGTAAATTACATTTATAAGGAACTGCAAGGTGGATGATCACAGATCACACCTGTGAAGTGGGCATTGGAAATCTTTGGTATAACTTTGACAATCTTTGAGATTTATATCCAGTCTTTAAAAAGTCACTAAAACGACAGTAAATCCTATCCTTAAGTTTTCATATTTTTTATTTTCCCCTTCACTGACATTCTAATGAAACAGCAATTCTGCATTTATGTACTTGTTATAATATCTGTTTTGTTTTGTTTCTCATATTTTGTCATTTCTCTTATAGTGTTCTCCGAAATGTTTCGTTTGAATGGGAGTGAAATCCTTTACAAGCCCTTCTGGATTCTTTTGTTTCTTGCACTGTTTTTAAATTGTGTTAAACAAACAAACAAACAAAAAACAAATTGGACTGGTCGCCTGTCATTTGCACTCCCATTCACAGTGTCTTTACTGAATCTAACATGCATGTTTTTGGAATGGTGTAGGAAACCACAGTACATGAAGAAAACCCATGCAACCAATGAGCAGAACACGCAAACTCCACGCAGAAAGTCTGGAGCCTACATTTGAACCCCAAACTCAGAACTGTGAGGAGGACGCGCTCATCACTCCATTTCGTTACTCATCGGACAGACTTGTGAATGGAAATTGTTTAAACATGCTAATGCAAATTCAACTGCGTTAGAATCATTGTTGGATGCACTGCTCTTGTTAGGCCTACTGCACATTGGAATCCTACAGCCGTTGGATCGATAGACACGTGAACACAGCTCACATATATAGCAAGAACATTTCACCCAGAGTGAATAATATCTACAAAAGACCGTCATAGTCAAACATTCCCTTGTGGGCTGCACGTTGCATGGCTGCCTAGCAACACTCACACGCAACGCAGCATCAGCACCAGCAGAGCCAATGATGAGCTAATGGACTCCTGCAAAATCTTTATGTGAAGGCCGACAGCCACGACAAAGCGACTGTTCATGTGTGCGAGTGTTGTCAATAAAATAAAATGCGTGACAAATAAAAGGCAAGCACGGGCCTGCGAATAGGACGGACGGGATCTTTCGCGTCCAAATGCGATATCGCAAGGATAAAGCCAAACGACATCGGGCCTTGCATAGAATATTTGATGCGAACAACAAAATACTAAATAGCATTAAATGCACAAAGGAGTGGAGCAATGCGTTTCGAGTGTGTGTTTGTCATTTTTGGTCTATTTTCTATCAGCAGCGAAACGTACACACGCCGCCTCATGCACGCATTAGGTTGCATGCAGTACAACGCCCTATAACACACAGCACTGAGATGTTGAACGCAATAAAATGTTTAGAAGGTAGCGGACTGACCTCAGTGCCTCCCCAGGACGCATCCACTGTGTGGCGGCAGAACACCAACTGACGACTGCCGCCGTCAAAGCAGGCAGATATGGTCAGCTGCAAATGTGTTTGCGACAGCTACGTTTCTTTGTCAGAGTATATGATGGCAAGTCAGTGGCCCATGATGCTTTTCATTGCCGACTGCGTCGCGGACCAGCCCACTGCCACGCCTGTTCAGTCTGACACGGTCACACGTACAGCAACACCCAGTTTCGGCATAACATGCGACGATTACGCCTGTGAAGCCTATTTGGATTTCCAGTCCTGTATATAAAAAGGTTTCGCTATAACACGTTAAGGCCCGACTAGGTAGAAACATCACAGTCAGACGCCACCTTCTGTTGGGAATCGGAATAAAGAACCTATATGTTTCATCGCAGTGGGGGCAAGGCAAAGCAAAGTATAGTTTATTAAACATTGTACAATAAACATAATTATATATATATATAAATTAGTATAGCCACACATTTTATAGTCTTACCTCAATATGGTGCTTATTTGCAGTCATTGTGACGTCTATATCTGAATACATGTAATTGTGATTTTAAAGCACATCCATACATACACTCACACACACACACCTACAAACACAAACTTTAATTGTGATTTTTGTTATAGAAAGTCTTATGGACCTCTGGATATTTCACAAAAGTGATAAAAGGTATGTTTTTGGTGTTGTTGTTATTACTGTTCTTTTTTTTTTAATTGTGATATTTACTGAAATTACGTTTTGTGAGGAGGTAGACAGAGAAAAGAGAGAACAGTACAGAAAACTGTTTCACCAAACAGAACCATAGCAAAAAAAAAAAAGAAGATTACTGCTATACTGTTACATAAACATTCTTATCTGTGAAGGAAATGTACACCCTGTGAAAAAGGAACATAACAAATAACAAAGATGTACTCAGCTTCTCAGCCATCAAAAGTGGAAAGCGAGGGCTTGGGCATCCACCCTGTTGGGACCAATGCAGTCAATAGGACACCACCCACGCTCGGGGACCAATGGTGGTCCATCAGCCATCAAGACGGACTCAGGAACCAACTTGCCACTTTCTGAGCCAAGCAGAAAAATAATGAAATACTGTACTATATTGGCTATTTTGTGTGTGTATACTGGAAGCCAACGTTTCAAAGAAATGAGTCAAGGAATATACCTCAGTCAACAAAAGCAATCCCCATTTGGACACACGTGCTCGGAAAAAAAAAACAAAAAAACTCCCACATTCCAAAAACATGGATAGTAATTGAGCACTCTAAATCTCCCCTATAGGTGTGATTGTGAGTGTGAATGGTTGTTTGTCTCGGTGTGCCCGGCAATGGTCTGGCTGGCAACCAATTCCGGGTGTACACCTCCCACTGCCCGAAGACAGCTGGGATAGGCTCCAGTACGCCCGCGACCCTCGTGAGGATAAGGGTTATAGATAATGGATGGATGAATGGTTGAAGAAGCAAATTTGAAACTTAATTTTCCCACAAATAGCGATTAATTAAGGAGCGTAATGTATTTTCTGTCAAGCAGTGGGGATAGGAATGAGGTGCCCCCCTCCACCGCTTGACAGAACATACTGTTACATACTGTTAAATTACAGTTTGTTATTCTTAACCAAGCATTAAGTGTTCATTTACATGACTATTTAATGCTATTTTACACTTTTTTTAAATACAGTAAGATTATAACATCTGAAATTTGCAGCAATCCATATTTTTATGCAGTTAAAGTTCAGTCATCTACTGTTCTTATTAAATGACGTATTTAACAGTTAGTTTACATGCTATGGCTGAATATTAAACAGTATTTCACAGTTATTAGAAAAAACATTAACTGAATTAAATTCACCTTAAATTTACAGAATTTCGTGCACACACTTATGATATTCAGGCCAATTTCTAGCCGATATTATGGGGTAAACAAAAGGGCTGTTGTCTCGCTGCACTGTTATTTGTAATGTTGATCAATGGGCACTTCAATTAGTTCAATGAAATATAGCCTTTTAAATTGTCGATTTTGGATTAATGTAACCAGAAGACAGAGCTGGGCATTTTACAAAAAATTCCCGGTCCGTGTATTGCCTTCCATCTGCATCGAGGGTACCCTTTCGCCGTCCGTCTATCCGTCTTTTTGTCAAGCCAGACCAAATAGTAATTGCCTATAGGTCCGTTAGTGTTTCCGTCGACAAACTTTACCGCCAACCCCAACCCCCCATGCTGAGCAAAATTTGAAATGAAAGACTCACCGTAGCATGGAAGCCTCACAGCGACCGGACTAAAAGTCACTCCTTTTAGGACCAAACTGTCACAAAGCCTCACCACGGCCAACAGGACACGGAAGCCTCACCGCGGCCATAGACGATAGACCAGTGTTTCTCAACCTTTATTGAGCCAAGGCACATCTTTCACATCGGAAAAAAATGAATGAATGAATGGTTGAAGTGATTGGTGTTAACCAATCAGCTCCCTCCTACCTTTCGTTTCTTGTCCAGGTGTTTCTCGTTGTCTCGTGTGTATGTCTGTATTTAGTTCCCGGCTTTCCTTTCTGTGCTTGTCGGGTCATTGTTGTCGCTGTTTGTTATTGTTGGGTCGTCTTGTGGTGTCTAGTTGTATCAAGGTCTGTTTGTGTCATGAAGTTTCCTTTAGTCCAGTCAACTCTCTTTTCCACGGCAAGTCCTCTCTCTCGGCCACGCCACACCAAGTCAACTCTCTCACCAAAGTCAAGCCAAACCAAGTCAGGCCAAGTCATGCCGAGCCGAGCCGAGTCGAGCCAAGCCGAGTCACCACGCAAAGCCTCATTACCCTGTCAATTGTATTTCCCTGCACCTCTTGCCGAATCATTAAAACCACCTAAACTGTCCTCCTGCCTCGCCCTCTTGCATTTGGGTCTTCCACGCTTCTGCATCATGCCAAAACCTGACAGTTGGCAAGTCATGTGTCAGGCACCTTGGGCTGGTCCGAGCCGGAGAGGGCGGTAGCAGTCAGAAGCGTTACATCATGGTTATAGGCCACGGTGTAATTTTTTTATTTTTGTGCCCAGATCACTGCCAAAACACAAGCGCGTGCGCGCACACGTCTTGGACGCCCACGCACAGCCACTGGAGAGAACTGCTACTGTCACCATGTATTTTTTCAGGGCGTCCAATTTTAATATTGATATTGAACATTAGCAATTTCCTAAAAAAAAAAATCCATCACATTATTCTGTTCTAGAACCTTTCAACCTGTTTGAATATACAGTATATGCAAAAGGCTCATCACACAGAAGCTTACAGAATCTTACAAGGCCTTGCTTCAGCAAAGGCATTTATGAGTCCTTTTCCTTTTTTTTGTCTCTTGACACAGGAGGCAGAATAAAATGGTAGAATTCTTGGTGTGGACAGAAAAATTCTGCAACAGGTGCACATATGTGCACATCTGAATCCGTTGAATTCATCCTTTGAGGCTGCGATGGCGGGGAAGTTTCCTTTGACCGCCCGGTGAAGCAGGACGCGGTGAAGCTCGCAGGCAAGCTACCGCTCGACTCTGAAAGGACACTACCTTTTTCCTGGCTTTGATTAAAATCCCAAAGACTTTTCACAATCCAACCATTCAAGCCCAGTACTTTATATTTTTTTCAAACATTAGGGTAAAAGAGGGTCTGAAAATGTCTGTTATTGAATGAGTTTTAAAAAAAAGTATATTTTAGTCATTTTAACATTAACCTCACATTGCTAATTTGGTTGATTTGTTTTTTGCGCGCTCCACGTCATGTCATCGAGTCTCATCGTGACTGACAGGTGACTGGACAAATGATCATTGCCTCCTCCCATATCTACCAGCCACTCAGCGTGACCGCTCCGAGCTATTCCAGTTACAAAACGAGGAGTCTGGGAATTCTGGACAGCTGTTTTTTACACCTTTCTTCATGGGACCCTAAAGCTGTCTGATCCTTGTGCATTGCACCAGTTGCACTGTCGATATTTACGGCACTGGTGGCAGCGCCAACTTCAGTGGCACATCAACGTCCACACGAGCGAGTCTTGAGTTGGTCTGTCGTTATTGGCAGCTGTAGCTAGCACGGCGTGGAGCAACATATCACCACTGGAGGCCCCCCTGGTCTATGATCGTGCCGGCTCCGCGATTCAGCCAAGCTTGCGCTCGCTAATGTAAATGTCTATTTTTATGTGTTGGGTCTGCCACAAATAAAAAAAATAAAATTAAATTAAAAAATACATCTTTTAAGAAAGTGCACAAGACAGGCACACAAATAAATGGCTAAAGCACATACGGGAGAATATGGCCCTTTATGAGCAGGATAGCACAACCAATTGGTTGCTTCAAAAATTTCAGGTGATGCTGTATGACCGTCTAATGTACAGCGAGTATGGAAAGTATTCAGACCCCTTGAAAAATGTTCACTTTGTGTCATTGCTTAGTCCGTCCCTTTATTAAAACTTTTTGTCCCCTGTCCTCCGTCCCAAAAATGGGCGTCCGCCCGGGAACAGAGGGAACCGTTCCGCCCCCGGTACGGAATGCCCAGCACTGCTGATCACCTTGGACAGTTCCTTCGACCTCATGATTCTAATTTGCTCTGACATGCACTGTGAGCTGTAAGGCCTTTTTATAGACCTTTTCCTAATCAAGTCCAATCAGTTTAATTAAACACAGCACGACTCCGATAAAGAAGCAGAACCATCTAAAGAGGATCAGAAGAAACGGCCAGCATGTGAGTTAAATATGAAGACCGCTGCAAAGGGTCTGAATACTTATATTTCAGTTTTTCTTTTTTCATAAATTTGCCAAAATGTCTATTTTAGTATGTTTTTTTTCTGTCAAGATGGTATGCCGAGTGTACATTCATGAGTAATAAAATTAACTTTTTTAATTTTTCGCAAATGGCTGCAATGACACAGTGAAAAATTTAAACTGTACGTGTCCACCCTCTTTTTTTGTCAGCATTAAAAATCCCCCAAAACCAAACCTTCAACCATTTCTGACCAGAATTGAGAACAGGTCCTAATGGTACTAATGATACAGAATATTGCATTTAAAAATAAATAAATAAAAATTCTGATACACCACATCTTCAGTGGAAATGTTTAGTCTAAATGCATACAAAATAAATTTACCAGCTATGGCTTTAAATTTCTCATTTTCCTTTTTAAACATTGAAAACTGATTCATAACATGTTTTCATCCAGTATGATTTGTAATAAAACAAAAATAAAATTGGACACTCAGGAAGACTTGACCATGGTTAAAAACAAAAAAAATGTGATTTATTTATTTAAATTTATTATAAGTGAAATAGTAGTTTCCCATTGCTTTTTGAAACTTTATTGTACATTGTTCAAATAACCTTGACTGCATGGGCACTCCACAGAAGTGCAGCACTTCTGAAAACCTGAGAAACAATTGTGTAAGCAGGTGTAAAAAAAAAAAAAATAAAATAAAAAAAAAAACCTTTAAATTATTTTTTCCTCACAATTAACTTGCACATGGCGAATCAAGTGAGAAACAGACTCACGATAAGCCAAATCAAATCAAATTATTTTGTACATTGTAAAGACAACATTTCGTGAAATAAATATCTTTTTTGTATAGTAACTTACCAATTACAACAAACTAACAGAGCTTTCAAAAGTAAAATAAAAAATGGCAACTTCTAGCATCTTCCCGAATGTTGGTCTTCATAGTAACGACCCCTGTGGGGAAAAGAATTAATTTGCCAAATGTTTCCAACAAAACAGAATTATATTGAATTGCCTTCTTATTGAAAAAACCCAACCATATACTGCTTGATTTAAAATTATTTGATCCATATTCCAAATATTTCAGAAAGCTAACATTTTTGGCAGACTAACATTCTTAAAAACAAAAAAAAAGGCACACAGATATTTCGGTGACAAAGTTTTGTTGGTTGAGAGTGTTGTGTAAGTTCAAAGTCCTTGCAAATACAATATTGGAATATGGTTTGCATAATTTTGAGTGCAACTGTATATTGTCATGACTCACGAGTGATTAAAACTTTAGCTGCCCCCCGCCAATATATTTCCCTCACATATACAGCACACACGGCCAGTGAAATACTTGATCACTAGAGGGTGCTATAATATCGCATGACTCAATTTGTTTCTTTGAGCTCATTTTGGGCTGGAAAAAACCCTCATTTTTAATACAATTAAAACAACACTATTAATAATAATAATCTTGCAATGTTTCTTAATGTAGTATGGCATCTAGGAAAACAGCCTCATGAAGCATTTGCAGAATGTATGGTGCTCGACCATGTTGAAGATTTAGTGCTTTGGCAATTACAACAGAATTACAGTCTGCTAAAGTGTGAATATCTTAAACCCAAGTTAAAAATTGTGCTCCCCCAATATGCATGATTGAGATCTTTGAATTGATTTTTTAAAATAAATTTTCTAAATCTTTTTCTTGCGCTGTATGCTCTTATTAGGCTACATTTTATTTCTGTACTTTTTTTTTTTTTTAAATCTCTTTAGATCTTGTTTGTAATTGCTTTTAAATGTTGTACTTTTAATGAGAAGCACATTGAGTTACCATGTGTAAGAAATGTGCTATATGAATAAATCTGCCTTGCCTTAATTACTTTTGCTGGTGCAATATGTTAAGTTTGTGGCACAATCAGCAGAGGAGGATCATAGCCTCGGTCAACCAGAGTTAAAATATTGCTGCCAGTGTCACATACACAAACCTGAAAGGTTTATGCCAATATGTCTCAAACCTTATTTAGCTTTGCGGGGCTATACAGTATGCTGGGGAGGGAGTGGAAATTTAAAGAAAACCAAAAAAAAAAAACAACCAATCGGACCTGGGCATAATAGTAAAATTTCACAGTCCGTTTATCGCCTTCCGTCTGCAGCCTGGGTACCCTTCCGCCATCCATCTGCCTTTTTGTTAGGCCAGACCAAATGGTAATCGCCTATAGGCCGGTCCACCCTAGCATTTTAAACAGGCTTCTGTTTGCATCTACCAACTTTGACAAACTTCCACTATCACCCTATCGTCCCCCGCTGAGGGAAATATTAAACAAAACTCACCGTGGCATGGAAGCCTCAGCGTAGCCAGACGAAATAGAAATTAATCTCCTTTTACCACCCAGAAGCTGTCAAAAAGACTTAGCCCCGCGGGCATGGCAAAATAGACTATTGCCGAGATGGAAAAAGAAAAAAAAAAAAAAAAAAAAAAAGTACTTCCGACTATGCTTAATCCATCTATTTTTAAGTTTCACAGTCTATCGCCTACAAAATGGGCATCCGTCATAGGCAGATAGATGGAGCGGTCCATCCCACAGGTGGAATGCCCAGCTCTGCAACCAACCATTGGTCTCTTACATACAAGGTCAGTTTTTGTCAAAACAGCATGTAGCAAGCACTTGCCACATCTAAGCTCATTAAAATGGTGAGGATGGGAAATTACTGTGTGGAGCTGCCTCAATCACATCATCTTCAACTTCAATCAACAATTACACAAGACAAAGAACTTGTTGATAGTTGCATGTCTAGTGCATCGTGTGTGACTCAACACAATCAAATGCTTTGTGTCCGCCCTTCGTAATTGTCAAATCGCAAAACGCATCTGATTGCAGAGTTTGAGTGGCTACATCTTGACTAACGCTGATAGGTCCCAACTTGACAACAGACTGATGGTTAGTATTTGTCAGCTGAATGTCAGAGTAATTTCTCGATTTGGAAAGAAAAAGTGCGCATACTGTATAATCATGGTGACTCATTGAAAAAAAAAAAAAAAAGAATGCATTGTCTGCAAATAACAGGCTCGTCAAAAACATGCAAATTGGTTAATAGCAAACCACCTTCTGGCAGGGGACTTCTGTATATACAATCAATTGCATCGTCTCCCAGGGTTGCTACAGAGACGTACTTGCAAAACAGTGACGTACCAGTTAGTTTCATGTGATTAAAATAGCCTGCAGCCATGGAGAAATAATCCTGAATGCCCACATGTGGTCGAGGAGCTCCATCACGAGAACCATGCTCTTTTTGCACACAATTCCGTTTCATTGAAACAAAGGAATTAGCTAAATGCTTGTTACCAGGATCTGAGGAACTGCTGTGTGCCTCCATTTGCAATTAACGATGCATGACTGTCACTATACCTGTCGTTATTTTTGTTTGTAAACGACCTACAGCAAATATTGCAAGCAAGAGATCCACTGTGGAAGAGAGAGGTGAAGTTGTCTGACGTCACAGGAAAAGGGCACATCTTTGAGAAATACAACACCTGGCAAAAAAAAATAATTATGGAATCATCAGTCTCTGAGGATGTTCATTCAGGTTAGTTTTGTAGGGAAGGGGGGGGGGGTAATGATACAAAACTAAAGTCAATTCAAATGGCAGCTTCCTGGCTTTCAGAAACACAAAGAAATCCCCACAATAGTGCTAGCCGACTTGGAAAACAACTATTTCAAAACAACTTGTACCCACAAGTCTTCTGGCGTCTTCCCTACTTGCGGAAATACGTCGTAGCAAACCTGCTGTGTAGTGGTTTGCTGGTATGCTTTTATTTTGAAGGCCAGGAAGTGTGAAGGAGGGGAAGTATGGAAAATAAATAAGTAACTTTTTGAATGCTTGCAGATTTGTCTGTTGGACCCAAATAATTATAAAATACAACAAAACCAACCCCAGGGCTTGCAATGGAAATAGTCACACGCAGCAGGCTAAGTACTAGTGGCGTGTTTGAAGCGTGTCCACAGCCAGAAGGGTACCCAGGTCAAGGGTGGACCGTTGCGGCCGGACCAGCAAAAAAAGGGTCAAATGCCCAGCTCTGGTAATACAGACTCACTCAACTGATGAAAAAAAATATGGAATCATGGGGAGAAAAATATAAAAACAGAACACTTCAACAAACCAACTCTTGATGAAGAGTAGTCTTCATCACCCAGTCTCTTTTTCTGATTGCTTTTGTCAGATAAGGTTTGCAGGTTGCTGGGCAGGCAGCTTTGTTATCGTCCATTTTCTTCCAACTTCCAAACATTATCAATTGGATTGAGATTGCAGGCCATGACATTGATCTTATGTGTATTTCTTCAAAGAATGTTTTCACAGTTTCTGCTCTTTGTCTAGAATGCATCATGAAAACTATTTAAATCATTCCCAAACCTCCGTTCAATTGATGGGGTCCAAATGTCAACGTCAACTTGACTTTCATCCAGTCATCCACAGTCCACGATTGCTTTTCCTTAGCCTATTGTAAGGCTGTGTTTTTTTTTTCTTTCGGTTTTGGTGTTAATGACGGCTTTCGTTTAGCTTTTCTGTAAATAAATCCCATTTCCTTCGGGCAGTTTCTGAGAGTAATGCACAGACAGTGACTCCAGTGTCCTCCCATTTGTTCCTCATTTGACTGCTCTGCATTCGTTTTATTTTATTTTTTTAGATATATTGCTTTAAGTTTTCTGTCTTGACACGATGTCTTTCCTTGGTCTGCCAGTTCACTTGCCTTTAAAGAGGAAGTCAACCCAAAACTTTTTCAAAGAATACGTTCTCTGCAAGGGCGGCACATCCGCCTCACAGTTCAGCCCCCGAGATGGCTAAAAGCGGGTGCATTTTGCTGCTTAACTCATATTCCACAAACCCAATATTACTCAGAATGCCTCATCTCAACTAGTGGGCCTGGACAGAACATTCTGGAAAAAAATATGTTTGGGTTGACTTCCGCTTTAACAACCTTCCCATGGTCTTTGTAATTGGTCCAGATTTTAGACACAGCCGACTGAACAACCAACATCTTTCGCAACATTGCGTGAGGCTTGACCTCCAAGACATTTGATAATCCTCTCCTTTTCTTCAACTGACATCTATTTTTGAGCCATGATTCATTCCGGATGCAGCATGGGTACCGCTCCGTCATTCGCCTTTTTTTCGGGGGGGATAGTACCCGCCTAGACGCTAAATAGGGGCGGGGGTGGGGTTTGGGGGTGGGGAAGTAGTACCCGCCTATAGGCCAGTCCGCGTCTGGTTTTAAACGGGCTTCCGAGAGCGATTCCGATGGCAAACTTCACTAGCGCCCCCAACCCGGCCAATATTTGAACAGAAAGAGTGACTCACAGTGACACGGTGCGCCACGGAAGCCTGTTCACTGTATGATCCCTCACTCAAATCTGTCCCCCAAGCAACAGCAACTCACTATTGTTCCTCGCCGCAAAAAATAGATAATAAAAACGGACTGCAGACAAAAGACTGATTAAATACATGGGCTTCCGACTATACTTAGTCTGTCTATTTTAAAAAATTTCCGGTCATTTGTCAACAAAACGGGCGTCCGTCATAGGCACATAGACTAACCAGCCCGTCGCATAGATGGAATGCCCAGCTCTGTTGACAATGAATTATCTTCCAGCCCAAGGTGATTCCATCATTTTTGCCAGGGGTTGTATAATGCACTGCCAATTAGCTACATAGGTTTGAACGTTGCCACCAAAAGAAAAACAAATCCTGTAAATTGTGCACATAGCCTACCTGCTTGGTGCCCCACTATTTGAACCAGTGTTGACAGCATGTACACCTGTAGATACTTTTTCGTCCTACTTATTCTGTGTCAGGAGGCCAAAGCATGCAGGAGACATGATTTACCGAAGATTGGTCGGGTGCTACTTGAATGATGAACTGGTATGCAGGCATTGCACAATGTTGTAACACCAATCTGGTCATATCTGCATCTTCTGTTCCTGATTCAGGGGGCATGGTGAAGCCATCTTCAGTGTGGTCCTCTGACATATTCAGAAACTGTAATGGAAACCATGTACAAAATCATTCATTCATGTGATGGCTACATATTAACTTTTTTTTTGGCAATACCCGATGTGAAGAGAGCTTGCAAATAATCCCACTAAACCAGTTAACAAGCAGCTGAACCACCCCAATCATCAGTGATCAAAATGGAATACATTGGTTTTGATCAACAGTTGCCTTTCTTCACCTTAAATCGATGAAATGTTGACCGAGAACACCACTTGAATAACATGAGAGGAGAGTTTGCACATCTGATCAGCAGATATTTCACATTTTATGCAAAATCAGTGACCGGTTGCAAAATCATAATTTGCCGCCATCACAATGACATTATTGCTCGGATCCGCAAAATAAGACATTACAGCGAACAATATTGTTCACTCCAGGGACGTTCTGTGCTGCCATCATTAGTAAATCCAAGGTTTCTCACATCTCAGATTTTTCCCCAATATCTTTAATTTGGGAGTTTTCGGAGGACGTCGCTATGTCAGATCCCCGCCCCCTCCTTTCCATGTATTGAATGTTTATCAGCGTTTTGGGGAAAATTTGGGGGAGTTTAATAAAAAAATCCTCACTGTATTTCACTAGGCATCAATTATACGCACATTTTGGCTATTTGTGGGCCCAATCCCCCGCGAATAGCAGGAGTCAACTGTACAGTAAATAAACAAGTTTTCATAAAGTGGTCCAATTTCCTGATTACATCAGTGACCAGTTTTTTTGTTATCAGCTTGAAAATCCTGATCAGGAAAAGCCTGGTTGAAAAGCTGACAACCGTCTGGACGCGAGACAATGTGTCACACACCATATTTATAACAACGCTGTTTGAAAATGGTCATTTTGACAGAGGACATAAATGACTGGGACTAAACATGCATGGTACACACAGTCTGGTTGTTGATTTCTACTAACCTCTGAACTTTCATAAAACTCAGTTCATTATAGAACAGTAAGCCAGAGACTCACATCATCCACTCTCCACAGATCATCGTCAAAGCCTTCTGCCTGACCATAGGCGATTGCATTCTTTAGGAAATCTGTCTCACTGCCCTCAGTCTAACAAGAAAAAAGCAACAATACTTGAGTTACTCAAAAATTCCAGTGCATATAAATTAATTTTTAAAAAGCATTGAGGACATACAGTGTCCGCATCTTGCAAAACTGCAAGTAGTAATCGAATGTACTCTGTCGCAGCTTTAAGAGTGTCTACTTTACTGGGCTTGCGGTCTGGTCGCATCAGAGGTACCATTCGCTTCAAGCGAGAGAACATGGTGTTAAGGTTCCGTATCTGCAAAATGGAAAAACACATAATGACTTGAAAGCTACGGTAGACTACATCTTTCAGTAGCAACCACAATAAATCATTTCAGGACCTTTATCTCTAGTAATGGGTGATAAAAAAAAAAACAATAGTGTATGGTATTGTGTGCCAACAACAAAAAAATAATAGATGTACACAGACACTCCTACTAAGAATAAAGGGATTTGACCCTGAAGATACAAGTCGAATTAAAATGAACGTAGTCCATTTCAAGCAGTGACATTAAGATACATTAAGACACCTACATGAATAGTCGATAGGTGTTCCAGCAAAATTGGCTACGTACAGTGCTTTAATTTGTTTCTGAATGTTGTTGAAGGTTGTTTAAAGAGAGGATAGCTACTCTTGCAATCAATTCGAGGTTATTACACACTCGCTGACTCACCCGAAGCCGCTCCTTAGCATTGACCTGTTCTCTTTTTCTCACACTTTCATGGAATTCCTCAGCAACTACATAGTAGCCTTCGTTGGCGCGTTTGAATTTCTCGATGTTGCTGTACACTGGCAAAGCAGATTCGCCTGTCAGACGCCTCAAAATGCCACTCATCAACTCCTCCTCTGGCACCTTCATTTTATCGAGGAACGTCTAATTACGCTCATGTGAAGTTCCCGGTGGTCGTTAATGAATATAACAGCCTCAGGCGACACAGAAGGGAGGAAAACAACTCGAGAACTGGTAATTAGACGGCTGTCCACACCTGCGTAGCACATTTAACAACCTCTGTTGCACGGAATCTCGCGCGTTGCCGAAATACGGATCGGTCGTTTCCGGTCTTGGAAAATTGCGTTCGTCTTCGGAAAAACCTTTTTAAAATTATTTGTATTATTATGTTTTTTTTTTTTATATTGCACTTGCTTTTCCTGGTGCGCACCCCGCTGAGTGAGAGGAAGCAAAATTTAATTTGTACTTGTGTTGAAATACTCATTTGTACCTGTATGGATGGCAATTTGTAGTTGAAGAAGTCGCCACTTGGGGTGACGAATGTTATTTCTGCTGCTGTACGCACACGTGACTTTTGCACCACATTTACTGCGACAATGTCCATCCATCCATTATCGATACCGCTTATCCTCACAAGGGTCGCGGGGCGTGCTGGAGCCTATCCCAGCTGTCTTCGGGCAGTAGGCGGGGGACACCCTGAATTGGTTGCCAGCCAATCACAGGGCACACAGAGACAAACATCCGCAGTCACGATCACACCTAAGGGCAATTTAGAGAGTCCAATCAATTTACCATGCATGTTTTTGGAATGTGGGAGGAAACCGGAGTACCCGGAGAAAACCCACGCAGGCACGGGGAGAACATGCAAACTCCACACAGGGAGGCCGGAGCCGGGATCGAAACCACGACCTCTGAACTGTGAGGCGGACGTGCTAACCAGTCAACAACCGTGCCACTAGCACAATATTGTGGGGAGGTTGGCGATATATAAAAAGCTCGCGATCATGTCTAAAAGCTCATGATATTGTGAAAAAAAGAGCTAATATAAAAAAAACTGTGCTGTCAAGCGATTCATTTTTTTAAACTAATAATTGCAAAAATTTCCACAATTGACTGCAATTAATTGCATTTTTCAACTATATTTTTTTATGAAGCTTGGAACAGATATTAACTTGAGTAAAATCTTGGAATTAATGGAGGAAAAAATTAAAAGTATACAGTATTTTGATTCAAAGACTGTTCTACTAGCTTTCTTTGAATCCTTGAATCCGGCTCTTTTCCTGTAAAATACAACTGTTGAATGATACACCAAAGACGTACAACTATGGTATTTGAATTTTGCTTTGCAAAGTGCGGAAATTATTTTGGATTTCTCCAATGAGCCGTTGAATAAACTTTTCAAGTAAAACATGTAAAAGTCTGTGTTTGTCTGTCTTGAGATTAGGTCAGCTGCAACAGAAAGTAAATAAAACTGAATCCATTGAGTTAATTTTTTTTAACGCTTTATAACATTTTCATTATCCTCCATAGTAAACACTTTAACTTTGACAGCCCAAGTTATAACACTAACGTTTTGCAATAAAATGCAATAGTATTGCTTTAGAACGCAATCTGGATTATTCTCGTGATGCTTATGACAGCTTCCGCAGTCTCGTAACTGATGGTGGTTGTGTTGTCAGCTAAATGCTATTTTGGTTAAACAGTTGAAAACAATTAAGTCCACTCACAATACTCCCAGCTGCTATGTGGATGAGAATAGGAAATTAGCCAGCTAATGAGCTCTAAATAATGCTTATGAGTGCACGGATGATGTTTTATTTATTTTTCTTTTCAAATTTTTTTTCAAAATGTGTTCTTGCACTAAATGTTGCTTTGCTGCTCAGTAGTTTTGTGCCATCCTTCAATGGTATTTTTTTTATGCAAGAGGGCCCTTTGCACTGGAAAATAAAATAAACTATGTGATGATTATTTTATTGTTTGCTGGAAAACCTTTGTTGTTGGGTTAGAATAATGGAACCTTTACACATGCATTGAAAAATATATTATCAGAAATGTGTCCGTGGGCAACAAAAGCCACACAATAAATACTATGTCGTATTGATACATCAGAGGTGGTCGACTGTAAACATTAAATAATATGTTATGAAAGCCACAATTAATTACCCACGTGTCTTGTGTCATACCTGCATGTCTGTTTATGTCTAATCAATCTATGTCAAAATCGGTAAATGATTCAACGAGTTAAGATTAATTTGTTGGAGCAAATATAGCTACCGCAATACAAGTAAATGCAAAAGATGACGGCGAGTCCCGGTTAAAGATGGCGGCCGTGTCCGCACGTACCTCAGGCTCGAGGTTACTTTTCTTTCTCTGCCTTAGTCGCACCCAATCAACGCTGGGAATTTACGTGACCTCACCAAACTGACAAAACCAGGAAGCTGGGAATGTTTTTAACTGCGTAATTTAAAAACGCAAACACAAGAAACTGGGTGGTGTTTGTATAAACAACTTGATGCATTAACTTAAATACTATAATCTGTATTTAACCATTCGAAGAAAGACCGACTAAATCATCAACAACCATGTCTTCGAGTCTGTTCACCAACTACTGCGCCGAACTCCATGATGATCAAGAACGTAAAGTGAGTAACACCACTGGAAGTTGTTGTAAAAATCAAAAATGTTTGCAAGACATGTACTGAATGATCCGTTCAGGTTTGCCACCATGAAGACTGGTCAAACGGGTAACACGACTGCCACGCTTGTCGTCTTCTGTACTCAGATAATGTCGTTGTCACCTTTAGGGAAATCTTGAAATTGGATGCTGATCAAAAACATTATTTTGAAACTTCAAGTCACCCGTTCCTTTATGTCTGTTTGAAATAGCAGTGCGAGTTTCGCTGTTTTTTAGCATTGTAGATCAAATGGCAAGTGTTCAAAGAAACGGCTGAGTTGTATTTCTGTAAATTTGCTCATTTCCAGACCTGAAGTGTACAGGGAAATTTCAAGTCTTACAGTTCAACATTCCAGACTGGGACGAGGGTACTGTAGTTGGATCCGCACCAGAATAGAAATAGCATAGCAGGAAATTAGACAGAGAGACGCCATCATATTTTCTAAAATAAATCAAGTGATGGTCAAGGCTGTGGTAGAGTTACCTTTGTTTGTTTTTTCAGCCTTCCCCTGCACCAAACACTCTTGCGCATGCTAGATACGTTCATTCTTCAGTGGGCAAAACAGGGTGTTGGTTGGGAATAAACTAGAACTAATTTTAAATCTGAGTATTTATCCTTCCTTCTACTTATATGAATGTGATTGCCGTCTATCAGTATTTGTTTGACAAGTCAACATTCTTGCGCTTTCTTTGAAAAGGTGTGACTCAAAACATGTAACATATCAAATATATGCCAGTGTTTGAACGTGTTTGTCGATATACTGTATATATACGACATGGAAATGTGTTTCTTTTCTCCAACTGTTCAGTTGGACAAGTATTTACACGATCTTCAGCTGCCTGATGAAAAACTGATGGATATATCAATGAGATTTCGGCGAGAAATGGACAAAGGCCTTTGCAGAGACACTAACCCCACGGCTGCTGTAAAGATGCTGCCAACTTATGTACTCTCAACTCCAGATGGAACAGGTAATGCGCTCATTTTATTAAACAGCTGTCCTTTAAAAATTTTTTTTTTTTAAAGTAATATGAATCCAGTTAAAAGTATTACTGTGGAAAAGGATCAGAACTTGATCAAAGGGATAGGATTTTTCAGATGAGCTATATCACAATACATTGAACTGATAAGAAGAAAATTTGAACTAATTCATATATATATATGTATGTATATATGTGTATATATATATGTATATATGTATATATATGTATATGTATGTATATATGTATGTATGTATATATGTATGTATATATGTATATATATGTATATATATATGTGTATATATATGTGTATATGCATATGTATATATATATATGTGTATATATATATGCGTATATATATATGTGTATATATATATGTGTATGTATATGTATGTATGTATGTATATATGTGTGTATATATGTATATGTATATATCTATATGTATATATGTATATGTATATATATGTATATGTATATATGTATATGTATATATGCATGCCCACACACACAACCTTAGAACTTTGTGGCGGATATGCTAACCACTCTTCCCACTGTACCGCACTCTTTTGTATATGTATTATGTGTGATTTTAATATCTGTTTGATTTTGTATTCAGAACAAGGAGAATTTCTGGCGCTTGACCTAGGTGGATCCACCTTCCGAGTGCTTCTGGTTACAGTCATGGGTGATGGCGATCAAAAAGTGGACATGGAAAATCAGATTTATCCTATTCCTGATCATCTCAAGAGAGGCTGTGGATCTGAGGTTCGCTGCACTCCACAATACATGTGACTACTGTTTTACTGATTTTATTTAAAACCATTGAAAAAAAAAAAAAATTGATAGAATATTTTTGGGGCGGGTACAGAAATTGGTTGAGACATCAAAATAAGGTTACCTCTGAGACCAGTTACATTTAATGAATGAATGAATGAATGAATTCTGAAGTCTACAAAACATGTTTTTCCGGCAATTTACTGAAAAATGCAACCAAACGCAACCAAACTGAACCTTCATTATGCAACAAGACAATGGCCCAAAAGACACTGCCAACTCGGGTTGCACGGTATACCGGTACCAGTATAGTACCACAATACTAGAGTTTTTAAAACAGTACTATACCCGCATTTAAAAAGAAACGGTACTTTTATTTCATTTTATTGAATGTCATTGATTTGGTAAATTGGAACATTTTTCTTTAAATTAAGCGCAGCGAGGTCAGCGAGTGTGACTTAGTTGCCCACGCGCCTCCGCCTCCGTGCTACATGCTCACAGGCAGAGAGAGAAAGTGAAGTCGCGCAGACAAAGAAAGTGGAAAACAACGAGGAACAGAGATAACAGCTACAGAAAAGCCCGTTGTTGTTATTGTTGTTGTTGTTATCCTTTCGGCTTATCCCCTCAGGGGTCGCCACAATGAATTCAAGTACACGCTCGATTCGCATCATTGATTTGGCAAAGCATTTTACCCCGGATGCCCTTCATGACGCAACCCTATAAGCAGGGCACACACACAGACACCATCACTGAGCGGGAATCAATCCCACGCTGCCCGCACACAACTCAGGCGCGTGTACCACTACTCTATCAGTGACTCATAGCTACAGAAAAGCCCGTACTCGTTGATAAAATGATGACCCGAAGTACGGTGTGAAAGTACTTCTTGTTCAAACTGAATGGCAATAGCTAGCCACTGAACACAGAAGCACCGCAGTGCAACCGGACCTATACAAAGTCTGCCTCGCAAAGGGAGGCAACAGGTCAAATTTGTCCAAACATTTGAAGGACAACCATGCGAATTTGTTCCACGACGTTTGTCAAGAAAGACACGTGATAATGTTTTTCACCAGTTCACTACACTATACAGTGATCCCTCATTTATTGCGGTTAATGGGGACCAGAACTCGGCGCGATAGGTGAAAGACCGCGAAGTAGAGTCGGACTTATTATTATTATTATTATTATTATTTTATATCATATTTAGGGCGGCACGGTGGTCGACTGGTTAGCACGTCCGCCTCACAGTTCAGAGGTCGTGGGTTCGATCCCGGCTCCGGCCTCCCTGTGTGGAGTTTGCATGTTCTCCCCGTGCCTGCGTGGGTTTTCTCCGGGTACTCCGGTTTCCTCCCACATTCCAAAAACATGCATGGTAAGTTGATTGGATACTCTAAATTGCCCCTAGGTGTGATTGTGAGTGCGGATGTTTGTCTCTGTGTGCCCTGCGATTGGTTGGCAACCAATTCAGGGTGTCCCCCGCCTACTGCCCAAAGACAGCTGGGATAGGCTCCAGCACGCCCCGCGACCCTTGTGAGGATAAGCGGTACAGATAATGGATGGATGGATATATCATATTTATTTTAAAATTTATATTGGGGGGATTTACGCCTCTGTTACGCTGTTGCGAACCCCAGACATGGTTCCCAGACATATAAATACTTGTTATACCATAAATGTAACTTTAAAAATGAAAAATGAATTCATAAATTCCAAGCTGCAGGTTGTGAGAGGAATTGTGCTTCAACCGCGGCAGCGGGCGATTACGACGGAACGTTCGCTAATAACTACGTTAAAGTTTTAATTTTTATCATAAAATTGACTTACCTTAACTAGAATGCTGTAGTGCATTTTATCCACAAGGTACAATCCTGCACTTTTAAACGCTCGTCGTCGTCGTGCAACGCGAAAGTAAAAGTTCTTCTTCGTTGCCTCCCTAAGAGAGGAAGAAGTCACTTTTTGCTATCCACCACCTGGAGCAGCATCCTGGAGGGGTGAACTGACAGCAGGGGGCGTGATTTGCCTGTCAATTTTGACAGATAAGTCACGCCCTCATGGAAGATCAGCTGATAAAGACACGTCACAAGTTACCACACCAGTGACACTCTGATGAAGGCGGAAGTACACGCCGACTAAAATCACCATTGTCTGTTATATATGAACCAACCAAAATATAGATAACAAGGAAGAAACAATGAATACAACTGTTTACTATCCTCTTATGCGGCTTGACTAAATGATCATCACATTTGAATAACGTTAGGATTTTCCGAACATAACGTTGTTTGTTTCGTCGTCATTGTCACGGTGAGCACATTCGTGCTTGCAGGGTGGCCGAGCGCGCCCTGCTCACTACATTTAAAGATAGCTGCCGAATGGCACATTTGAATCACGTTATGAATTTTCGAACAGAACATTGTTCAAAAGTGCTGTTTGTTAGCGTGGACGAAACTAGCGAGAGGCTGCAATGATAAGATAAGATAAGATAAGAATGCCTTTATTGATCCCACAGTGGGGAAATTTTCATTGTTACAGTAGCAAAGATATAGGTCACACAGGGGCGGCGGCATAATGTGGCCATTAATGTATAACATTGACGGCAAACATTTAGAATCAAACCTATGTAGATATACGCAGTAACATGTGTATATACACATGTGTATACACACCAACCTACATCTACATAAAAAATATGAGGAACACTCATTTCGGCCTGTACATAGTACAGAGGAAAAAATACTCTAAGTGACAGTGCTGCAGTGCTGTAGTGAAATGTAAGGAACAGCATTGGATAAAAATAAAACTAGACTAACAGTAGTGGGGAATGTTGAGTATTGCACGGTATTACAGTAGTGGGGAATATTGGGTATTGCACGATACGAGCTCAGGTGCAGGACTGCACAATTGCACTAATGACCGCCAGTTTGTAGAGACTACACAATGTTCTTGTTAAAGAGTCTGACAGCAGCAGGCAAGAAGGAACGGCGGAATCTCTCCTTTGCACAGCGAGGGTGTAACAGTCTGTCACTGAAGGTGCTGTGGAGTGCTGTTAGGGTGCCCTGGAGGGGGTGGTCCGGGTTGCCCAGCATTGATGACAGCTTGGCCAACATCCTCCTGTCCCCCACCGAGTCCACAGAGTCCAGGGAGCAGCCCAGGACAGAGCCGGCCCTCTTGACCAGTTTGTCCAGCCGCTTCTTGTCCCGGGCCGAGACGCCGCCTGCCCAGGTGACCACTCCCTGGAAGGTGACCGATGCAACCACCGAGTCATAAAAGTTCCTGAGGAGTGTCCCCTGAACCCCAAAAGACCTCAGTCTCCTGAGTAGGAAGAGTCTGCTCTGACTCTTCCTATAGAGGGCGTCTGTGTTGTCGCACCAGTCCAGTTTATTGTTCAGATGAACACCCAGGTACTTGTAAATTGAGACTCTCTCAACATCTGTTCCCCGGATATTCACTGGTGCAGGTGAAGAGTGCTGGCGCCTACCGAAATCCACCACCATTTCTTTGGATTTCCCCGCATTGATCAGGAGGCGGTTCTGCTGGCACCAGTCCACAAAACCCTGAGTAAGTTCTCTGTACTCCCGATCATCTCCGCCTGTGATGAGGCCGACAATCGCAGAGTCGTCAGAGAACTTCTGCAGGTGACAGGTAGGGGTGTTGTAGTTGAAGTCCGAGGTGTAGAGGGTGAACAGGAAGGGAGCCAAGACAGTTCCCTGTGGGGCCCCCGTGCTGCAGAGGAGCACGTCAGACACACAGTCCTGTGTCCTCACATACTGTGGCCGGCCGGTTTGTGAGGTAGTCCTGGATCCATGTGGTGAGGTGGTGCGCCACCCCCGCCCGCTCCAGCTTGTCTCCCAGTAGGGTGGGCTGGATGGTGTTGAAAGCACTGGAGAAATCAAAGAACATGATCCTCACAGTGCAATTTATAAACATTATATAAATTAAATATTATATTGAAACACCTTTTTGTAAAACATTTTATTAGCCCACAATATCTAATCCTACCCTAGATGATATAATGAGCCTCAGTTTATTTTTCTAATTATGTCCATTAAATGTTTCATGAATTTTTCAAAACACAAACCCTTTGAATAATTAGAACAAGTAATGATATTCAAATTAAATGAATCATCAATTAATGATCATGTTCTGTAATGGCCTTCTATCCATTCAAAAAATAAGCCATCAGGGCGGGGTTGTTGACACACTGATCACAGTGGAACAAATGGCAATCCAGAATGTTAATTAACGTTAACAAAAACTCGCATTTACTTTTCACACGCCATTAACTCAAAACATTCCCCATCGTCCTCCGAACCAACAATAAAGATATAAAGCTGAAACTTCGAGTCTGTCGTCACGGTTTACTGTGGTTCGGCAGAGGTGGGTAGTAACAAGTTACATTTACTCCGTTACATTTACTTGAGTAAGTTTGCGGAAATTTTGTATTTCTAGGAGTAGTTTTAAATCACTATACTTTTTACTGTTACGTGAGTAGATTTGTGAAGAAGAAACTGTACTCTCACTCCGCTACATTAGGCTACATTGAACCCGTTACTTAAATCCCCTCCGCGTACTCTTTTTCTCTCTCTCTCTGTCTATCTCTCTCTGTCTATTTGTCTGTCTCTGTCTCTGTCTGTCTCTCTCAGAGAAAGGCGCGTTTATTTTGTTAGAGACCTGCACCAGGCTCTACCACGTGACTGTGTTTCACCAATCAAACGTAGCCGTATGGCAGTCTCGTCACGTGATCATAAATCAAACGTAGCCGTATGGCAGTCTCGTCACGTGATCATATTCAACTACTGGTGATGTAGCCAGTCCTTGTTTGTTTGTTTTTTGTTTGCAATGGTTGTCTTTTTTGTTGGTGCATGTTTTTCATTTACCCCTTCCAACACTCACACCTATGTTAGACCGAGGAGGGGTCGTAACATAATTTTTTTTTTCTTCACACCAATTAACATTATTTTTCCCAATGTCTGTTTTAAAATAAAGGAAAATATTGACATTTGAGTGTTTAACCGGTTTGCAAAAAGTATTGAAATAAATATTGCTATCGGTATCAAAACTACTGTCAGCACATTAAAGGACTTCATCAGGGGCAAAAAAGTGGAAATTCTTTGACTGTCCAAGTCAGTCAACGGACCTTAACCCAATAGAGCACACATTTCACCTCCTGAAGAGGAGACTGAAGGGATAAACCTGCAGAAACAAACAAGAACTGAAAGAGGCTGCAGTAAAAGCCTGGAAAAGCATTTCAAATGAGGAAAGCAACAGTCTAGTCTAGTGAAGTCACTGGGTTGCAGGCTTGATGCACTTGTGGAAGCAAGGGTTATGTTACCAAATATTAAATGGTATTCACTTTAAGTTAATTTAATAATGTCTGTTCCAATATTTTTGCTCACCTGAAAAGTGGGTCGCTTCATCAAAAAGGTGTATGTCCTGAGTTCTTTACCACACATATTTCAAAGTCAAGTCCTGCGGGCCACATCCGGAACGCAAGAAGGTTTTGTACGGCCCCTGGAATGATATTGATTAATTATTAGAACAGGCCCGCCCACCGCAGCAAGCCGGTGTGAGTAGCGGATGTGATCAGGTGTCCAGATTGGATCCGCTCCTTCATGCCTGCCGATGATGACACGCTTTATAATATATTGTAGCGTCTTCCAAAAACACGCCGTCAGACGTAGTTTTTATTAGTCCAACCGGCTACTGTGTGCCGCAGCCGACGCCAATACAGTACAACAACCGTTCAGTCAAAAAAGTGCAACGACTCTCCTCTTCGTCCTCTGCTCCTCTCCCTCTCGCTTGCATCCCTTCCCATCCAGCGAGCCGCGCGATGCATTCTTTTACCTCGGAAACAACACAACAAGGCAAAACACAAATTCGACCATAACACAGATAACCCAATTCGGTATTCGGTACACTATTTCTTTGCATCCATGTTTGCCACCCCTGGCTGTTTTGTTTGCTAAAAAAAAAATTAAGGAAAATAACAAACATTACTGCTACTTTTGCGAGGATCGTCCTTCGGTAGTCTACGTACCGACTGAAGACGTCACGTCACTGTTTCGTAGCTTTCGGAATCGGATTGTGGTTAAAAATTATTCGGAGTAAAACACGTTTTATTAAGAAATACTTCACATTATGTACAGTTCATACAATCTTGCAGCTCGAGTCAACCACAAAATTGTTTCCAGTTTGGGAGGAGAAACGCAAACGTTCCGCTGATCTTGTTTCACAAGACGGCAGCGGCTTCTTCTCTGGTCATAAGCGGAAGTGATGTGCGAGCTGCTTCGCAAAAGTAGCAGTAATGTACTCTATTTTATTGTTTATTTAGTAACTGCGAACATACAAACACAACAGCCCGGGGGGTAACAAACATGGAGGCAAAGAAATATGTTACAGAAATATATCATAAGGCCGCCATTTTTCGAGCCGAACCGAATTGTAATTGGCAGTCCGTCAGTTAAGTCTGTCAGGTAGTCCGTCGGTCCGTTGGTCTGTCGGACGAAAATCCACTTCCGTCATTGCTTAGTCCATCATTTTAAAAAAGTGTCCCGTCAGTCGTCAGCAAAACGGGCATCCGTCAGTGACAGACTGATGAACCGGTCCGTCACTGACAGAATGTCCACCTCTGGAAATAAAAGCTGGAATTCTGAACTTTTGTGTGATATTTATCTGTTGACTGGAAATCCAAATGTCTTGAGTGTACAACAAAAACAAAGAAATTGACCTTGCTGTCCCAATACTTTTGGAGGGGACTGTACATTTTGGTGAACATTTTCCATATTTTTCGGACATTCAAGCGACATTAAGAATTTTACTGGAGAGTGTTTATCAACTTACTATTTCCTAAAAATGTCAACATTTTTCAAGTTTGTCATGAAATGCACACCGATTAGTTTTTTTTGTATCGTTGCCACATTTGACATTTGCAACAAAACAAACCACATGAAAATCATTTAAAAATTTAGCCAGTTATTTTTTTTTTCAATAAAATGCTAATGCCTAAATTTTTATAGAAATAAATTTAATTCCTGCCTGTCAGTTGATAGCTCCCTTCTGGTTCGTATTTCCTTCCAATTCGTGCAACTTGTGGCATATGAAAATATACAAATTAAATAAAAAGTCAAAGTTGCCTGTTATCTGTTTTTGTTTTCCATTTTTTCCATTCCATCGATAATTGAAAAACGAATCCTTATCATTTTTTCCCTATTGGTTTTCGGAACAAATATTGAGAAAACAAGTCCTTGTTCTTCTTCTTGTGCTTCTTCTTGTGCTTCTTCTTATTATTAGTATTTATTTATTTATTTATTTTAGTTTCTGTTTTATTTTTGAAAAATGAATGAACAAATGATGCACGGATTCCTTTGCGGTAATGTGAAGTGTGACTTCGAGAATTGGGAGTACTGTAGGTTGAACTTCACATGAATGAATATACACCACTGTACACTGACTGTCATTTTACTTTGTTTCAGTTATTTGACCATATAGCTGAATGCCTGGCAAATTTCCTGGAGAAGTTAGGAATAAAGGACAAAAGGCTTCCTCTGGGCTTTACCTTCTCTTTTCCTTGTCAACAGAGCAATTTGGATGAGGTGAGAAATATTTCAGTGGTAAATTTACATACCAAAAAATGGGCTTTAGTCCAACTGTCATTGTGTTATAGACCAATATAACACCACAGATGCAATTTGGGCCATGACGCTGATCTTCCATTTGCAATTTGTTTTTGTTGTTGTGTGCACCAATAATTTTTATGTTATTTGTGGGGCTGTTGCTAACAAATCTTTTTAGAATCGATTATTCCATCGACTGTGATTGGCTGGCGACCAGTTTAGCGTGTAACCCGCCTCTCGCACAAACACAGCTGGGATAGGCTCCCGGATGGATGGATGGATGGATGGATGGATTGACTATTCCATCTATTACTCAGGTTAACCATCCCCATCCCCAAAATTTGGGAAACATGTCAGAAAATGATTAGCACGCCTCTGAAAATATTACTAAAGTTGATGTATTGGTGTTGCATTTGCTTGCCGGCTCAAGTGTCTCTCGCAGCTGTAATAATGGCTGCGACGATGAATATGAAGAGGATTTGATGATCCAGCCACGACTGTCATTCTTGCCTGCGCTTTATTTATTTTTTGAATACATTTGCCACAGTAGTCACGTCTCTTTACACTCACACTCAATCACTGCCAGAGAGACCACTATTTCCGCAGAGAGCGCGCTATGCTAAGCTAGACACATGGACAAAATTGTTGGCATTCCTCTGTTTCTGAAAGAAAATCCACACCCACAGTACTCAAAGAAATGACTTGAATCTGACAACTGTAATAATAAATAATGTTTTAATGAAAATTACTTTATAATTTTGGTTCAAAGAATTCTTTTTTAAAACGCTTGAAACAGGCCTGGGACAGTCTTGAGATTTCATTTTTCCAAGACATCTTGTGTCAGATGTAGCAATGCGCCCCATAACATAACAGAGACTCCTACATGTTTCACAGTAGGTACAGTGTTCTTTTCTCGGTCGGCTTCCTTTTTTTCATCTGTGAACATAGAGCTGACATGCCTTGCCAAAAGTTCCAGTTTTGTCTCGTCTATCCAGAAGACATTCGCCCAGATGCTTTGTAGCTTGCCAACATGAAGTTTGGTACATTCACGCTCCCTTTTTATCATCACTTATATACTGCTTTACCTTCCCCTTTTAAATTCTTTGGAGGTATTTCTGGGTACTTTTGTTACCATTCGTATTGTCCGTCTCTATAATTTGTCATCAATTTTCCTCCTGCGGCCACATCCAGTGTGGTTAGCTATCGTCAGGAAGTTCTTGAATTTCCGAAAAATATGTGTAAGTGTAGTCGCAGGAACATCAAGCTGCTTGCAGATGGTCTTGTAGCTTTTATATTCAACATGCTTGTCCATAGTTCAACCAACTGCTTACAAGTTTGAAGCCACTTGTGATTGTAATTAGAGGACGCACCTTAGTTGAACATGTCAGCATGGTCAAATTGTTAGAAAATAATTATAATTATAATAATAATTATCTTTTCAAGAGTTACCATTATTTTTGTCCAAGACTGTTTCAGGTTTTTTTTTTTTTTTTTTTTTTTCATAATTCTGTTGAACCACAATTCAAAAGCAATGCCTAATTTTCACTGGTTAATTTTCTTTCCTTTTTTTAAATTTTCATTTATTAGATTAAAGTTATTTCTGTGACCACTGTGGGTTTTTCTGTTATTAAAAGTTGGGTACTAGCATTTTTATCCATGTTTGTATTAGGCATGGGCCGATTACTGGATACCGTGGGACGTGGGTTTACAAAGTCAAGGTTTCAATAACTGCTAATATCAGCCTTCACCTGGGAACGTTTAAGCAGGGCAGAATAAGGTTGGCCACTTGCAGAGTTGAGTAAACGAGCTGTCTCTTTGAAATCAATTTCCTCCGATTAACATTTTTTCCCCACTTCCTAGCGAGCAGAGAGGGGAGGGGTGAGCAGTTAAGCACAGAGGAGAGAGAGCGCAAGACAAAAGAGACACTGCAAGCATGGATGCCTTTTTGCTCTGATTAATGTGCATTGTCCTAAAAAAAAAAGTTAGCCAAAAGGACATGATTAGCCCACGGGTCTGTTTTAAAAATAGCTCACCAGTGATGGGACACTGGGACTTATTAAGAATAATTAAAACAGAAAAACAATGTTAACACTTACTTCATTATTTGAACTTACATATTTTTTATCTACCAAGTACTCTATATTTAGTTTAAAAATAAAGTCTATTTTGTTCAGTGGGGAAAAAAATGCTGTTTTTATTTACCCAAATATATATTTTTTGAAAAGTCATTTTAATTCTGTGATATTTTTGTTCACGGTTATCATACCATCAGAATCTAATATCGGCCCATGCCTAGTGTGTATGTTAGCTGGAGAAGCTTCAATTTGCACCAAATGAGTTGAACTGGACACGGCTATTTAGTGGAAGATGCAAGGCTCCAGTAAAGTAGTAATGGGAAGTACTGTGACAACACTTTAGGTTGTTCAGTGGTACTTTACTTTTTAGCAGTACCATACCGTGAGCTGCACTTTGTGAAAGGCATGAGGTGTGGCACTCATACACAGCATTATTTGCAAAATGAATACATGACAGACTGTAGTCTTCAAACAACAGAGTACATTCTAACTAGCGATGGTAGGATACATACATCATTTAAAAAAAAACTAAAAAAAAAGGTAACTTTACTAGTAAAGTACGTGCCGGCCGGCTCATAGTTGCATACACATCGTGCACGATGTATCCTCTCCAAGATATCACAGCTCCAATTTGAAGTAAGAATAAAACTTTATTCTTGCCTATGCAATTTTTTAGTTTGAAGTGACCCCAAACCTTAAAATATGGAAATATGCAAATATAGTTTTGAAATGATGAAGTATAAGCATGTATTTTGAGACTGAAATTTTCATGTCGACCAACTCATTTGGTTGACTTTGCTTTGTTAGCTGATTTTTGTTTGTTTGTTTTATTCTCAGACCTAGTTGTGATACGTGTGATTGTTGTTAGTTATTAAGTATTAAAGTACTTTGGTGTACATGTGTAAATGTATGTGTTTTTATACCCACTCATTTCACCCTTATTCAGAGTATATTGATTTCTTGGACCAAAGCCTTCAGGGCCAGCGGAGTAGAAGGAGAAGATGTTGTCAAACTCCTGCAGAAATCTGTGAATAAACGAGGGGTAAGTGTGCAGCAGATCCTGCAAATGAGATGATCATGAACAAATGATGACAATAACTTTATTTTGTTTTTATTGTGTTCCGAAAGGGCCAGTTTATTTTGGAACATTTACAAATATTAAATAGATTTATTAAAGTTGAGTAAATTTACGGTTAGGGCAGGGCTCGGCAACCTTTTACACTCAAAGAGCCATTTCGACCTGGTTTCCACGGAAAAGAAAGCACTAAGAGACGCAAACAGTGTTTGACATGTAAAATGAAGATTGTTGCTTATGAAATCCATGCAGTCCATCTATGTTCCAGAAAATTACATTTTATTTATTAAATGAACACATTTTGAACTCTTACAAAAAAAAACGCAGTGGAAGTTCTCTTTCAAATTAATTAAAAAGCTGAACTTAAAGTATCCATCCAGGAAAAAAAATGCCTGAATTTAAAAATACAGTGGGAAAAAAAAGAGCACTATTTTATTGAACAATGAAAATAACTATTTGCAAAATAACTACCTGAATATTTATTCGACCTGGTACAGGGACTTCTGCTCCTGAACCTTTGCGCACATGTAGCATCTGCGAATCAGGTCTGGCAAGTCATTTTCATCTTTACGCAGGACTGTAAGCTGCCGTCTTTTTAAGAAAAATACATTTTTGTGTGTGTGTGTGTGTGGGGGTGTGCGCGTGTGCGTGTGTGCGTGTGTGTAAGCGTTCATATTAGATTATAAATGAATGCCATGAAGGGATGCAATTTATTCTGTGCTATGAGTTTTGGTTCCTATCGACCAGCCCTAATTTATGGCACTTAATTTTTTTTTTTCTTTAAACACGCTTGTACAATCATATAAATTGATATATATTGACAGAGAGCAACAACAATGGATAGCACAAATATATTGAATAGTGTAACAGCGGACTGACTTGTTTGCGCCCTAATTTACGGCACTTAATTTTTTTTATACACGCTTGTGCTATCATACAAATTGATATAATATTGTTAAGACCCCTCCTCCTTGCCATCTTGGAATGGGTAAATGGAAAAACATGCACTAACACTGACAGCGGTTACAAAATCAAAATACAAGGGACTGTCTGCGTCACCCACAGTCAGCCCCAGCCAGGGACTGACTGGGGAGTGCACACACACACACACACATGCATGCACACCTACACACACAAATAAAACGGCCACGACCCAACGTGGGCCGTAACAAATATATTGACAGAGAGCAACAACAATGGATAGCACAAATATATTGAACTGATGTTCAAACGGACTGATGGGTTTGCAGTAAAAAGTGTAATGAATGAATGACCAAGGGAGAGACCCTTAGGCCTTGTCAGGGAAAAAAAGTAGCCACAATGGAATTCCTCCACCCCGGTTCTTGTAATGTTTACAGGTGCTATTGTGTCCAAATGAAAATCTGATATATTAAATTTGTCTTTGAGTATTTAACATAGCAAATAGGAAATACAAACTCTATGGTCGAGTAGAAACAGCCGCACTGGGTCGTACCTGCGTCTCCCGTGGGATCAGGAAGTCAGGAAACCCCCCCTCATGAGATAATGGGTTAGAAATCAGTGCCAGCTCCTCCTTTCCAGGAAGAGCTGCCTATTCTAAAACGTACATGTCGTTATGTAATTGCATTATCATTCAGTGTCATCAGTTTTATCAGAACAGCGAACATGTGTGTGTCCTAGTTTGCAGTGAAAGATGCAGCATAGGAATATAACCCCCCCTGTTGAGGTGGCTGTAAGGTCACCTCCCAAAACATGATGTGATGGGCCTTTACAGTAATGTGTAGTAAATGATCGCCGGGCCCTCCCCCTTGGAGGTTTGACTTAGGTCGACGAGTCCCGGGGATAGAAGCGTGTGCACAACATGGAAAACAGTAAACATTTGTTTTTTTACTGGAATATTGGGTTTGGATCTAGAACCTCTAGACACCCAAAGGGCCCCAGCAAAGCTTGCTGACACAGGCAAAGCCTCTTTATGGAACCTTCCTGCACATAGCAAATGAGCACATATATTAACAACATCATTTCCTGCAACAGCGGTAACGTGTATTAACATTAGTAACACTTGGGCATGTGAAACGTAGACCCTAAACTAGAGCTCGTCGTTGACTTCTGGCCAAAAGATGATGTCAGGGTAGGGCTCTGGGTTGTAGTTGTCTGGGACCAAACAAGGTGAGCCCTCCATCTCCAGGATCTCCTCAGAAAGTTCCATTGTCTCCAGATCATTTAGGAGGGCCACACGTTGTGCCATCTGATAAGGCGGAGGTTTGTCAAGTTTCCTAACCACAAAAGGGTGATGCACTGCACCAACAGAGCACTAATGCAGGGAATGCAACAACAAACACAAAGAGAAAAAACACCTACTACACCTACAAGCTAACTAAAAGAATACTAATGAGTCCAGACCACTTGACAAAACAATTTCTTCAATAAATTGGTGAAGGGGTTACTGACCCCTGAGTGGTCCTTTGATTCATTGTAAAGGGCTTGAAGCCCCTCCAGAATTTGGATAGACTTCCGTCAGGGGCGATGTTATTGGGAATAAAAGTGCAGTATGTGTCGCCAAACATAACACATACCCCCCTCTGCAACCAGGGATGTGGCTGAAAGTTGTTCATGTATGGCTTCAAAACCATCCCTGGTGTTCACAATAAGGACTTACTCTTGTTTTCCCACGGACTGTCCCGTAAGGGCGTGGGTGTGACGTCTTTACAAGTGTCTAGGCTTTCCGGTTTCGGCTGGGCTGGGGCGGCAACTCCCTCCCAATCGGATCAAGCATGACGTGGTTTGTCCGGGGTAAACAATTGACTGCATAACCAATCATGTATGATAGCTTTTGTGGTTATCCCAAAGTGATGAGCAGCTAATTGCTATTACCATACTCACCTATATTTAAAATACTCAGCCTGTGATATGCAAACAAGGTAAAAGCTTTTGCACTCAAATTCCGTGTCGTTTTAACAATTGGCTCTACGTAAGTCTACCTTTCGTGCAATGTTAATTGCGGGTCTGAATCTTAGTAAATGCTCTCAGATCAGGTCTATAAAGGGTTTAAGTCACTATCTGTCCAAATTCTTGGGACTCTTTTTTACGATGTGTACAACTTGTCCTGTCTTGTCCACAAGCATCCACAGTGTAATTCCTACACTTCGATTCTTGTAATGTTTACAGGTGATGTTGCGTCCACATGACATAAATTTGTCTTTGAGTATTTAAAGAGGAAATCAACCCAAACACATTTTTTTTTCAAGAATATGTTCCCAGCAGGCCCACTAGTTGAAACACGGCATTCTGATAAATATTGCGTTTGTGGAAGATGAGTTAAGCAGCAAAATCCACCCCTTTTTAGCCTTTTCAGGGAGTGGCCATTTTGTCACTTCTGTCAACTGAAAATGATATCACAACTGCTCAGGTAACGACCAATCATGGCTCAGCTTCAGAAAACAGGTGAGCCCGTTTTCCATGGGATCACAAAGTCAGGCAACCACCCCTAATAAGATAATGGGTTAGAAATCAGTGCCAGCCCCTCCTTTCCAGGAAGAGTTGCCTATTCTTAAAAATGTACGTGTCGTTATGTGATTGCATTATCATTCAGTGTTATCAGTATCAGAATAGCTATGTGTGTGTCCAGTGAAAGCTGAAGCATAGGAATATATCTATACTTTCAAAACTAACAAGCTTATCTCCAAACATTCATCAGTAATCATGCCTAAAAATGTACAGCCATCGTTTTTGTAGCCCTAAATAGCAGTAGAACAGAGGATGACATTGAATAATTTTCACCAAAAACTAATCTGTGCTGAAATCCATTGTTTCCTGTTTTCGTTCTTCTTTCAAATTTACATTGTCTCAAATGCCATTGAGAGCTTGAAAATGGAATTGTACTTGATTTAAACGAGATATATCGAATTAGTGATATTAAAGAGGCACTGGGCAAGAATTCGACCGTAATAAAAAAAACTTTACAACTCTTTCGAATGTTGAATGTTTTGATGAAACATTGATGTACAAGCAGTTGAATGGCACTTATGTCATGCCCGGGGGGGTCTGTATGTTTTTTACTGGCACTAAGCAACTTTGAGGAGGATGGGAGCAACCCTGGCACACAATAAAAAATAAAAATGTCCTGAATTGCTTTACGGCATACTCACTTTCTCCTTTCACTATAAGGATGGAAGTCGTTTCGAACGTCTATGTGTTATTACTGGTGTCATGGCAGAGGCCCCAAAACAAACAAAAAAGCTCAGGAAATGTGGTTGACTTTTTTCGAAACGCTACCGCTTTTGTGCACATGGCGCCGCCATAATCAACAAAAACTGACATATGACACAGTGTTGCTTTAACTGTATTAAAAAAAATAATAATGACACCGCAAATGTGGAATTTAAAACAAACACCCTGATGTGTGGAAAGCATTAAACCCTTAGGTAGTGGTTAAAAAAATAACTATTTGCCAATTGTCATACATTGCTGTGGGTAAACAGTGATTTTCCCCACTGTGTGATCAATAATTGTCTTCTTCTTATTGTAGGACATCAGTGTTGACATTATGGCAGTCATTAACGACACAGTGGGAGCTATGATGACCTGTGGCTATGATGATCACAACTGTGAAATTGGTCTCATCGTAGGTGAGTTTTCATAATCTAATCTAATAATAATAAACTGAAAATTTAAAGGATGGCTGCTATGGGTGGGAATCACAACTATATCATCCCCTCACTTCAAGATTCAATTAAATATGCCATTTGTCCATGCATTTTGACACATCTTCAATCGATGGAAGTGGAAGTCAACCGAAACATATTTTTCAAGAATATGTTCCCAGCAGGCCCACTAGTTGAAACACGGCATTCTGATTAATTTTTGCGTTTTTGGAATATAAGTTAAGCAGCAAAATGCACTCGTTTTTAGTCATCTCTGGGAGCGGCCATTTTGTCTTCTGTCTACTGAAAATGACATCACAACTGCTCACAACAACCAATCACGGCTGACCTGTTTTCTGAATCTAAGCCGTGATTGGTCGTTGTGAACAGTTGTGATGTCATTTTCAATCGACAGAAGTCAAAATGGCCGCCCCCAGAGATGGCTAAAAACTAGTGGATTAAGACTTATTCCACAAACGCAATATTTATCAGAATGCCCTGTTTCAACTGGTGGGTTTGCATTGAACATATTCTTGAGAAAAAAAAAAAAATGTTTGCGTAGACTTCCACTTTAAGTAACGTGAACTAATTTTTCACACAAGAACATTAAACGTAGTATGCAAATTAGTAACCGTAGCAAAGGATAGACTTTGTAGGGTTTTCTACGATGATGAAATATAATAATTAAAAAAAAAAACTTTTTAGGCACCCAAGCTTCTAATTGGGGGATACAAGTCGAGTCTGCTGGTGCATCTCCCATCCTGATGGGTGGTCTTGAATTCTCCTGCAAAATGTCTTCATAGACTTCAGAATTCATTTTTCCATTCATGATACCAATGCGACCAGGCCTTGTGGGAGCAAATAAATCCCACAATATTTTTCCCCTCAACCTTACTACTGAAAATAAAAGCATGAACGCTATGTTTATCAAGTGGTAATAGGCATATTCAGTAATGGCTTTTGAAGTGGAGTCATTACCACACCAAGATTTCTGGCCTGATTTGTCGCTTTCAAGGACATGTAGCTTTCAATGACAATGTGAGTGCTGAAGCAGTGTATTGGCGGATTGCACATGCAATACAATACAATTTTAGTTGTATAGCGCATTTCACAACATGCAAGACAAGCTGGGCGTGTTGCTGTCAGTCGATAGTGAAATGGGCTTAGTTTGATTGAGAGAGAGATTTTGATTGTGGAGTGCTGAGCGTAGTTTTTTTCTTTCTTTTTTGTTAAATTTTCTTTATATTAAACATTTTCATGGTTCAGATGTCCAACAATTTGTTTTGCACGATAATCATCAATACCACTGCACATTCCAGTCATGTCCGCACAATTGTAACTCACAGCACCTTAATTTTACAGCAATTAATATTTTTGCCTTCCACCATCTTACTCAAATAACATTTTATAGTAATTCAAAACTCACTGCAACAAGGACCCTTGGGTGGACCTTTACACTATCAAACATTGACAAAAGAACTCAAAAGAGTGAAACCAAATTGTGATGAGTACAAAAATTCACAAAATGCGTTCTCGTGCCTCAAGTTAACATTAAACAAATGATGGTCTTGTGAAATATACTTGATCCATTTTTCCCATTTTCTCAAAAACACAGATTGTTGTAATCATATTGCGAAGGTAATACTTTCCATTTTGAAAATGTAATAATGTCAATCGATTCATCTGTCGTAGGACTTTCTGATTTTAACCACCTTGTGATGGCCTTCCTACCTGCAGCACTAAGAATCTGAAAAAGATATTTATCCTCGGAGGAAAAGTTCCCCGGTTGCAAGGCCCCTAAATATAAAGAAACAAAGTTAAACGCAAACCCTGACCCAAAATTGAGATAAGGTAAAGACTCCGATCTCCTTATATCATTTTTAATTCTGTTGGACAGAGCAACAAAGTTGAGTAAGAATAATTTTGATAAATCTCTAGATATATTTACTCCCAAATAGCTCATGAAATCATCTTTCCATTTCAACTTATACCTCGATCTAATGTTTCCTGAGGGGCTCTAATTGAAAGTAAGAATTTGTGTTTTAGAAACATTGAATATGTACCCAGAAAAAGTACCATATTGGTCCACAATTGAAAATAACTGTTCCAAAGCTCGTTCTGAGCGGGAAAATTGTAACGATATATCATCGGCAAACAGGGAAATCTTTTGTTCTCCTCTCCCCAAATGTATTCCTTTGATTTCTTTATTCTGAATAAGAATAAGAATAAGAATAATAAGAATAAGAATGCCTTTATTGATCCCACAGTGGGGAAATTTTCATTGTTACAGTAGCAAAGATATAGGTCACACAGGGGCGGCGGCATAATGTGGCCATTAATGTATAACATTGACGGCAAACATTTAGAATCAAACCTATGTAGATATACGCAGTAACATGTGTATATACACACGTGTATACACACCAACCTACATCTACATAAAAAATATGAGGAACACTCATTTCGGCCTGTACATAGTACAGAGGAAAAAATACTCTAAGTGACAGTGCTGCAGTGCTGTAGTGAAATGTAAGGAACAGCATTGGATAAAAATAAAACTAGACTAACAGTAGTGGGGAATGTTGAGTATTGCACGGTATTACAGTAGTGGGGAATATTGGGTATTGCACGATACAAGCTCAGGTGCAGGACTGCACAATTGCACTAATGACCGCCAGTTTGTAGAGACTACACAATGTTCTTGTTAAAGAGTCTGACAGCAGCAGGCAAGAAGGAACGGCGGAATCTCTCCTTTGCACAGCGAGGGTGTAACAGAATAATCCACTGGCTCAAAACGGGGGGGATTTTTCATATTCCACAAACGCAATATTAATCAGAATGACTTGTTTCAACTAGTGGGCCTGCATAGAACATATTCTTAAAAAAAAAAAATGCTTTCGTTGACTCCCCTTTTAATGTTTCACTTTATTACATTTTTCAATTTAGATGTTCCCATGTGGCAGTGATTTCTATGTTTTTAGCCGATACTCTGATTCTTCTTCAACCTCGTTGAGCACACTCCTTAAACAGTCTTTACAATTTCATACATGTACTGTATGTACCAATGGATGAAATAGTAAAAAAAAATGACATGAGCAGTGTGCATGTCACTGTGGTCATTCACTTGAATGGGTCCATTCAAGTGAATGAGAGTGAATCCCATTGTTCAATATATTCCCACTTTCGTCTTTATTGTAGACCACGTGCTCGTTCTTTAGCAACCTTTGTCTTCCTTGATTGTGCATTGTGCGGCCGCTCCAAAAGAGGAACGTATGGATATAGTAAATATGGGGCTCGCTGTCATTCACTTGAATGGACCCGGCAATGGGCACGCCGCTCGTAAAAATGTGCATTGGCGATCTGTGCCGCATATCTTACGGAAACACAGATGATGACAGCGATGTCACGGCTCTCCTCAGCCTGCGTTCTCAAACAAGGTTGGAAGAGGTTCTGAGGAACGGTTCCATTCTAACCGCCCAACCTCGAAAAAGTAAAATGGTAAAGTGACCACACCAGGCTGTTCGGTAGAATGGGAATAATTCATTATTTGTCACTATTACACTTTTTCTGGTGCTATTATCATTGAATTTTTCAGAAAGATTTGATCAATATGGGTGTTTTTTCATTACTGATTACTAGTGTACTAGTGTCCTTTATACTCACATTTAATTCTTACAGGAACAGGGACGAATGCCTGTTACATGGAACAAATGAGGAACCTTGAGTTGCTGGATGTTGATGAGGGGCAGATGTGCGTCAATACAGAGTGGGGCGCTTTTGGAGATGACGGTGCCTTGGAGGACTTGCGCACACATTTTGACAGAGAAATAGATGCTGGCTCTCTGAACCCTGGCAAACAGCTGTGAGTAAAACATCTTAAGGGTTCATAACCCTGAGGAATCTAAGGGCTTTTAATATCTGTAAAGACATTTCAAAACAATGGTTTACCGCTCACTCATTCAATCCATTCTTACATTCAAAATTTCATCCTGGTACAACCTGCTCAGCATTAAACACAAACACTGATTTTCCCGAATAATAAATCAGGCCAGCAAAATATGTGGTTCACTACAAACCCCCCTGGCTGAAACCTACAACCGTTCGGTGATCAGGAAGGCTACTCTGATCACAGAAGACCCCTCTCATCCCACCATTCATTTCAACTACTGCCATCAGGCAGAAGGTATAAAATTCCACTGGGCCGAAAAAATATTTGCAAGAACTCATTCATTCCATCTGCCGCAACCATTCTGAACAATTTGAAATAGATCATTGATTACATGTTTTATTTATTTTATTTAGGTATTTATTTATTTTTCTTTTATTTTATATTATTTTTTGTGTGTGTGTGTCTTGTTGGGAATGTGTGAATGTGTTTGTGAGCTCTGTCGAAGAAGAATTTCTGTCACCATTAGGACAGACAATAAAGTATTCTATTCTATTCTATAAATAAGTCTGCAACTTAAGACGTGATAAAAATCATTGCTTTTTGCTTTTTTTTCCCCGCTC
>NC_141221.1:23052500-23075000 GCF_054856515.1 Filicampus tigris | reverse complement strand
GGCTGCGCACCACCATTGGAGTGGATGGATCTGTGTACAAAAATCATCAAGAGTAAGTTATACTTCCATGCCATTACAAATGCAATTTATTAGAAACAAGAAAACATTAACAATAATTTGATTACAATCAAATGTAAATATATTTGTAGAGACATTATTCCATTTTTTTTCCCTACATTTTATTTATTTTTTATGACTACTCATGGTACGAAAAAATCCACAGTTGAAGCTCAACCCACATAGGTCACTAACCAATCAAAAGTACATGAGAGCAGGGTGGGTCTTGGGCAACACAGTAGCGCATTTTATCAGGGAAGGGGATTAGAAATTAAATGGTATTCTAATAGGTGACAAAAGAATTGTACTTTTAGTGGATAAATGGTGAATGGTTCTTTGACACCTGGTGACACAAGTTATTGGAGTTCAAATTGAATTGAATTAAGCGTTGTTAGGAAAATATCACAAAACAATGTATTTGCTACATCTGTCTGCAATGTACCATTTCCTATTTTATACATATGCAGTGGGGCAAAAAAAGTATTGTCAGCCACCAATTGTGCAAGTTCTCCCACTTAAGAAGATGACACAGAGGCCTGTAATTCTCATCAAAGGTATACCTTAACTATAAGAGATAAAATGAGAAAAAAAATCCCAAAAATCACATTGTTTGATTTTTACGGAATAAGTATTGGTCAACTACAAACAAACAAAAGCAAAAGCTGGGAAGCTTCCTTCGAATGACTCTTCTGCATTTACCACTCGCAACTCTAGTGGAATAAACAAAGGACACAAAACCACTCTATTCTTTTGTCATCACTTCTTAACTTGTATATTGTCAATGAAAGACTGAACAGTGCTTCAATTTTTGATCGTCTCAGGCATCGATGAAGCAAATTAGTCGAAATTCCCATCCCTAGTTATAAGCAATGAAAGTACAATCATTTCCAATGGAGAGTTTGGAATCGGTTCCTCGCGTGACTCCAGCCGAACAAGGATAGAACGGTAGGGGGCGCGGCCATTCTGCTCATTAACAAGGGGCGTTATTCATAGAGTCAATTATTTCCTAATTTCTCCCAAATTTATTGATAAAATACAAAATGACAACTTTTTTCATTTTCTTGATCAAAAAATATATAAAATGAACTTGTTGGTGAAAACGTGGCCATCCTGGCCCCACCGTCTCTTTAAGTACGTATGCACCAGCTGGCCAGAGGTCCGTTGTAGAGGAGAAACAAGGGATGCCTTTCAGACATTGAGTTACTTGCTTGCGGGTTGTATTGTACATGCGGGGCACACACTACACTACAGATCTGTATTTGCCCGATTTATTAACTAAATGCTCACTTGCTTGAGCAAATAGCAGAATCGCCAATAGCCATGGATGGTGTTGTAGTTTTTCTGGTATGCACGCTCGTGGGAGGAAGCGGAAATTCAGAGGAAACTACGGTGGCTTGGATAAATAAAAAAATCGAACGTGCCAATTTGAACGTTTTTAACATCGTTTGATCCAGAAAATTCGGGTTCGGTTCAAAATTGCTTAATCGAACAGCCCTAAGATGGATTAAACATATACAGAAACCCCTTTATTTGTTTCACCATTCATCTGCAGTCCGTCATTAGTCTATTTTTCGCGGCGAGGGTTCGATGGCCGTTGATGATAGAGTGCGGTAAGTAAAATAGTGAGTTGTTGCTATTTTGGGGACAGATGTGACTGAGGGACCAAGCTGTGAACAGGCTTCCAAAGCGCAGTGAGTCACTATTTCTGTTCAAATATCGTCCGGCGGTTGGTGCTAGTGAAAGTTTAGTCGGACTCGCCGACAAACGGCTGTTTAAAATTAAGGCGGTCCGGCCTATAGATTGGTACTATTTTTTATTTTTTTAAATAAAATGTTATTTTTTATTTTAATTTAATTTTTCCCGCCTGGAAAAGAGACTAATGACACACGACGGAACGGTACCCACGCTGCAGACGGATGACGAATAACGGACGTTCAATTTATCGTGAAATCCCCTGCTCTGGAGGTTTGGCTTGTTTGGCGAGCACCTGGTGGCCATGTAAGCACCTTTGGGGCCCAACGGTGGTGGTGCCGGTCCGACCTAGCAGAACCAAACGTATTGTGAGGGTTTGCTGTGAATGTCTGGCAGAATCCCCTATCAGAAAGAGAAATCCCACCTCCATCAGAACCTCTCTCATGTCGCAGAGCAGGTGGGGGACCTTGAATCAGAGTGGACCATGTTCCGCGCCTCCATCGTTGAAGCGGCTGATCATAGCTGTGGCCGTGAGTTGGTCACTGCTTGTCGTGGCACAAATCCCCGAACCCGCTGATGGAGACCGGCAGTAAGGGATGCCGTTAACATGATGAAGGAGTCCTATTGCGCCTTTTGGCCTGTGGGACTCCAGAGGCATCTGATGGGTACCGGGTGGGCAAGCGGAATACAGCTTCGATGGTTGCAGAGGCAAAAACTCAGACATGGAAGGAGTTTGGTGAGACCATGGAAAATGACTTCCAAACTGCTTTGAGGAAATTCTGAGAGCTTGATTGATTTTTTTTTTTTTTTACAATAAATGTATTTATGTTGTTGTTTACTTTTGTTGAAAAATGTATGCTATTTAAAGGGCAGAATAAACCCACTGTTGTCAATTCAAGTGCAATAATAACTGAAGTTTACTGAAGTTGAAAAAATAAGTTTGTACTACTTCCAGCGTAAGTCTGATTTTACCTGTTTTACATGTGTGAAACAGTATAAACACATTGCATTAAAGGTATCCAAATGTTGTCTGAGAAGCAAGTGTTCAGAAATGTCACTACACACATTTTAACCAGTTGTATTACCTATGCCTAGGTTTTCTCGGAGGCTTCACAAGATGGTACGGAGACTGGTGCCTGACTGTGACGTGCGTTTTTTGAGGTCTGAAGTTGGAAGTGGGAAAGGTGCAGCCATGGTAACAGCTGTAGCCTTGCGTCTTGCTGCTCAGAATGCTGAACGTCAACACATACTTGACACCCTACGTTTGAATCGTGAGCAGCTGATGGAAGTGAAAAGGTTAATAAGTGAAGATATGGTACGAGGCTTGTCAAAGCAAGCACACAATCAAGCTAGCATCAAGATGTTTCCAACATTTGTCGGCTCTACTCCAGATGGGTCAGGTAGCTCTTGCATACATACTGTACAATCCCTTTTCTTTACTTAGTGTTGCGTCAAACTCTCCTGTGCTTTCAGAGCATGGAGATTTCTTGGCTTTGGACCTTGGGGGCTCAAGTTTTAGAGTTTTGCTCGTGCGTGTGCAAAGAGGCAAGACATATGTTGAGATGCGCCATAAGAACTACACTATTCCACAGGAGACAACTCAGGGCACAGGGAAAGAGGTAACGTATTCACCAGGTTGCACTCATAAAGCAACATTTAGTCACCATATTTGCTACAAACCAAAAGGCATTTTTTGTTGGTGTACAGTATCACCCCAAAATTCAACCAGCATTAATGAATGGATTGGGGTTAAATATTGGGGTAATAAAATTGGTCAACTTTCTAAACAAAATGTCCATTGACATCAAATATATTTGGAACGTAGTCACCCGTTGAAGAATCCAAATTTCTACAATCATGAAACTGTAATGCAAACTTTATTAAGTGTACAGTGAATGAGTAAATTAACATTTTAAAATTCTTAAAAGGTACATATTATGGAAAACTGAAGACATTATTTAATATTTGTATTATGGCTGAATGATTAGTTGAATTTGCTTGCAGCGGAATGAGTGATAGTAGTTAAGACACAAGAAAGACTACATGAGACAAGATAGCAGAGAAGATAAGGGAGGAGAGGAGCTGTAGCATCTGCGTCCATCGAGAGCCAAGTAACAACATTCGTCGCAACATTATGTGGACAGGATAAGTGCCAATCATGACATGAGACAGATACGCCCCCAAAATGTGTCAGTTTAACCATGGCACCAAATATTCTTATGTCTATACTTCTTGATCCATGGGGTCTTTTTATGAAAGCATGCAGAAGACAGTAAAATAAACACACCTGGGAGGTATTTTAAGTAGTGAAAAAAAGGCATGTCTCCATTAAAATCCACTACACTACTACTTTTGTTAATTTTGAACTTTGATAATTTGATGAGCTTCCAATAAAAAAAGCGACCAGAATGACTCCAGTATTTTTGCAAAATACTGTTCAAAATTATTGCCTTCCAAAAATACCTTTACCTATCAAAAATCTAGGTAAAATGTCATAATTTATGTGCATGTTTTATAACGCACTAAGTGGTTGCATGCATGAAGTATAATTTTTCCATCCTAAAGCCACAGTAGAAATGTAATTCATGAGTTTTCTCTTCATATATATTTTTCATATAAACCACTGTTTGTAATTACGGTTTCAATCCACATAAATAGTGACTTTCTTAGAGTATATACACTGATGGATGAAATGTGTGTGCATTTTTTTTCGGTCGGCAGCTTTTTAGCCACATTGTGGACTGCATAGCCAACTTTTTGGAAAGTATGGGTATGAGAGGAGCATCTTTACCTTTGGGATTTACATTCTCCTTCCCTTGTCACCAAAGCAAACTGGATCAGGTGAGGTTATTCAGTCTTGTTTTGTAAGTTAACCCTAAAACATACTTTATATGCGGCTCCATTTCTGCCGACACTAAATACATACTCTTTTCACTATTCAGCACAATTTCCATCACAGGTGATAAAACACAAAAGCCATTAAACTGACAAAATGCGAATATAGGGGTGATATACGATGTTGATCTTAAAGCATGTACACTGTTCTTTTCAGGGCATTCTTCTGAAGTGGACAAAAGGCTTCAAAGCTAGTGGTTGTGAAGGACAGGATGTTGTTACGTTACTCAAGGAAGCTGTGCGATGCCGAGGGGTTAGTACACAACACAATACTTCATATCATAATGTACCATCACATTTTGAAAAATGTGATGCATTTCAAAATATCATTCCTCTTTGAATTCTTTTTGAAAAGTGTTTAATAAGCATTCAGTTGCATGTTCAAGGTAGGTATTTCAATGCTTGGAAAATATAATTACTTTCAGTAGAGTGACAGCTCACAATAAATCATATTGATACTCATCTTTGGCCTGAATGTCATATTCATTTGGGGCTTTTAATGATTTTTGAAACCGTATCTTCCAGGGTGGTATAATTAAAAATACACAGTAGCCGTATAATTTGGAGTTTCTTCCAATCCACACAGTGTTCATAGTGATACATACAGTTCATATATGCAATAGTATATACTGTATATATTCACAAATCTGCAAAAAATATTTAGTTAAAGGTATCTTATCTTATTGTGGCCAGATGGTTTTTGATCCATCAACAAGCTTCTGGCAATTCTGGCTGGATATTTGACCACTGAATTGGTAGAGTTTTTTCAAATTGGTTACTTTCGTTGCACAGAAACAATTTAAGGAAACTTTTAAAGCTGCACTCTGCAGGTGTTTGAGTTTCTAATCGCTACTGCCACCTGTGGCCGAAAAATGAAATTGCACACCTTTCTTTGCGTGCACGATGCAAATGACAATATTGTCACTTCTTACCTTTGGAGTAGAAAGAAAGCCATTCGTGTGTCATGTGTGCCATTTTCAAGCCCAAGTCCAATCTCAGTACTCCCCACCGCTCAAATTTTTGTTCACGACTATGTGAGACGGACGAGACCCCGCAAGACGTCACATCCGCAGAAAGAGTGTGGGAAATTCAAACCTGATTCCAGTCTGAAAATTATTTTCCAGAGGCTTGAAAGAATACCCATTGTGAACAGCTAAAGTGTTAATCTGCTATTTATAAAATGTGAGAGTCATAAATGTTCAAATGAAAAGGCTATTGTAAAGACATTTTGGGGCGAGTGTATGAGTGCATGTCCACAAATGTTCAATATGGTTGAAGTTGAGGCTTTGGGAAGGCCATCATAGAAGCTTAATCTTAGCCTGCTTTACAGTATTTCTATTCAGATTCCCATTCATACATTCCAAAACACATTTTGAAATGTGACAGGGATCATTATCCTGTTTGAACACCAAATTATATTCAAGTTAAAGGGATCGTCTGGCCGGACAATTTATGTATGGTTTTTTTAACAGGCCTGATATAGCTCCTCCATATTGACAAACGCTGCAACTGCAGTTAAAATACGTTGTGCTGTGGTGGCACATCAATCGAACAGTGTTGAGCAAAATCAATCGCTCTGGCTGGAGGCGGGCACACAATTAGTTGGAGGTGGCCATCTCGCAATTTTTAACTCAGGAAAAACCCTGAAACTAATCGTATGTCCGTCAGTCCATCATATTATTTGAACTGTGCTTCCGTCAATAAATGTCAAAGATCCGCCACCAAATCCATTTATTATCTGAACCGATTTAATTTGAATTTGTAACTTTCTTTTATTAGTGTTGTCATTGCTTGCAGGAATTTGACTTGAGCTTTGTGGCAGTAGTTAATGATACAGTTGGAACCATGATGACTTGTGGTTATGAGGACCCCAAGTGTGAGGTGGGACTCATTGTTGGTAAGTGTCATCTCCTATCATGATTAAAGATTTCTTCATTGGAACAAAAAAATAATAATTTGTATGGAAATTATTTGGTTGCGCTTTTTCAGTATTTTCACCATTAGTATCGGTTATTCAGTGGTTTAAGTGTATTGCCTACCTCTAATTTAGGCACAGGGACCAATTCCTGCTACATGGAGGAGATGCATAATATAGAAATGGTTGATGGTGATGACGGACGTATGTGTGTCAATATGGAATGGGGAGCATTTGGTGAAAATGGTGAACTGGATGATTTTCTCACAACCTTCGATCGTGTTGTTGATGCCTCCTCAAGCAATCCTGGAAAACAGAGGTACTGCACACAAAGGGCAATTCACTCATATTTCCCAGAGCTGGGCATTATACCCTTTTTTGCCGAGAATATTTAAGATTGCTTTATAATGCAATACTATTGCGTTTTATTGCAAAGCTATTGTGTTATAACGCAATATGTAATCAGTTTTCATTGCATTATTTTGCAATAAAAATAATTATTGCTAAACAACACAATTTTATTTTAAGAGGAGAACGTAAGACTTCCACTTCTGGGTCCTAACTTTTAAGTGTACGGTAGCGCTGGCGTGAGCATGAATGACAGTTTGGAGAGCTTTTTTTACGCTCTGGAGATGTTCCAGATAAGTACATGCTAAGGTATAAGGTATGTACTAAATGGTAACTGTTAGTTAACAAAACAAAATTGCAAGCCACCTTTTTCCTCGTCAGTGAAACGGGTGTCCTGTGGCGTAATCCATTATATTACATGTGTTGAACCACTAGTGGGCACGCTATGCCTGTGAGTACAATGTTACTGCTGGAAAAGCACATGTAAAGAAAAATAGGACTGTACAGTTTTGCGCAGGCAGTTAAAGGCGGCTCCGTGATATCACAAGAGAACCGTGGTCTTTCTTTTAAAAAGAACCCAAAACACCACATCAGTTGGTACTTGACCTGGTTAGGGACAATTACAGGGGCAAATGAAAACCCACCTCCGTCCCTGCTTAGTGTGTCCTTTTAAAAAAAATTCTCATCCTCCATCCTCCATTCCCAAAATGGGCGGAGGGACAGACGGACCATCCCTGGGATGGAATGCCAATCTCAGATATATCCATAATTTTGGATTGAAATGATTTAGTTTCTTCATGAAATTGTTGTTTAAGTCTAATTTATTACATCAAAAACATGATTGTTTAATCTTCTCATTAAGACCACCAACCCCTATTAAAAAAAAAAAAAAAGTTCCACATGCGGCCAACCCAATGTAATTTTCCTCCTTTAAGGTATGAGAAGATGATCAGTGGCATGTACCTTGGAGAGATAGTGAGGCATGTGCTAATGGAGTTCACTGCGAGGGGTCTGCTATTTCGAGGGAAACTGTCTGAGCGACTCAAGACCTGGGGCATCTTTGAGACTAAATTCCTGTCACAAATTGAAAGGTAAGGATTATTCAGTCAGGTAATATTTCCTCACCCAGAAACTGCAATGTGCATCACTTTAGTTTTTGCTCCGTCTTTTGTTACTTGTAAAGTGTAATGTTACCTACTGCAACAAGAGTAGGATATTTTTTTTAAAATGTATGCACAAACGGGAAACTGGCCTGAAGTTTGTGCATAGCTGTTCCTCCCCTTATTTAATGATTTGATTCTCATTCTATCTGGGAATCTTCCTGATCTAAATTATACATTGAAGATGTGTGTGAGAAGTCCAGTGACACAATCTGTTGTCCTTTTGACTAAAAATACATGTATGTCTATGTCATCCGAGTCGTCTCAATATTTAGTTTCACATGATTTGGAAATATCCAATATTTTTTGTCACTATTCCCAGAACGATAGAATCTAAAACTCTGTCTGTCTATGATGGTCTCAGTCATTGATTGGGCTGCTGATCTCATTTTTTCCAGCTAGATAGCTGCGCCCAGATAAGTTCATTTTTGAAAAGGGCTTGAGGAGGCACATGAAACCGGCCAAAGAGCTCCATGCGGCTCGCGAGCCGAGCCGCGGGTTGGCCAGGCCCGCTTTAGTGGATTACTGGTTGTTATAAAGTCAATCACTAAATCAGCCTTTTACCAGCTGTAAAACATATCCAGACTGAAGGGTCGCATGCTCCAAGCAGACCAGGAGAAACGTATCCATGCTTTGATCTCCAGTAGACTTGATTACTGTAACGGTCTTCTTACTGGTCTCCCTCAAAAGAGCATCAAACAGCTGCAGCTCATTCAGAACGCTGGAGCTCGGGTTCTTACCGGAACAAAGAGATCGGAACATATTACTCCAGTCGTAAAGGCTTTACACTGGTTCCCAATTAACTGTATAATAGATTTTAAAATGTTGCTAATGGTCTATAAATCACTGAACTTGCTTACTACATTGTAGCAAGTTGGGCTCTCATCAACTTTTCTGCATTTGATTGCTGTCCTGGAATATGGAAAATGACATTCTGAATAAATTCCCAAACCTCTGCAGCATGGTTTGGGGTAATGTATATCAAATACATCAAATCTTTTTGAGGTGCCCATCAACTTGACCCAAAAGGGACGGGTGCGCCAATTTGAGTCATTAACATCATATTTCATGAATTAAACAGTTCAGTATTGAACTAATTCATAATCCTAACAGAAGCCGGAAGCAACTTAAAATGCCCACCGAAAGAGTTTCTTCTTTACAGTTCACACATACAAGCAAGATTGAGTCAAGTACATAAATCATGCACCAGTTCCTCCCCTTTTTCTTTAACTTAAATGTAGACATAAGGGTTTGAACTAGTGATGGATCCAGCGACACCAATGCATTGGCGCATGTGCCAAGGTCATCGAGCAAACCCTGTGTTGGCGCGTGGAGATACAGCAAGCATTTCGAATGGAAAGGCATGTGTCAAACTGCCTTTATAAGGAAGCGCAACTCAGGATGCATCTTCCAAAACCTCAAATCTTTGACAACTTATTTGGGCAAATCCAACACAGATCATGGATCCGCCTGCCAAACGAAAGGCCACTGCCGTTTGGAACCATTTTGATCTCATGCCAGACAATAAGGTATTCGTTTGAATTTTCTCGTTACATCCAGTTTCTCTCACAGTATCCATTTGATTTACTGAATTTAAAAATAACATTTCTAAGTGACTCACTCCAGGTTTAGTATTAGTTTTGTAATGTGTGTTTGTTTCACTGGTTAAATGTCGCATTTGTTCGACAGTACTGTTGTATTGTTACAAAAGCACCTCCTCTGTGATCCAGCATCATCTGTCCCATGTGAGCTGGTCTTTTGCACATCTGGGGAAATTGTATCAAAAAAGCGCAACACGTTGAATTACAAAACATTGGGAAAAACCTACCCTTTTGGATAAAAACTTGTCATTAAAATAAAATCCCTGTCCACAAGCATCATCCTTCACAAATTCACTTAAAATGCCACATTATGATACATATCCACATTATTTATTGAATGTATCTAACAATATCAAATATATTTTAAATGCAGAAATGAGATAAAACAACAGGTAATACAAGACTCAAATGTTATGTTTGTGTATCCTAGGTCATCATATCACTGTCAGTTGACTCTGTCAACTGGGTTGCCTGTAGGGACGTTTACAGTCCAGCAGGTGTCAGTAGTCACTGACACAGTGACAGTATCAATAAAGTGTTGCACTGTGTTGGAACGATACCTGATGCCCCATTGACCCATCACTAGCTCGAACCAATATGAATATTACTAAAACACTTGGTCGTATGTACTGAATGTTAAGCATGACTCACCAACAACGTCACTGCATTTCTTCCTCCGCACTGAATGTGAATCTGCCGACGCGCTCGTTTTAATTCTAGCAACACACCTGTTTTAAATTGGCCAATAGTGCCAACTCTTAAATTGGGGCTCCATCTTGTGTTCCAAATAATAATTTACACCAGGAACTAAATTGAAAGATGGTACCGGTAATGACAGAAAAGTTGCAACTTAAAGTGTGTTTCTTCTCTTTGGTCTTTTCTTCCGATTTCCAACTTTCCATTGTTTTCTCTGATTCTCAAAGTTTTGTTTTTTTGCTTCCTCACTTCATCTTTGGCAAGACATAAGCAGCCCATCGAAGCTTTTTGGGACTTTTCCGTCGGTCAGTAATCATAAATATGTGTTTTTTGATGAGGCTCTAAGAAAAAAAATCCTACGCTTGTATAGTTTGAAGGCGTACCCAGCAATGCCTTGAGGGCGTTTTTTTATGTTTTTGGTGAACAATTTTTAATAATTATGGGTTTGTTGTTGTTAGTTCTTTCCCAGTGGAGTAGTATTTGATATTTGCATTCACCCACCTTGATATTTATTAATTGTGTCTGTCAAACCTTTTATACACAATTCAGTGCAGTCTGGTTCCCAGCTGCTGTTGTCTTTATATGTTTGGTTGGCATTTGGCGTTAGGAAGCTTGTCAACACTTCAAAGTTGTTTCCAGCGAGTTTGAAAGCAAGGTTCACCCAAAACTCTTTTGCAGGACTTGTGCACAGCATTGTGTATTGAATTGCATTTCCCGCAACAGACCGGAGCACTTTCATGCCTCTGGTGCACCGTCTTAAAAACGATTAGTATGCCACCGAATAGAGCCCCAACACAGACACCGAAGGAGTTTGAGGAGATGGGGGTGCTCGCTTGTAGGGAAGGTTACTGCTGGTCGGGCGCATCTGGAGCAGCTATTGAGGTTACTGGAGGATGTCAAATAACTATGACTTCAAAACGCGGAAAAAGATCAACGCATCTTGGATCTCGAGCAGCGTGTTGATGAGCTTGAGCAGTATAGCCACATGAATGGCGTGATCATCACTTCTAACAAAATCAGGCCGCATTCCTGTGTGTGTGCGGTGGCCGCGGACAGCAGGGAGCCAGCAACGAGGAGGCACGCTCAGTGGAGCAACAGGTGGTCATCCTCCACATCAATAGGATTGAGATGAACCTGGACCACATTGAGGCGTGTTACCAATTGCCAAGTAGGAGCGAGGCCACCCACTGTCATCATGAGGTTCATTAATTGGGGAGCAAAAAAAAGTTTGCAAGCTAAAAGGTACGGACGTTTTCATCAACGAACATTTAACGTGAAGGAACGCGGACATCCAGGGTAGGGATAGACCGATATGCTTTTTTCAGGGCCGACACCGATTATTAGTAGTCAAGGCGGCCGATAACTGGTATTTGAAGCCGATATTTATTTGTAGAAAAAGGGGTAAAATGATGTCAAATTTATGAAAACTAAAAACTCCAACGCTTGACTTCATTTAAATGCCTTTAAGCCCATGTTTATTAAACAACTTTAGTGATTTACTAGATGTTAAAGCTTTTCCAGATCTTAAAAAATGGACCACTTTGTTTTAAGTCTCCCAAAAAAGTGCAGGGAGCTCCCAGGCTCAGCTGCATCTCGAACAAACATCTCCTTACAGTAAATAGTTTTCTAAAAATCCACTATATCTGAAATGTTTATCTTTCACAGATCTTTGTTTCAAAGTTCAAAAACATGAAAGTGAATCCTCAACGCAGCTACTACACTGTAGAATATAATACGTTGACTTTACTCAAAAAAAATATGCAGTCGTTGCCTCCAAAAATGTAATTCACTTAGATAAATTAGATTTCACCAACTTATTCGTTGTAAGCAGGACTTAGATAATGAATTTAAATTAACTAATAATTATAGTTTGCAGTACTCAATTTAACTTAAATTAATTAGCATCACAAATCTATTTATTCTGAGTTTGCTTTACTCAATTAACATTGTATTTATTTATCAATCTATTACTCAACCTTAAAATTTGTGGATTGTCAAAGCTTAATTCTCTTTAGTTTTACTCATACAGGTCAATTTAACTTATTTTTTTACCTACATCAATTCTACAATACACAATAGGCTGATAAAAGAAATTAAAGTAAAAATTTGATTATACCTGTCATGAGCCCCAAAAAACAATAAATGCAGAACACTCAGTGTATTAACATTTATTTGCGGTGTATTTTTTTCATGTTTGTTAAATAGCAGTCATACAATTAACAGAATACATCAGTGTATTTGTTTCATGTTGTTAAATGAACAGCAGTCATAAAATTAACATAGAATACATCACTGTCTCACAAACACCAACTGTCAATGAACAAATCACTCATACAAATACTATAAAAGTTGCGCTTGAACGTTAAACATTTGCTTGGAACATTAACGTTTTTTTTTCGGTTTTTTTTTTGGGGGGGTGGTTCACAAAATCTGCAAAGTTTATATTTAGCAATTCCAACTGGCCTACACCATTAGCTTGTTCTGCAGTGTGATTAATTTGGGAGGGAGGTTTTTGTTTCCCAATCCAAGCATCACTGCTCGAATGAATCGAAATGTTTCGCATAGACTTCAGGTAGTCTGAGTTAAGGGCAAACATGAGTTCAAACAGAAGACAACAGACTGCCTGGGAAAAGTCTCTGATATTCTCCATAACAGTACCTCCCACCCAAGTATGATAGCAGTGGAGATGGACTGGAGGTGCACTCCATTTGGACCCTGCTGAGCATCTTCAATTACATTCAGAACCCCAAATGTGACTGAGGCAAGTGCTTCTTCTTTCGCTGTGTCCTGCAAAAAAGCACACAGGACTAGTGTAGTTATTGAATGTGGTCTTCTTTTGGAGGAGGAAGGGAGGGAAATTACTAAGATTTGAAAGTTGAACTCATTTTAAAGATTTTATATACAGTACTCTTGCTTGACAATGTCTTTTTTAGTTCGTCCAAGGGGATTTCTTTTAACTGTGTTGGGGAAAATAATTATACAGTGGTACCTCTACTTATGAAATTAATTGGTTCTGGAAGAAATTTCTTAAGTAGAAAATTTTGTAAGTAGAGACACATTTTCCATGTAAATCCGTTCCAAGCCCCCCAATATTGAGACATAAATGTTTTATAAAGCATAAAAATGCATGAAAACACGCAACAAATACATGTTCCAATTACATTATTGCACAATAAACGAGAGTTGTGCAATAGAGTAAGGAATAAAAATAATGGTTGTTTATCTTTTAATTGCTGTCCTCATCGCTTTTTGCCCTCTTTGGTTCATGTTCTCTCTCAGAAGTGTTTTTTGACTGGCATTTTGTAAAGAACTGATTTAATAACGTGGCGACTGTCGATACATTACGGTCATATCCTTTGGCGAGATCAACCAAATGCATCCCCCTTTCATACTTTTCTATTATCTCTTGCTTTGTTTGTATGGAAAAAAAAAGAAAAGATTTTCTCCTATTTTTCCTTTTCCTCGTTCCTAATTCACGTACAACTATCAGCGATGAGTATGCCGCGTTCAGGAAACTCCGGAGCTGCTAGTAGCAGCCCATACCGCGAGTATCAGCCCATACTTTTATCTTTCATATCCTGAAATTTCTTTCGTAACTAAAGGCAATATTTTCCTGTTGAGGCGTTTCCTAACTTGAAAATTTCATATGAAGAGACGTTCGTAAGTAGAGGTACCACTGTAATTTAAATGAAAGATGAAATACATAAACATGATTTGTCAATAAACTGATATCAATGTTTCTTGTACTTATGAGGCAAGTATTGTAAACTTCAGTGGAGTCCTCAGTGAGGAGAACTGGCAGGCCTTTGAGGACAACTGTCTGAAGTGCTGTCACATCAGGCGACTGAAATTACAAAGAGAACAGATAGTCAAGAAGTCAAGAACCTTGTAGCATTTTGCGAATTTAGGAGAATATGCGTTGTGTCCTGTATTTCTGGACTTACTGTATTAGGTCCCAGCATTTGAGTGAATGCAAAGTACATGAAACAGGCCTATGGTAAAAATTGGGTGGACTTCCACTTTAAGGTTGAGATTGATACTACAAAAGTAATGTCAAAGTAAATAAGTACATTTGTTTTAGGTGCATATTTTTAATCAACATGTGCAATCATGAGGCCACTGATGGTGTAGAGGTACACTTAGCCAAGTTGTGAGCCGGCAGCGTGGGATCGGTTCCCACTCAGTGACTGTGTCTGTGTGTGCCCCGTGACTGGCTGGCGACCAGTTTAGGGTGTACTCTGCCTTTCGCGCAAGTTTGGGGTGTCGTCTGCCTTTCGCCCATTGTCAGCTGGGATAGGCTCCAGCTCCTGCCCTCGACCCTGTACAGGATGAGCAGTGTGGAAAGATGACACACGACATGATGTGCAATTATTTTTTCAGCCATTAGTGCTGAGTACATCATGTATTTATGCCACTTAAGCCCTTCGCGTTGACACGCACTAACGTGAAACCACAACTACAGCAACAAGAGCAACAACAACACTTTGGCGGTTCATAAAATAGTTCACTTACAAAGTAACGCTGGTTCAGACGAAAGGGGCCGCTTACAGTTTATCGGCCTTAAAATGGAAAAAAAAAAAAAAAGGCAGATGGCGATAATCGCCAAAATGCCAAATATCGGCCCCGATAATCGGCCCGGCCGGTCTATCCCTAATCCAGGGGCGTATCGTAGGTATCAGCACAGAGGCGGCGGAGCATTTTCGATGGGCCCTTATGAAAGTCACTTTACCACTCAACAACTTCAAGATAACGGACACCACACCCTACCCAGCTAACAGCACAAATGCTCACTCTTATTGAGCCAAACAAGCCAATATGCCCCAGAAATCAGAGTAAAAGCGGTTCACACAGCCTGACAGTTGCCAATCTGAGAGTATCGCTGTTAATCTGAGAGTATCGTTGTTAATCTGAGAGTATCGCTGTTAATCTGAGAGTATCGCTGTCAACCTGAGAGTATCGCTGTCAATTTGAGAGTATCGCTGTCTATGGTGCTGAATGCTGAGACGGACGCGGTCTGAGCCAGTACCATCTTTGATACAGCTTAAATACAAAATAGACACAGCTGGTTCATTTATCTATTCAGACAGGATACAGACACAGTGGTCTATAACGGAAATAATGAGATCTGTAAATATAAATCAGACACAGCGGGCTACACATCAAAACGCATGGCGTGTATCAACCATACATACTATGCATTCAAATAAAAGATAGACTCAGCGGTCTATTACAGTAGACAACAAAAGGCACATTAAAATAGACAGGTTGTCAAGGCTACAACATTCTGATAAATAGATGAACTCACCGATTGCTGCCTCTGCGCTTGCTGGCGCAGTTCACAGTAGGCCTAGACTCCTCCACGTTCGAAAAATCCAAGAACCGAACAATATAATCCAAGTAACGTGGACAACAAGGTAACAATTCAAAGCTTTTTACATGCTGGGCGGTCTCCTTCAAGTTGCACTCTCCTCTCCTTCATGGCGGAAAACCTGCCAACCACTTTCTCCGTATCAATGGCAATATCCCGCTCAACACTCAGCAAAGTGAGGTCGGACAGTCTGGCCTCGTCCATGCACGAACGCAAGCATCTTTTTATGAGCTTCAGGCGGCTGAAACTTCGTTCTGCACCGGCACTGCTGATGGGAATTGTTTTGTTAATTCTGTGAAGAATGGTCAGATGGGGGTATGCGTCATCCATGTCATGGCAATGAGGAAAGGCATTACTGCATCGGTTTTCAGCTCCAAGTCTAACTCTGAATATAAAGCGCAAAAAGAGTGGAATTCCTCCACAATTTCCTCTGGCTCTGAGACATCTTCTGAATAGAAATGTGCAAGTCGCAGCATTTCCTTTTCAGGATCGGGTCGCTCAAAGTACTTTGGGTTGAGTGCTGTGAACAGTTCGGCCATTTCTCTGAAGTCAGAAAATCTATTTTCAAACTGTCCCACGAAAATATCAAGCATGTAAAAATAAACCTCAGTTTTGAAGCGAAGTCTACTGTCTTGACTGGGGTCGTCCTCTGTGTTCTCATCAAATTGTCACTCTGTCCTTTGTAAACTCAGTGGATGCGTTAAATGCGGGTGGCGGGTCCAATTCAGGTGGGTCTTGTGTTGTGACATTACTTGTGCTGCAGCAGGACTCCTGGTTGGCCTACGGAGGTTTATGTGGCATGTTTTGAATATCGTAGTCAGTGCCGCTGGGCACAACGCCGCAGTTAGCCTCATATTCAACCACCGCCGGTCAATGTTGTTCATGCCAGACGCCTAATACGTTAATTATGACAATTGCTAATTGACAATCCAAAGTCTTGAAACTTAATAATTGGGGATTTACATAAATCAAAATGTTTAATAAAATTAAAAGAAAGATGAAAATTCATAAATGGTAATAGTTTTAACATGATTCTTCTCATTCTGGAAAAAGAGAAAATCATCCTTAAATCTTATGATAGTATCTTCAACCAATTGAATAATTCAACAAAAATACAAATTATGACACATATCGAGAATATAAATCGAAAATTAGGTAAATTGTATAAATGCAATAAAAGCAGTAAATACATTTAACGGTAAGTATAATTCAACTTAGGGTGAATTCAAGAGTGATCAGTTCTTAAATTACACAACGCCTGTTTAGTAGATAAATAAAATTGGCTTTTTGAAAATAATGGATGACTGACAGGCTCTCTTATGCTAAATAGAATGTCTATTTTAGTTTTTTTTTTTTTTTTACCTTATCAGTGGAATTTTAGCGGTGTCCAGAAGAAGTTGGAATACTCCTTTCTGTCTAGCCTCTAGCGTCTTACACAGAGCTCAAAAAAGGTAGACATTTTGCATCCAACACCTAAAGAGCTCCCGCTGCATAGCAGTACTAAAAAAAGAGTGCTTTTCCACTGAAGGCAGGGCTTTATATCGACTTCTATAATGTTCTAGAACCTTCTCTGTAGTCAGGTGACTACATGAGAGCCAATCGTAAAAGCCTAGATATCGTCTGATGTTCGTGTGCTAATTTAGATAACCTTTTGCGGTTAAACAATACGTGATGTTTTTCTACTGTTGGAATTTTACCGTTTGCACTGACCACAACTAAATCTGGCAGATCAACGGATTCTAAAAACCTCTGTTTATGCGAACATTTTAGTACCCTGAATTCACCCCGTACATACATTTATGCGAAATAGCTCCGAAGCGAACATTGTTATACAATAAAAAAAAAAATTTAAAAAAACTGTTGCGCTTGGAACATAGCGCTCGCTTTCAGCGCTGGCCTAAAACCACAGAGAACATCGTGTGTCTTCAAACCACAACAAGCTTCCTGTGTCTTCAACCCAGCTGCAAAACACTAGCATAATAATTCTATAACATTAAAAATGTGAAATAACTACTCACATTATTGCTATAATTCTCATCTGCAACAATGGGTCTAATACTTTAATCCGATCACATGCAAAACATGGTGAGATTCGTATCGTACATGGACACATCACTTCTATTTAAGACATGAGTTTAAGAAAAGCAGTTTCTGATTATTTTAACGCAAAGCAAACTTGTAATAAGCAATTAGTTCATCATATGAACATAACATTTATTCACGGGAACTCCATTGCATTACAATGCCCAACACTGGAGAGCCACATGGTATTTAATTCTGATATTAGGCTACCACCCAGCAATGAACACTGAAACCATAATTCATATCATACAAGTACATCACCCATTCATATAGCTCTTATTTCATTACAGGGTCAAATGCCAAGAAATACTGTGTTATCATTTTGATACCCCACCATTTCAAAGCATTTCACACTGAAACCATAACTCTTAGGAGTATTGTTCTATTATAACTTTTAACACTTAAACCATGATATGGCAGTGTAGTTGTAAGAATAATGTTTAATGATTGGCATGCTTGCCTTTTGTCTCACATTTGTATTGTGCAGGACAGAGGTTTGATGATTAGCCTTGTTCTAATCTAGATGTTAGCCTTGTAGGAATAGATGAGGTGGTTGAGGAGGATAAGGATAAGGAGGAGCCTGTGAACCGCGGGGACGCCCAGGGAGTGCCGCAGGGCGTCAGGTGTGGCGGTGAGGACAGCGACACCGTCGGGAGCGCGACGCAGAGGTCCTGGCTCAACGTAGAAATGCCAAACTCGGCCATCGGAGGTAGCAGAGGCTCCAGGCCCCACGGCCGTGGCCTCGGGGCACTGAAGCCCACCCACGGCAGCGGCGGGGACGACAACGGCGAGCGCGCCTGTAGGCAGCTTGAATGAGCAGATCGTGGCGGCGCTGGCACAACTGCAGGAGGACGCGCGAAGCGTCCTGGAGAGGATCCACGCGCTGGGGGCCCCCCACCGCCACGCAAGCCAGGTCAGCAGCCATGTCTCCTGTTCACCCGTCCACGTCAGTCAATAAGAACAGTCTGAGACCATCGTGGTGGCCCTTTGACATTTCTCCCAGCAGTCTGACCTTTGTTGTCATGTGGCCCTGTGTGGTGCACGGGCTCATCGGCCTGTACATGCAGAGGAGTAGAAGATGACTGAACTGAAACAAACAAGGACGGACGTGAAGAAGGGTCCTGGCCAGTGACTTTCGGCGGGTTAAACGGCCTAAACCGCTTTCCACGTTTTGCTTTTGCACTAAAGAACAAGAAAGTCTCGTGAGGAAACGTGCATACTAAAGAATGTGAGGATGCAAGACGTATGTTGTTAAGGCGGTTTCCATAGCATGGCTTACTCAGCACAAAGCGAGTTTTGAGCTTGATGTGTTTTTAATCTTTCACTTCAGTCGCCCTGCAACACTCTGAGCAGCCCCTCCGCCTCCTCTTTTTTTATTTTCTTAGGAGACCCTGATTACAAAGGTGTTCCAACTCTAAGGGGTAAGGAGGGGAAAGCAGCTGGAACATTCTGAGCTTGTTTAGTCTGCGTGTGCGTGTGTGTGAGCCAAAGCAAACTGGGCCTAGATTAGAACAAGGCTAAAGCCAAATATCAAACCTCTATCCTGAATAATACAAATGTGAGACAGATGTGAGAAAAGGCAAGCATCATAACATATGAATCATTATACATTATTCTTACAGTAGTATATAGTAATAATGAGTATCTTGTGAGCTGAGCACAATCATGGCTCAGCTTCCGAAAACAGTTGAGCTGTGATTGGTTGCTACCTGAGCCCTGAGCAACTGTGATGTCATTTTCAGTCGACAGAAGTGACAAAATGGCCGCCCCCTGAGATGGCTAAAAACGGGGGCATTAACTCTTATTCCACAAATGCAATATTTATCAGAATGCCGTATTTCAACTAGTGGTCTTGCATAGAACATAACCTTGAAAAAAATATATGTTTGGGTTGACTTCCTCTTTAAATGCAACATTCTAACTTAAATTTTACTTGAAATTGCTTACAGAACAGTAACTTTGAATTGTATCTCTGATCCCAAAGTGACCGTCTGGCCATGCGTCAGATCCGTTGGATCTTGCAGCACCTTGGTCTCACCAGCTCAACATGTGATGACAGCGTCCTCGTTAAGGAGGTGTGCAGCGTTGTCTCCCGCCGGGCAGCACAGCTGTGTGGTGCCGGTTTAGCTGCCGTGGTCGATAAAATAAGACAGAACCGCAACTTGCAGCAGCTCACTATTACAGTTGGAGTTGACGGCACCCTTTACAAGATGCACCCTCAGTAAGTATCTTTTGTCCCAAGCCTTTAAGAAAAACGGTTTGCCCTTTAAACATAAACATTTACCCCCTTAACCCTCATTTCTCTTCAATCCAAAGTTTTGCAGGAGTCATGCAAGAAACATTGCAGGATTTGGCGCCACAGTGCAAGGTGACATTCCATAAGTCTGAGGATGGAAGTGGCAAAGGGGCAGCACTCATAACCGCAGTGGCTTGTAGAATGAGGAGTAATGCACCGGTCAATAGCCCCAACTAATTTTCTGCACACTGTAAGGCTGTTACTATCGAATATTTTTAGAATTGATCATTCTACCGATTTGTCCACCAGTAATCCAATGAACTGATAAAATTTTATTTTTCATTCAAATGTATTACAAAACCAATGTTCCCTGAATACTTTTTATTAGCCAATTGTTGTGTATTTGGTATTGTTTAGTGATTAAAAAACAATTGAGCAATATCTCAGGAGTGGAATTGATGTTGTCAATTTGTAGCAAAATGGCAATATGTATGTAAATGTATCCACTCTACAACAGTTATGCTGAGTTATTCTGTTTCAAGGTTCACCGGAGTGCATAATGACATGAACTAACATTCTGACATGATTTCAAAGAAACCACACTTCAGAATTAATTAGATTGAAAGCAGACATTTAAAAGTGATCCAATTCCCTTTTACAGACCCCTATGTGTTTGACACAACTGATGTTACTGGGAAAGGGGTGGAAAATTTGGAGGGTTGTGCACACGTGCCCTTCAGATTTATGATGACCACGATCTTTATCCCCTCCACTTTCACCAAATAAGGTGACAAAAATATCCAGTAAAACAGGACAATGATCTTAAATAGTGTATGACGGGAGTGCCCAAGTCCGGTCCCCGAAAGCCCCTATCCTCCCTCCTCCGTCACACCTGATTCAAATGATCAGTTATCAGGCTTTGGCAAAACTTGCTGATGAACTGATCATTTCAATGGTGTATGATGTGCTACGAGTACTGATGCATTTAAGTTACACAAGAATATCGGAATTTTTAATTCTGAGTCCGAATTTTAATCACCCCTCTTCATGAAGTCGGATCTCTAACTGTAAGGCAGACAAATCTTACAAGCCCGAGACATATAATTCATGGTACTTGCTTCTCACGTAAAACAATATAGTTACATGTTTTGTTGTACGTTTGTAAGCTGAGAAGTGCTGTGAGCACGCAACCCTGGCATTAAGGTGTCGCACATTTTAAATTTAGACTTCTAATTGAACACCCCGCCATGAGTAAAACAATGTAAAAGAATGAGATATTTGCTCAACAAAAGGTAGAAGGAAGAACTTTAGGTTAAGTCTAATTTTTTTTCCTCCTTAGCTAGGTACATCTTGTGGCATGTACTCAACACTAGCTGGATTGAAATATCCCAATACCAAAAAATGTCCGTGGAAATAGCTGCATCTTTTTATTTTACACCTCGTTTTTTTTTACAGTGTGGGGTTTGCTCCCAGTGTCTGTATAAGCGTTCAGAAATAAGAAGAAAAAAAAAAATAGAGCTGCAAGCAGCTATAAAGGGCCCTCGCAATTAGAGATTTCTGCTCCGTGATCTGACAACAGAAACATCCAAATGTGATGCCCCACTTCAACTGGAGAAATGCAGTGCATGGGAAGTTTGGAAAGTCTCACTTAAAGCTGAACAGCAACTTCACATCCCTCGTGCCTAGACACTTAGCTCTCTCTCAAGAGAGCTAAAAGGGAATCCGCATCTTCTCAGATACATCAACCAAAGCCATCGGTGCCGTAGCATACCTCAGGACAACCAATGAAGAAAGTGGGGTTAACGTTTGCTTCATCCTTGGGAAGGCGAAGTTAGAACCCACTATCCAAGCCCACCATACCTAGAGTGGAATTATGTGAAAGACTTCAGTGTGAACCAAGGCCAAAACAACAAACAAAAACATTACTGACTTGGTAAGTAAAATTTGTTACCTAAATATGCAATTTAAACAAAAAGACAAGAGTCTTACCTCCCTTACTGACCAACACATGAATAAAAGGTAGCAACAAAAATGGCAGTCCACCCCAACTCAACAGCACAAGTCTTCAAACATTTCACACAGGTGTGGCCGGTTGGAAAGTGAGGGAAATGGGTGTTCCCCTCCTCTGCTGCCCTCACAGGTCCGCTTTTAAAAGGGGTTGAGCCTCCTCCAATGCCACCAAATTATAAACACCTGCACAGACTTAACAGGCACTTAAGAAAAAAAAGAAAACGCACGACCTCGGTCGTAACAAATGTACAAAAGCATCTTGTCGCTGCTACTTTTTTTTACCTGTTTTACACTACTGTGATCTTTTATACATGCATACTTCTGCACAGTGTCTCCATCAAATTGATACTGTTTACCACGCATAACTGAGGTTCATTACAAATTGTAAAGACAGAGCTGGGCACTTGACCCTTTTATGCCGGTCCGGCCACAACTCTCCA
>NC_141221.1:22875000-23045000 GCF_054856515.1 Filicampus tigris | reverse complement strand
AGTTAAATGAGTAATGGACCGTAACTATTTTTATATTGTTTAATACCATACAATTGCACCATGGTTATGAAATATACACATAATTAGGAAAAGTCAAAAGGCCAGGAGCATCTCATATATATATATATATAGGCAGAGTAATAACACATCAAAATTTGAAAACAGTCAAATTGACTACTCTCGTAGTTCTACTCTTATGGCCTCTGTTTTCCAAACACACAGAAAAATGGAAGAAAGGCTTTTGATTACTCTAAACCCTCAGAATCACCCTGGAATCAGTTGCAGAAAGACTTAAATGTCCAGGGACGGGTGCCCTCAAATGTTTTTGAATCTAAAATGATAAATATGGAGGCATTTTCCATAGAATGTTGATGTTTTAGCTCGGTTGCTTGAACAATTGATTCTGGATATGAATCATAGATAGTTATATTCTAAATGTTGCGCAAGTTGCAGAGCTGGGCATTTGACCCTTTTTTGCCGGTCCGGCCGCGACCCTCTGCCCTTGACCTGGATACCCTTCTGGCCTTGACCCTCCACCCTTATTCATAAAACTTATAGCCCCCAGCCACCCCCCCCCCCCCAAAAAAAATAAAAAAGCATGCGTGCCTAGAGGTTTATTAAAAGATCATTAGCTGACTAATTTACTATTCAAACCCGCTGTGGACACGCTTCAAACATGCCTCAAAACACGCTTCAAATGCGTCACTAGTAGTGTACTTACTACGTGTACTTACTTCCATAGCTTTATCATTTTCATGACATACTGCATTATTGTGTCGTGAGTATATATTTATTTTTATCCTGCTTAAGTATTTGTTCCTTTTGGAGTTGGTTTTGTCGTATTGTATAACTATGTGGGTCGAACAGACGGCAAGAAGTCGCATTCCAGCAAGTTACTTATTTATTTTCCACACTTCCCTTCTACTCTTAATCCCGACCTTCAAAATGAACTCAGACCAGCAAACCATTACACAGCAGGTTTGCCAAAAATGGGCGTCCGGCCGGGCCGGAGGGTCCTGGACGGAGTTGATTCCAATTCATTGAAACCAGAACAACGCAGAAGAGGAATATGCCGGTCACACTTCCACGGCGAAGTGAGTCACTATTTCTGTTCAAATATCGGTCAGTGGGGGGTGGGTTGCTTGTGAAAGTTTAGTCGGAATCGCCGATGGGAGACCGTTTGAAATTTGAGGCAGACCGGCCTATAGACGGGTACTATTTTTTGCCTCCCGGGATAAAAGGTGAATGACGGACGACGGAAGGGTATCCACGCTGCTGAGGGATGACGAATGACGGACGCTCAATTTGTAGTAAAATGCACAGCTCTGCTCTTTTGTATGTCTGTGACTTTGTGTTTTTGCTGCTGCCTGTCTTGGCAAGGTCTCTCTTGAAAAAGAAGTTTTTAATCCCAATGGCACCAACCTGGTTAAATAAAACATTTTTAAAAAACGTATACCATATATATTTTTTTCATCATTTGTAAGTGTAGTCATTTAATTAATTAGCAAGGTAGTTGTTATTTATCCCTTGTTCAAAATACCTTCTGTTTTGTTTAATAAGCCAATATATTTGGGAAGCTTCAAGCAAAAATGGTTAATTTGTGTTCTTTTAAATCCAGTAAACTATTCATTTTAACATTGCGTATCAATAAAATAATAAATAAAACAAACCTTTCGACAGCTATTGCCATCAATGTGAAGACTGATGCAGACACAGACACACCCTGCACAAAACCACTCATCTTGCAGACGGCATTGGAAAAGGGCCAACCTGTAAAAAGAGAACTCACAGACAAAAAATGTTCTGTTAAATCTAAAACGTGTTCTGTTTGGTCCCAAGATGAAGATCATCAGTTGTGCCGTGGGAAATTATCCAATGTCAATTATTTTGACAAAAAATATATATGTTTTCTAGTTAAAAAAATGTTTTGTTCATTTATTTATAACCACATACTGTATAGTAACAGACAAAACAAACATTTGTTTTGACAAAATGTGTCCTTGAGTTTTCAACAGAAGATGTAAATTTTCATGTGAAAAGCTGTCTGGGCAATTCAGTATTCAGTCTTATCGCTTTGCTTTTGTGAATTAATTCAAATTCCGGGTTATTCAAGCCAACCCTGCCAGTTGAAAAACTCATTTTCTTTTGCCCAAGATAATTGGTTATTGATCCCTATACAGTGTGCTGTGTCCAGAAAGTACTCACAGCTTCACTTTTTCCACAATTTATGTTACAGTCGTATTCCAAAATCGATCAAATTCATTATTTTTCTTCCAAATTCTACACACAACACCCTGTGATGACAGCAAGTCCCGGTCTGCCTCCAACCGCCCTCAGCCTGCCAACCACCCCAATACCCTTTGTGTAAGTTCTGTCTTTTCTTCCATGTCCCTCTCATCTTTGTCATCCACTGGTCCTAGTTTTGCACGTTCCCCTTCTAGTTTAACACCCAATGTTTTGTTTTTATACTGCATTTTCTGACTGTGAAGATGGCCACGATTTGGTTAATCTCCTTTCTGATTCGGATTCATTTTTTGACATTGATTTTGATTTTTCCTGGTCCCTTTCCCCAGTCATTATCGAAACCCTTTTTGTCAGCTTTTGTCACATTTTTGTGATGATGATCCCTTAGTGTCCACTCCAGAACCCTTCCCATCAGTCGCTTGCTTGGGCGCCTGGTTGGCCATTTACACGGGGTGGCCATCGTAGGCGCCCGAGTAGAGATTCTGGTTCCTACCGTAAGTCCGCATTTTATGTTTTATTCCTTGACTATAAAAGTGTATACTTTGACACCAAATTTGTCATTATAACAGAAAGAAAGCCATGGCAGAGCATTTTGGGTGAATTGGCGGCCATTTTTGAAAAACCAAAACTGTTGATTTCTTAGTGTGATCTCACTCGGGTCACTCGGATACATTTATTTGTATGACTCTAAGTTTCCTCCATACAAAAGGTGACATTTGCATCATGACTTGAAGTCAATGGCATTTTTTTTTCAAATTGTTTGTTGTTGTTGTTTTTACACATGAATGATCCAGGGAAACCTGTCAATTTTGCCACGTCAATCAGAAATCCAAGCGGCTGCTGTTAGAATTGTGGTTGGAAGAAGCGTGTGTGTAGGCAGACCTTGCTGCTGCGCGCAGCAGACATCCATTTTTATCATGTTTTTTTTTTTTTTTCAATTGAAGAGATGCGCCAATGCAATAAAGACGGAACATTTCATACATACTGTCAAAATGTTTTGCCACCAGAAAGGCGACCTCTGTTAGAATCGTGAATGGAAAAAGAGTGCGTGTAAGCGGAACTTCCAGCTGCACCGTAATAAGAGCTTTCTATTTGTTGCCGTGGAGGAGACATCGAGTTTTTGGGGCATTGGGGGTTACAGTCAACAGTAGCGTTTTAATCAGTCTGATGTTTAATTAAGAGTAAAAAAAAAAAAAAAAGAAAACAGCACAACTATTGCAATGAGTAACTGCAGAGCCACTGATGGGTTTTTTTTAGCATGAGAAGCACAACAGAGATCCATTTGCTCATCCATGCTGAGACGGTTCGCGTAACAAAACATGTATGGAACTAGGGGCAGCTTTTCTACCCAAATTTTGTGTGTAACTTGAAAAGTTTGTAAAAAGGGTCATTCGTAACTCGAGATTCCACTGCATAGAAAATGGATAGATGCTTGACAAGGCACCCAACATAGTATGAAATGAGCTATGCTCTGTCCGCAATACCCAGTGGGGTCAAAGAATGCAGACTACCCTGATTGACTCCATTCTTGATTGTGTTCTTCTTATTGGAATGGAGTGAAAAACATAAATAATACATATATTAATTGCATCAGATAGCAGCATTGACAGTCCATTGAGCAAAATATTATATTGAGACTCATATTGAAATGTAATACTTGCTCATTGTTCAATAGGACATATTGATAGCGGATGCAACAATACTGTACTGATAGAGATTTTTTTCAAGGTCAATTTAATTTTTTCCTGTGTTTGTCAAAAGGTGAGGGTAATGCTTCATTCGATTTCAACCAAGCAGACCAATCGTTTCTGATTCTTGTTGCAGTCTCTGATTCGTTGTGTACAATTTCACTTTTCATTTCAGCTCATCCGTCACAGAAGTGGTTGGAATGACTTTACTACATCCCTGCACTGGTTTTCCATATTTTTTTCTGTTGCAATATTCAAACTTCGAACCCTCTGGCTCCCACTTCAATTCCTTAAAGAGGAAAACAACACAAACACATTTTTTTCACGAATATGTGTTATGCAGGCCCACTAGTCGAAACAAGGCATTCTGATTAATGTTGTGTTTGTGGAATATGAGTTAAGCAGCAAAATCCACCTGTTTTCAGCCATCTCAGGGGGCGGCCATTTTGTGACTTCTGTCGACTGAAAAGGACATCACAGTTTCTCTGGGCTCAGATAACGACCAATAATTGCTCAGCTTCAGAAAACAGGTGAGTCGTGATCGGTCGTGCCCTGAAATGGCTAAAAAGTGCATTTTAGCAGTCATTTTAAGATGCTTCTATTTGTCTACTGCACCCACAACAGACTACAATATGGAAATTAAAATTAGCTGCTGGAGAGATGCTAGTCTGCACCGTGACCACTGTTGAAGTGCCTTTGATAAAAACGTAAAACATGTTGATATAGCTGAAATATTGCGTAGATATTACCTGTTATGAGGTTGTCCACAAGTGTTGTAGGAATGCAGAAGATACCCACTAGGAGGTCACTGACAGCCAGGTTTAAGATGAAGAGGTTAGTGACTGTGCGCATATGGCGGCTTTCCAGGACAATCAGGCACACCAGAATGTTCCCCACCATACACAGCAAGAAGATGAAGAGGTATGCCAGGATATAGCTTGTCGCCACATACAAGGAATGTTGGTAATAGGGGAATAACGTAATGTTCATGGACTCTTGACTGGATTTAGAGGTTGTGTTGTCTGATCCAATTCCCATCTCCTCCATATCATCTTGCAGGTTGTTTAGCCTTTCCATTCTTTCCTGGAGAATAGAAGTAGATGTGGAGAAGAAGAGACAAACAGAAATCGACAGCTTTAGACTCTGGTCCGCATTGGGACCAGGAACTCTTTTGATCTGGACATACCCTGACCTCAAGTTAAAAGTGCAGTAATTGTGTGGCATGAATTGTATGTGCCCCACTTTGGGGAAAGCAAACAGTATTCTGGGAATAATTATGGGATCCCCATAGTCTGGACAATGAGCCTGAATTAAGAATGATTGATGTTAAGAAATTAAAAGTACAACTACAGTATGTGCTAAATACAAAGTAAGTTTCAGAATAAATATCTGAATTAGGGATGCACGATAACAGTTTTGGTCCACCGAAACGATAACTTTGTATCCGATAGCAATAACTGACTGATATTTTTTTTTGTATACTATGTACGCACTATGCATATGTACTGTATAATTATAAATACAGTACCAGTCAAAAGTTTGGAAACACCTTTAAATTGAGATTTTCTCAGACAAATTAAGAGGTCAAGAAATTCAAGCTATTTACTCTTGATAATGAAGCGCTGTGAACCGAAAGTCATTCCAGATCATAAATGTCTATAATATCTAATCATCCACATCATAAAGTCGACTGAGAAAATACCACAATGTGCAAAGCTGTTATCTGGGCAAAAGAGGCCTACTTTTAAGAATCTAAAATGTAAAACATTCTGTTTGCATGAACATGAACCAATAATTCCATCAATTTCTTTGTAATATCAATAATATCAACAACTTTAGTATGAACGTACAATTCAGGACATTTTTAAGTAATGAAAAAATATATATATATATATATATCACTCTCAGTACACATTATGACCCACAACATGTAGTCTGTCAATTACAATGTGTTTGCCACAAAGCTAAATGTGTAACTTTGTCAAATGAACTACAACAGTGAAAGCTTTGTTCGGATAGCGAGACAACATGGCTATTTAGCAGAACCAGGAAAATCGGACTTATCAATCCACCTCCATGCAGGCTGTGCTCAATAGTCTTCAAAATTTGAATCGAAAACAAAAATTCACCTGGAGGCATGAGGCATGAACTAATTATAGCTGTCTCCCAGGACATACAAAATGTCAAAATGACACAGAGGAAAAAGTCATCTGAGTAATTGACACACTTGCTTCTATTTTGCTCATGGCTCTTTTCATTGTTAGTTGTTAACAAATACATTAAAAGTCATAATTGAAAGCTGATTAACAGGCAGCTCAGTGGTCAAGTGGTTAGCATTATTTTCTGGATCGCTTATTGTGGGTTGTTGCTAATTGATATTCGCTCTCTGCTTTTGAGAGCTCTCTTGGGGACTGGAGCTTCCTCCCACAGGCGAAAAAACATTGGTCAAGTTCACTGAAGGAATTAATTTGACCACGGGTGTGACTTTGATTGAATGGTCATGTGTCTCTATGCAGGGGCGCAGATGGGATTTTGCCCAGATTGACCCTTTTTTGCCGGTCCGTCCTCCATCCACGACCTCGGTACCCTTTCGCCCTCATCCCTTCTTCCTTATTAATAAAAATGATTGTCCTCCGACCCGTCCAAGGGCTTTCGGGCCGGAGGAGGGGTACTGTCAGACAGGGGTACTGTCAGACCGGAAGTGGTGGTGGTAAAGATTTGCAGATTAAAGCGTTTACATTTTCGACAGGAAGTGGTGGTAGTAAGGATTTGAAAATAAAAGTGGTGAAAATAAAAGCGTTTACATTTTCACACCAACTTGTAAAATGCGCATTAACACCGCTTACTATTAGCACTCCCTCCCAACCTTCTTTTTGTGATGATCAGGCAGCGTAACCAGCGTGACAGTAACGTGATTATGTTTAAAACTTATAATTACTCCGTAGGCTGGTAGACATCTGCTCCTGAGATCAGTACGAGCATAACCCCTAATTTAGTTTCCTGACTTGATACTACATCAAGTACCTTGAAGAAGAACCAGAACCATAATTTTGATTGTCAGAACAATCATTTTATAACATTTGGCTACTTTTAACTATATGGTATAGAAATTTAGAAAAGCCTTTGTAACATGGACGTGAGCACATTGTACTGTTTCTATTTATAATACTCAATATTTGTACTTATACTTAAAATTTCTAAAAAGTCATGTCATGTTGTTACATTATAAGAAGAAACTTGTAATATTTACAATGTCCTATAATATTTATCTACCTGTATCAGAATGTTATGACCAGTTGCTGTTTGTAATATTCATGTTATAGTTGTTAAATATCTACATATTTAGAAAGCCTTTTACAATTGTAGTAATCATAGATTTTTTTTTTTAATGTATTTTTTCAATACTGTACAGAACATAAGATGAAAAGTAGGATCTCATGTAAGAGGTAGGACTAGATATTAGTTTATACTTCCTCATACCCCCTTTCGAGCATGTGATAGTCTGTTTTGCCTTGCCATATGTTAAATTTTTTTTCTTCTTTGTTTGACTTATAGAAAAATTTACATTTGTACTTCAATTTTAATTTGAATATTATTTTATTTACATGTATGAAATAAAGACAATCAATCAATAGTGGTTGCTACATAAAAGATAAAAAACATTGTATATAAAATCGCACCCGGGGTCCAGCGTGGAATGTCGAACACGAGAGACGGGGGTGTTTGTTTATTTTTAACTATCTGTTGGAGTGCCAGCAAACTCCATAATTTTGACTATATTCCATCACATTTGTATTTGTGTGTTGATGGATCCGAATCTATATGAATGGCTTTATACTAACAGGTTAACCAAAAACCAAATTGGGAATTACACATCGCATAATCAGTTCAAAGTCAGCGTGCCCTGATCTTTTCTGCCCTAGCCCGTCTCGGGTGAGAGCATTCGCGAAGATGGAAAAGCTGCCCAGATCTGATCATTGTATGATCCCTGAACTTCAGAGATGTTAAAGAAAACTGACGAGAAAATTCAATCAATTTGTGTGAGTCTTTATTTATATTGGATACCTTCTTGAAAGATAAAACGAACACGCATTGAGTAAGTGGTTGTTTTGTAAAATGCTAATTGGACTTATGGACTCGAGACCTACAAAACACCAACAGATGGTGACCTTCCGACGTGGTCTCTCAAGGTGGGTCCATTGGCTGCTCTGAGCTCCTACAATATTACAGCCAGCTGGCAAAAGTAAATTAAATAAGGTAAGGGAGAACCTGTTTATACAAAATCTCCTAATTCTGCTTTTGTGATATTGTGGAGTTGAGGAGCGTGGCTTAAAATAATGTTAGGTAAATGCTCTGAAATTCAGGAATTTATTGCTGTATAGTGGTTGATATTTTTGTTGCTTGCTTGTTGTTATTGACGTCATTTACTTAAGCAGTGTTGTATAAAATGCTTTAAGCGTGCAGTTGTCCTGTTTGCGCTTTTTGGTGTGATTGCTGAACATTTAGCGTAGTTTAGTGGAAGTGAAGGTGTGACCGCTTGGCCAGCGGTAACCACCATGAGGGCCGGGGAGCCCAGTGCCGAGGGCACCAGAGAGCCGCTGAGGGCCTCTGAGGAACGCACAGCTGATTAGCAGCGTGTTGTCGGCGACTTCAATAACTACGGCTCGTGACGAGATAAGGCAATCAGGGATTGTCCGAGTGGCCAGTTATAATCAATATTTAATCAAGCGTTTGAAGATATCTGCTTTTGTAATTGTGATCTTGCATGTTAAATTGTCTATTTGTGATCTTGCATATTAAATATTCTAGTTGCTTTTTACGCTCGGACTGCGCATACCTTCTGAATGTTATTTGATGGTGTTTTATTCGATCATTGTTTGTTTATGTTTGCCTCATATGAGTATTAGATTTTTGCTGACTTTTCTGTGGATTGTGTGATAAGAGAATACTATTAGTATCAAGTAGCATGTTGACGAAGCGCTTTTTCTTAATTCTGAATTTTGGAGTATCAGATTGAGGTGGGCCGACGTGGAATGGACGTCTTGAAATGTTTGGTCTAAATTGCGGTGATGTTACAAGCCTGCGTGTGGGACACAGCTGTGAAAAAAGGAGAACAGAAATAAAAGAAGGGGGAGTGACCTTGCTGTATGACAGAGGGATTGTTAAATAATTAAAATAATGTGTTTTATTTATCATGGGGGACATCTCAAAGTGTTACAGTACAGAGGGTTAAAAACAAATTACGTTAAAATCTAGCAGCGTTCAAAACAGAGGTTGTATAAGCAGGAATGGCTGCATTGCCATTTTGTGGGTGTGATTGGATGGACCACTTCCTTGGAGGAGTGGAGAAACTGGAAGAATTGTAAAAGGATGCCAAAAAATAGTGAAGGGAAGCATACAGTAAACTTATGTAAACGTTGATATGAGGTAGTGAAATTTATGCAGTCATAGTTAAGTGATCACAAAATGACGGACCATCCTAAAATGGTGGGAGACAATGCCCAATGACAAATAGGAGCGGAAAAACACAGGGGCCCTGATTGGCCCTCCGTCCCTATGTTTGTTTCTGTCCCAAACCAGTTTGTCTTTTTTATAATGTTCTACATTTGTCAGTGGCACTAAAGTAAACATGAACTATTTTCCATTGCACACTTTCCTTAAACCCCCAATAAACAACTGCCCAGCTTCAACACATCATCAAGTCTGTTAGAAAGCCCACATGGTTTTATGATTTAGGAGTTGTTGGCATCTGATACTTTCATTGAATATCTGTGCATTTTTTGAGCTGTCCTTCATGGTGAGTGGGCCTTGAACGCACCTCGAGTCCAGCGTGGAATGTCGGAGACGGAGACGGGGGGGGGGGGGGGCGTTTGTTTATTTTTAACTAGCTGTTGGAGTGCCAGCAAACGCCATAATTTTGACTATATTCCGTCACGTTTGTTTTTGTGTGTAAATACAGAAAGTTGAGTTTGATCATTTATAATGTTCCTGAATCCTATTAGGTGATTACTGTACACTACTGCATAGAGCGTATGCCCGTGAGTGATGTCAGGTCAAGAAACGTTAGTAATTTCGACAAGTTTGGTAAATGTTCTCGAGATGATAAAACGGGTAAATGTGAGTTGTTCTTATGGTATGGCATGGCATCTTCCGAACCGCTTATCCTATACAGGGTCGCAGGGAGGTGCTGGAGCCTATCCCAGCCGTCAATGGGCGAAGGCAGACTACACCCCGAACTGGTCGCCAGCCAGTCGCAGGGCACACACACCCACACACACGCACACACACACACAGACACCGCCACTGAGCGGGAATCTATCCCACGCTGCCCGCGCACAACTCAGGCGTGTGTACCACTACACTATCAGTGACCTTGTTCTTATGGTTTGATTGTTTAATTATTGATACAGTGAATTGAGAAGTCTAGGCGTGCTGTGAATTAATGGATGTGTATTGGAGGATGTTACTTTAATATTGTTTATCTGTGTAGTCGCAGACCACAATAAATCAACTTGTCAAGTGGAATACATGCCTTTGCCACTTTAAAATAGAATCAGCTGAAGACCAGTCATACATTTTTTTGACAAATCCCATCACTGCTACAGATGTTGACTATAGACGGTTACTTGCTAAATCATACTTTTCCTACAAAAGGCTCCCCAAGTATTTTAGAAAATTGAGGTAACAGCGAAACAGGTCTATAATTTTATATCTTCCTTTTCTTTTGCTCGATATAGTTAAGCCATCTAGTACCTATTGATTGACAGAAATCTTTATACAATCAATGGCTCGATGTAATGTGTTATAGAGTTGTCCCTTGACTATCTTGCTATAGTGCCAGACGTAATCAGACAGGGACAGGACATGAATTCTGGTGCGAGTAATCTTGACATTTGATTACGGGTTCCCAAAAGGGAGATTATAAGTGATTATATGTGAGACTATAAACCATTTAGATATTAGCATCCATGCCAGAGTCTTAAATAAATAAATAAATAAATAAATTGACAACAAATGAATTGAGTTTAATAAGAAATACATACTGACACAACACCTTGTATTAAGTTTTTGTTTTCTCGTTACGTTTTTTTCATCAAAATGCTTTGCGCTGGTGAGGTGTACTTGGCTAAAAACATTTCTACGTGTATATTTTTCACAGGGGGCTACTCTAAGGAAAAACGAGAGATGGATATACAGGACACTTTTCACTTTTAGTTTTAATAGCAGGACACACTGGACATGACCTATAACATAATGTTAAAATTGTATGTTGTGGCAATCTCCAAGATTTGGTTTTGGACTTGACAAGCAGCTGGAGGACGATGGATTATTTACACAAAACAGCAGATAAAAGGCATGGAAGTATTGGTTCGTTTGTGAAAATGAGGACAGAATGTAATATTGATAAGGATGTGACAATCACCATTGGTGACCTGATGAAGGAATGACATCTGTTGCGCATTAGTGCCTGGTGTACACAGTTGACGAAAGCATTGCTGATTTTTTCCCAATTTCTATTTACTAACCAAATATTTTTTACAGGTGGCCAGTGGAGATTGGCACATCTGCCTCACAGTGTAGAAATCGTGTGTTCAAATCCGGCCCCGGCCTTCCTGTGTGGAGTTTGCATGTTCTCCACATGCCTGCGTGGGTTTCCTCCAGGTACTCAGATTTCATATTAATTTATTTATATTTTCTTAACATTGCTGCTTTTTTGGGTTTGACTCTCTTGACTTTCGTTCTGAAATAGTTGGAGTAGAAGTATTTTATTTTTTTCTACTGTTAAAGGTTTTTACTATATATTTTTTACACTATTTGCACCACTGACTTTATTTTCAAAACATTGTGCAATGGGAGGTATTTTAGTTGTCATATTGACATTGTTATATTTGTATTTTCGTTACATTGCTGCTTTTTTTGGTTTGACTCTCTTGACTTTTGTTCTGAAACAGTTGTTGTAGTACAAGTATTTTTTTTATACTGTTAAAGTTTGCATTGTAGTTATCCATCCATCCATTATCTATAACACTTATCCTCACAAGGGTCACGGGCGTGCTGGAGCCTATCCCAGCTGTCTTCGGGCAGTAGGCGGGGGACACTCTGAATTGGTTGCCAGCCAATCGCAGTGCACACAGAGACAAACAAACATCCACTCACATAAACTCACACTCACACCTAGGGGCAATTTAGAGTGTCCAATCAATTTACCATGCATGTTTTTGGAATGTGGGACGAAACCGGAGTACCCGGTGAAAACCCACGCAGGCTGGGGTAGAACATGCAAACTCCACACAGGGATCCCAGAGCCGGGATCGAAACCACCACCTCTGAACTGTGAGGCTGACGTGCTAACCAGTCAACCACCGCCGCATTGTAATTATTTAATAAAAAAATCAAACATTTTTATTTCCTCAAGTCTTTGTTGCTGTGTTTATCATAATTATAATAAACTAACTCAAGGGGGATCATGACATTTCCAAGCTAAAAGTATCGGTATCGTATCGGTATCGGCCGATACCACCCTGTATTTACATGGTATCGGATTAACACCAAAATTCCCAGTATCGCCCATCCCTAGGCTGTGCTACTCTGGCGAGAGAGACACAGGCAGCTTTACGCTGATTGGCTGTTACCCACACTGCACAAGGAACCAATCAGATGGTTCTGTGGGCGGGCCAATCTGCTTTGGCGGTAGGACCAGTTGAGCAGCACAGAGAGAGCGAGCGAGAGAGAGAACCATGCTGCAGCAAGCTGCAATAGACCAGCTTTTAATTTATTGGCCTTAAAATGAAAAAAAGACCAATGCCGATAATCGCCAAAATGCCAAATATCGGCCCCGATAATCGGACCGGCCGATAATCGGTCTATCACTAGTTTTAATTGATACATTCTTTCTCAATGTTCTGTATCTATTGTTAAGACAGGGAATACTTAGCAATTGGTTAGGAAATTTTGAAAAAAGTATATAATCCCGCTTTCGTCAAACTCTTGACAGGTGTGATGTCACACAAGAATTCCCGCCTTAACCACGCCCCTTTTATGAAGTCTCGCCCCCTTGACGATGTCAGTTTGTAGTCCTGAAGTATGATCCCGCCCCTAGCCACGCCCAATAACTCCTCTAACCACGCCCCTTTGTAGTCCGGAAATGTAATTTTACCCCTAACCCCGCCCCGATACGTTGCTTCCGGTTGGCCATTTTGCGTTGCCATACGTCACGTCCTGTTGGCCATTTTGGCATTATATCGTTTCCTAGTCCCCGCCCCTTTAACACATCACTTATGGTTAACGCCCCCTTCCGGTATGACCAAATATGGGCATCATACTTCCGCCTCATCTGCGGTAACCAGGGACAAGTACAGACTTGCCCGGGACACGTTTGGATGGCCGCCATCTTTTCCGGCATGCCCAAATAAGGACATCCTCTGACGTTATGCTTCCGCCTCGCGCAGCGTAACGGAGGGACATGTTCAAACATGTCCTGGCTGCCGCCATCTTTGTAGGTCTTAACGGCATGTCCAAATATGGACATCGTACTTCCGCCTGTAACATGAAACTCATTGTATCAACTTGGGTATAAGTCCAGGCATGTCCTGGCTGCCGCCATCTTTTCCGGTCTTTCCTGCAAGCCCAAATATGGGCGTTATACTTCCGCCTCGTTCAAAGTAACAGAGGGACATGTACAGACATGTTTTTAGGCAAGTCCAGGCTGCCGCCATCTTTTCCGGTCTTTCCAGTATGACCAAATATGGACATCATGCTTCCGCCTCGTCCAAGGCATGTTTAGACATGTTCTGGAGAGGTCGAGCCCCCTCCCTTCATTTGCAATGTGCGACCATACACTTGGGCCTAATCTGAAAGTAAAACAGATCTTCCTGACTGCATTATGATGGAGGGGACATGTATTTCTATTCATCAAGGCTGTGGATCAAACGCCCATCAAAAATCAAGGATTTATTTAGAAAGAAGACAACACCCGCCCACTGAATCATTGACTCAAACCTGGTCTTTGTCTGCCCCTGCTACTGGAATATGGGGTTACACATTTGCCTATGAAACACCTGAACTACACCTGTGCAATCATGTGCATGCTTGGTTATGTTTTGTTTTTTTAATTGACTGAAAATAGCACTCCATATTTTTATAATACAGCTTGTTCGAATGTTTCCCAAACAATTATGAAGTGCAATACGCCATCACAGGTTGGAAAGTTTAGCAGGACTCATAGAAGGATTCTTCTTTACTTTCTCATTTCTGGTATCAGCACAAAAATGTGGCCCCCACCTTTGATGGAGCCTGCATGTATGTGTGTGCCACCCTAAAATATAGCCAGATAATAAAGCATGTACTTACCGTCCATTTTTTTCCAGCGGTCTGTTCACGTCTATCTCTTTTTTGTCTTTGCGTTGGCGTTCCACTGAGATTTTCTCTCTTCTGTGAAAAGACCTCCTGTGCCGCTTCATTTATATCGTTCATGCCTCTGTACATTTTTTAATTTATTTATGTTTTATCACTTTGTCTATACTCCCACATTTTTTCAAGGCTAACTTCATAATTACCAACCCGGATGCAAAAGTATAGCCACTGATGAACAAAGAACCTCATTGATAACTGTTATCATTCACACACAGAAATATTGTAGAGCGCATACACACACCTGAGTGAGGCCTATCTGGCTATATTTTAGGGGAGACACTCAGCATCCTAGCTCGAGCAAAGGAGGTTGGGGGCTACATTTTTCTGCTGATACAACAAATGAGAAAGTAAAAAAGAGGCCTTCTATGAGGCCTGCTAAACTTTCCAACCTGTGTTGTCTTAATTGTATAGTAACCTGATGATTGTATGGAAGATGCCCTAACAAGCTGTTTTAGAAAAATAAGGGTTGCTCTTCTCAGTCATTAAAAAAAAAACACAACCAAGTATGCTCAATGGTGTACAGGTGTAGTTCAGGTGTTTCATAGGCATATGTGTAGATGACGTGTTATTGCGCTAAAATGAATTCGATCAGGTGGGCACTTCACGATTGTATGGGAAACGTCCTAACAAGGTGTATTAGAAAAATAAGGGTTGCTCTTCTCAGTCATTAAAAAAAACATAACCAAGCATGCAAAATGGTGTACAGGTGTAGTTCAGGTGTTTCATAGCCATATGTGTAGATGACGTGGTATTGAGGTAAGATGAATTAAATCAAGCGGGCACTTCACGATTGTATGGGCAACGTCGTAACAAAATTGTATTAGAAAAATAAGGGTTGCTCTTCTCAGTCATTAAAAAAAAAACATAACCAAGCATGCAAAATGGTGTCCAGGTGTAATTCTGCTGTTTCATAGGTACATGTGTAGATGACGTGGCATTGCGCTAAGATGAATTCAATCAAGTGGGCACTTCACGATTGTATGGGAAACGTCCTGACAAGGTGTATTAAGAAAATAAGCGGGTGCTCTTCTCAGTCATTAAAAAAAAAAAAAAAAAACATAACCAAGCATGCAAAATGGTCTACAGGTGTAGTTCAGGTGTTTCATAGTCAAATGTGAAGATGACGTGGTATTACTCCAATGATTCAGTGGGTGGGTGTTGTCTTCTTTCCAAATAAATCCTTGATTTTTGATGAGCGTTTGATCCACAGCCTTTATGAATAGAAATGTCTCCTCCATCATAATGCAGTCAGGAAAATCTGTTTTACTTTCTGATTAGGACCAAGTGCATGGTCGCGCGTTGCAAATGAGGGGAGGGGGCTCGACCTCTTCAGAACATGTCTAAACATGTCTTGGACGAGGCGGAAGAATAATGTCCATATTTGGTCATACCGGAAAGACCAGAAAAGATGGCGGCAGCCGGGACATACCTGGACTTGCCTAAAAACATGTCTAAACATATCCCTCCGTGACTTTGAACGAGGCGGAAGCATGATGTCAGAGGATACCCATATTCGGGCATACCGGAAAAGATGGAAGCCGTCCAAACATATCTGAACATGTCCCGGGCAAGTCTCTACTTGTCCCTGGTTACCACAGATGATGCGGAAGCATAACGTCTGAGGATGTCCATATTTGGTCATACCGTAAGGGGGCGTTAACCATAAATGACGTGCTAAAGGGCCGGGGAATTGGAAGTGATGTAACGTTAAAATGGCGGACAGGACATGATGTATGGCAACGCAAAATGGCCGACCGGAAACGACGTATCGGGGCAGGTTAGGGGTAAAATTACATTTCCGGACTACAAAGGGGCGTGGTTAGAGGAGATACTGGGCGTGGTTAGGGGCGGGACCATTCTTCAGGACTACAAAATGACATCATCAAAGGGGAATTCCTAGGGGGGGACTCCACTTCTGGACTATAAAATGGTGTCATCAAAGGGGGTGGGATTTAAACTGGACATGATGTCATAACGGGGCGTGGTTAAGGCGGGACTTCCTGTGTGACATCACACCTGTCAAAAGTTTGACGAAAGCGGGATTATATACTTTTTAATTTGGCTCAATAGTTCTTTATCTATTTACCAAGTGATATGTATTAAATATAAACAGGCTGGACGACCTTTGCTGTGACAATTCTGAAGGAACAAGACATTGTTTCATAAAATACCGGACTGCAAACTTTGTTATCTACAAGCTAGTTGACATTACAGGTCCAGGATTCTCAACCACGTCCAGGATGAACATCATCACAGCGATTGGATGGGCAAAATCCACCGATGGCAGCGATAAAATTTGGCACACGCTGGCTGAATTGAGCAACTGCTAGCACAAATTGTAATGTACAAATGGCGGACGCGCCAGGGGGGGTGTCTCTGAGTGGAATTGGAAAGCACCTTTTTGTGGAGTGAATGAGATACTAACCAGTGAATAAAGTTGTGAACAAAAGGTGGAAGTTTGAATGTGTATGAGATTTGAGAGGATGTTTAAGGGACGGGCCCCCGGGATAGAAAACCTGATTTGGGGACCGACAAGCCCTCTTCAGCACTTGGGGGGGGCAATGGGTCCATGGGCCTGATCAACCCATTGCATCAATCCCATTGCAATCCCAGGTACTGATTTGCAATATTGCTATTGAAAAAACCCCCCAAAAACATCAATAAACATTTTTTTTGACTAACCAAATTCATCCATCAAGTAAATGAATAATTGGACTGCAAATGGACAAACCACAAGACAGGTGTTGATAAACCTGAAATTTGACTGAATTATTGCCTTCCAATTGGAGTGGAATCTGTGTGTGAGAGTCATTATTATTACCATTTAAAATGTGATTGAGATACCAAGTTAGGATTAGCTGGAGGATGTATTATGTCCCCTTTAAGATTTAAGGCATGGACATTGTCCAAAACAAGCTGAATAAGAACAGAGAAACTGTTTTATTTTGAATGAATGTTACACATTTTTGAAAATGAATTGATTGAATGAAATGGTGTTGACATAGTTGCTAAGATAATTTTATCAATAAAAGAAGTGCTGGAGTTTTAAGTACAATACAAATATGTTGAGAAATTGACATTTTGTTGTGAAAATATTTTTGGGTAAAGGTGGACTGTTTTATATGACACGAGCAAAGGTAGATGCGCAAAATACACTTTTAGTAATTATTTTTCTGACCAGTTGAATATAACGAACAATTATACCAATAAGCAGCTGCAGGACATGTAACATTCTAATATACAAAATATTATAGGACATCGTGTATAAATATTACAAATTTCTTGCTATAATGCAACAATAGGACATTTACACACAATTAGGACATTCACACTTTTTTAAACAATATTATATAAATAGAAATGTACCGTAAAATGTCCACTTGTCCATCTTACGTAGGCTTTCCTAAATTTCTATACTTTGCAAAGATGATGTCTTTATATTTGTTTTAAACTGTCTTATGTTAAGGCTTTTCCGTACATCTATTCTTAACTTTTTCCAAAATTTAACTCCATGAATGCTAAAGATAAAGCTCTTTTGTGGTGCCTGTATAGCGAACCTTGAATTGTAAGTTGTCCCCTTAACTTATAGACCCCCTCCCTTTCAGTAAACATTTCCTGTTTATTTCCCAGTAATAAATGATTTCTAACTTTGTAGATTATTTGGTCGGTTCTGAATTACGTTTATTAGTCTGCTCATTACAATGTTGAGGTTTAATAATAGGAAAGGACTGCTTGTAAATCTTCATTATTACCACAAATAATCACCTTATCTTAAATATGTCCATAGGAGTAGCCCTATGCATGTTTGTATTTTGTGGAGGCTGGTGTGTTCCTTGCATTAGGGCCTTGGTCGTCAGGAGTACCAATTGTGCGGTGGGCAGTCTTGGGGAAGGGCACCTGCCCTACCAGGCCACCCAGTGGGAGGGGCATATCGTCATGCCTGTCCCAGAGGTTCCAAGGCCGGAGGACTTCAACGAGGAGAACGACATCGTCTATCTTAGGGTCCACGATAACTGATTAACATATAGGTTGACTTTGCTTGCTCATGTGCTCATATCCGTCATTGCTCACATCGGGGACACAAATAACACGCACCCAGTCCATTACGGGTCACAGGTCAATTTACCACATGCTGTACCACACTAGTGTTAAGTTTTAACTTAAGGTCACTCAGATGGGGGTGCTAGACTAGGCCTCTTTGACCTATGATATGTTTAGATAGGTGACTTGAGCCGGGCCGTTATCTTGCTGTGAACTTTCTCTTGCTTGGCCTTCATTTTCTATGACACTATTGGCAAACATATTAGTTGATTTCATTAGGGGTCACACATAGTCACAGGGGCTATCTTCACAGCTGCATCTCGATATTTCTGGCACACTACATGGGTCTAAATTTACGGCGACCCCATGAAGTGGGGTCGAAAGAGGGAGGTACGCGTTTTATATTAGATTTTTTTTCAAATTATTCAATTCTAAATTATGTCGGCCTCAGTATTTGAGGCTGAAAGAGGGTCTGAAGGATCTGGATCTATATGAATGGCTTTATATTAGCCAACAGGTTAACCAAAAACCAAATTCCCCCAGAGTCAGCGTGCCCTGATCTGAGCACGGGACCAGCTGGTGAAGATCAGCCCCATAGGAAGGGCCAGCCAGGGAGGAGACCAACCCACATTATCAGAGCAGGGCAGTCCCTGGGCCGGACCGGTCGGACCCTCCGGCCCGGCCAGATGCCCATTTTGGGGGCGGAGGGGTGGGGGGTGACAAATTTAAAAAAATGACTGGACTAAGCATGGCCGGAAGTCGATTTTAGTCCGGCCCACTAATGGGCCCTAATGCGTGTGACGTGCTCGCTACGTGGCCAAATTTCATCTCAGCCTACTCGGTGAAAGGCTTCTTTTTAGTCTTCTTTCAAAACAACTTGTGTCCGGAAGCATATTCAAGCTGTGCGCAGCACTCAAGTATGACACTGGCACATCATGCACTTTCCTACTTCCGGAAATACGCCGTAGCAAACCTGCTGTGTAGTGGTTTGCTGGCATGCTTTTATTTTGAAGGCCGGGAAGTGTGAAGGAGGGGAAGTGTGGAAAATAAGTAACTTGTTGAATGCTTGCAGACTTGTCGTCTTTTGGACCCAAATAATTATACAATGCGACAAAAACAACCCCAGGGCTCGCAATGGAAGTAAGTACACGCAGCTGCTGAGTAAGTATGTGAGTAAATGGCGCGTTTGAAGCGTGTCCACAGCGGGTTTGAATAGTAAATTAGCCAGCTAATTGTCTTTAAATAAACCTCTTCCGTGAGCATCCCTCCCGCGGGGGCATCATCCACGTATTTTTTTTTTTGGGGGGGGGGGGGGGCGACAATGTTTATGAAAATGGCCTGATGGACAAAAAAAGGGTCAAGTGCCCAGCTCTGCACATTTGAAGACAGTATAAATGTGAGGGCTGCATGTTAGACCGCGCCCCTATTCTGCCCTCGCCCGTCTCGTCCGCGAGGATGGAAAAGCTGCCCAGATCTGATCATCGAATGATTCCTGAACTTCAGAGATGGTAAAGAAAACTGACGAGAAAATTCAATCGATTTGTGTGAGTCTTTATTTATATTGGATACCGTCTTGAAAGATAAAACGAACACGCATTGAGTAAGTAGTTGTTTTGTAAATTGCTAACTGGGCTTATGGACTCCAGACCTACAAAACATTCCAACAACACAATCATTTGTATAGGATAGTCTGTTCTTGTCTTTGATACTTTACCTTATAGGTCCAACATCATTCGCCATGATTAATGATTACAAAAACTGTATTCTGTTTGTACTCAACCCTGTGTACAATGAACTGTTCAAAAAGACACATTCAAAAAGTTTAGTTAGGTCAAATTTATTCAATGAAAAAAGTATCAGGGCTTTAAAAAGACCATTAGGACATCCCCTAATCTTAACCCCCAGGAGGGCAAGAAAAACTCCAAACACAATTGAGAAAAAATGAGGAAATCTTGAGAAGGGGCCACAAATAGGGGAAATCCCCCTTCCAGGATGACAAGGCTGCAATGGATGCTGAGTGGCAACAGTTAAGAGACAATGCAGTGCTATACAACGCAAACTTGAATAGCGTGTAAGCCCATTTAAAGAGAAAGTGCTGTAGGATGACTCCTTTGGAGAAGTAGGTCCTCCTCAGAATCCGGCCCGGTTGGTCAATCTCCATTGCAGCACCACGTCATCTGTTAGATCTCAATTTTTATCACATACGGGTACAGCCCGTAGTAGTTGTTGTTGCTCCTCTTGCTTCCAAAAAAATGTTTTTCCATTACTGTATTCGAATATAATTTTTTTTTAAGTCAATAGCATTAATGTTTTTTTTCATTTCTCTCAAAATGAAAAGAATGTAAATATTTTTTTTTATAATCATAAGTAAGGATTTCTTGGTGAAAAGAAACATTGTTATAAAAGTGGGCTTCAAAAATAAATGAAAATATTGATGAAATCAACACAAAAGTTTCTAAGTCGGAACACAGGAAGGATTTCGCCTCGCAGAAATGCCTTTGAAACATCCGTCCCTTATGGATGGCTTCATTATACTACTCAATAATACATAACAGCTGCTCTTGGGGCAGAGGGTCCATGAAGTGTCCGCAGATGCATTTCAGCTAACCGAACCGTAATTGGATTTTTTGTGTGCTGGAGAACTTTACAAGCAAGACAAGCAGGTTGGAATTGGGGCAAAGTGGGCAGTATATTTGCCGCATTGAGTGGAACCTTGCAAACTTCACATTCCCCCGAATGATCGAGTGATGCATCTGCAAAGAGTGAATGTAAAAATATACCGGTAGTCAAAATAAAAATATATAACGTGGCCATTGCATTTTACTGTTTGGTAAAACGACATGAATTCCAAACTACACGTTTGAGATTCTGATGACAAATGATTGTAGTGATTATTACATATAGAACGACATTACAATAAATAAGCAATAAAGTTATACACGTCCACTGGTCGACAACACGGCATTCTCACGGAAATATTATGATGAAGTTTACGCGGGTAACGATAACCAAAGTTATTTTTGATAAAGTTACACCCATAAACAGTCAGTTTTATAATTTGCTTAATATAAATTCGACACAGATAACAAAGCATCACTTACCGTTCTCTCAAGACGTAGTGTCATTGTGTGTGAGACAGCTATACGCTCTTCTGCTTGCGGGCAGGTTGCATCACTACGGACCAATAAAATAAATAAATAAAAAAAAGACAAAAAAAAAAAAAAGACAAAAAAAAAGACCTTTCTAGTCTGACAGTACTCCGGCCAGATACCTCTCGACCCGTCCGTCCTCGTCCTTTTAAAGCGTTTCCGTCCTTACATCCGCCCCCAGACGTTTATTTAAAGCTCATTAGCTGGCTAATTTACTATTCAAATCCGCTTACCTTATGGGCACCCACTTCTGGGTTAACGGTTTGACGAACCGCTTGCCACCACATGTTGTATGTGTGTCAGGAGACAAAGTGAGCGAGTCAAGAGTTGTAATGTAACTAATTTATTTAACAGCGGTCATAGTTTATATGTCAATGCAGCGACGTGAAAGAGTTCAGTCTCTGAACGGATGGGCGGAGATGCCCGGTCCAGAGAGCGCTTCCATTGGTCAGCCCTTCCGGTTGCTGATTGGCTCGCTGGTTTCCCCTCCACTTCCGAAGCGCCGACTGGAACACCATCAGTTCGTGTGTGGAGAAACAAATCAGGCAGGAACAGTTTTGATCCTGCTACATGTGAATATTCAATTGAATCTGTCGGCGCAATTCAATTGAAGTCAATGTAGTTAGTGCGGGCGGGCGCAGTTGCGTGCGGATGAAGCGTTTGGAGCAGGGGGTGCGAAGTGAAGCACCGAAAATCCGCTCATTCTTCCATTCGGCGCGGCTAAAAGAAATGAACCTTTTTCCCGCTTTGCCTCACGACAGCTAAAACAACATTGGGGAGTACTACGTCACACACAGCATCTTGAACACTCGGCTGGTCTTGTGTGGAGAGCGCAAAACAAAGGAAAAGATGATCGTTGTGGTTTGTGGACATCCCGGGCTATATGACATGGCCAGCTATCATTACCTGGACAAGAACAAAAGAGACCAGGCTAGGAGATCCATGAGCGAGGAGCTTGTTATACCTGGGTTGCATCTTCGACAGCGCCCTTTTCTCATTTCACCTTCAACAGGTTTAAGTGTTCGCGAGGTAAGGAAAGAAACCCACAGCTGACCTTTTCTGATTCCTGTATTTCAGAGATTGAAAGAATAGACGAGCAAATTCAATCAACTTGTGTGACCCTTTATTTACATTGGATGCCTCCGTGAAAGATTAAACGAACACGCATTGGAAAATAGTTTTGTTTTTTTTCTGAAAGAGCTTATATCTCAAGCGAGTGACCAGCTGAAATTTCCAACAATGGGACGGACTAAAATCCACATCCACCCTTGATTAGTCCGTCCCTTGATTAGTCCGTCCCAAAAATGCTGATATATAATAACGGAATGCCCAGCTCTGTGAAAGTCTACTTACATAATTTTCTTTCTTTTTTTTAAACGCTGTTATTGTTTTTTTGTTTCTTCATTTTCCCTTCTTATTTAAGTACACAACGACAGGCATCGCATGTTCCTGTTTCTTGTAAGACAAACGGCAGCATTTTTCTCCCGCTTTAAAAAAAAATGACGTGTTGACTCACCATTAAAAAGAACAGGTGTAACGGATATGTTCTGTATTTCAGTTCAGCTTGTGGTGAGTACATGCCACAAGACCTATCTAAGTAGAAAAAAAGTAGGCTACAAATGTTTGTGGAGAAAATTCTACTTTCTTTTTACTATTACGTTGAGCAGACACGTAATTTTTTAATGTGAGAATGACTCAAGTAAACTGATTCATGGTGTGTTCAAGTTCCAATGACAGTGGGAATTTAGAGCTTTCAGCATTTAGCACCTCAACGAAGGAGGTGCGTTCGCCCAGCACTTCCAGTCTTACCAATTTACAGGAACACATGTCGTGTTAACAAATCGTGAGTAAAAAAATAAATATATGTCGGACTCGTATACTGACTCGAATGTCCAAATTCTGACATTCTTGTAACTGCTCTATTTTGCCGGAGATTTTTGTCTCCTTGCGAGCAAAGGTTGAGGAGGGAAAGAGGTCGTGGGGCGGTTCGTTTTGAAAGTCCATGCTCTGGAACAACAAATTTGAGCAACACCCTGACTTTCAGAACGGTCAGAGTGAACCAGTACGCTCTTGGAGCCGATTTCCGAACGCGCCCGTTTTTCTAAGGCGGGTGCTTGTTGACTAGAGCCTTAATTAATTTATTTCACTTTTCTCTCTTCTTCCTAATATGTAAACTTCAAGGCGCCGCTTTTTTAAAACACTGCAATCAGGATATGTGCCACGATCGCAAGAAAACAATGAAAGGGAAAACATGCAGACCCGTCGAATTCAAGGAATAGTAATAATAATAATGATGATGATAATAAAAATAATAGAATGAGAGTAAGCGTCTTAAATTTTTCACATATACTGTATAGTGTATGTATGTGTGCGTGTGTGTGTATCGGGCCACGACGTACGACAGGATTCATCAATGTTGAAAAGTCAATTTACTTACCTTGTTGATGGTGGGGGTTGTTCGGGGAGAAAAAGTTGCGGAATAAAGCCTTTAAAATGAAAGGAATCCCATTTGAAAGCAACAGTTGTCGAAACAAAGAACTTGTTCGCCGCTACGAAGTACTTTATTTACTGTCTGCGCTTTCCTATCTGAGCAGTGGGGGTGGCCACTGCATGGGTATATATTGCATGTTGTGATGACATGTGAAGCCGTCATCACAGTGAGGAGTTAGATGCGCGCCCATTCAAACGTGGCATAATATATTATTTGAATACGTATTTTCATATACAAGGAGATTTGCACCTCCTGGTGTGGTCAAATTAGAACATCTCTCAGTTTACATGACAGGGTAAAAATATTAGGAAGCCCTCTAAGAAGGATGCAGCGCAGTTTTGCGCCACTCACTGCAAACAGGAATATTAAATAATGAGGTCAGACAAATATTGTAATCATCTAATGGCCTCAAGTAATGCTTTAAACAGGGAATAAAAATGCTCGACCAAAGGTCTCTCACTTCAATTTTTTTTTATTTATAGCGCAACATAAAACAATATTGTGGTATTTTACCAAATACACTATGTTTTCACATAATACACCATACACAGCTACAAAGAGAGAACAAAACCACTTTTTACATACTGCATCCTTAACATGGAAAATAAAACAAGAACAATCGAAAAACTTGAAAAGGAATGTAGCTGCCAGTTATGTGGATAGATTTTTTTTAAAATTTGTATGACTTGGTTGTTTTTCCCAACTTTTGAGTTTCATTAAATTAGGTGTTTAATGGACTTGTAAAAGTAGGCCATGCACAGTGTGATGCAAACGTCTAACTATGTGTGTGTGTCCACAAAAGACGAAATACACGAGTAGAATTAAGGAGATAAAGGAGGCAGTAGACATTTTCTATTCCTCTTGTTCAAACATCTTAGCAGTCTTCACTCACAGGAACATTTACAATAACATCCTTGAAAAGGTAATTTCCATGTGATGTATACCAAACATAAAATTCAAAGAAGCGTCTCCACATAACCCCTGATGAATTGTCGTCAAAGAATAAAGGCGTTCAAGTACAATATGGAATGAATCATTAATCGAGTGACTTCACGTTATAAAACAGGTTCTCTATTTATTTCCTATACCACTTGTCCTCATTAGAGTTTAGGTTACAAAAGGTTGTGCAGCATTTCAAATTAAACACTAAGCACCAGTTTAAGCTTCTGAAAACCCTTCAATCAAATGTAGAATTCTCTTGCCATTTTCGAAGGAGGTGGGGGGGGGCGTTGAACCAAGTAATAGTTTACACAATGACTAAGGTTTTGTTTTATAGCACCGACTCCCAGAGCCTAACCGAAATGTTATGTACTTTAAAATGTTCATTGTATGCACCATTTGTATGCAAGTATGTGATGTGGTCGAACATAACAAAACATGGGTGATTACGTAAAAAACAAAAGAAGTAAATCACAGGCCAGGTAACTGAACAAGGAATTATTCAAAGAAAACAATGATTTTCACAAAGATATTCTGCAAACTGGATATTTAAGACGAGAACTATAGTATAGTCAATAATACCGTAACGACAGGTTGAATTAAACAAGCAGTAAACACCCCCAAGTTTCAGATAGCATCAGCAGATACCAGTGTGTTTCCTAAAGCCCTCCTATTGGATAGGGTTACTTGCCTATAGGTTGATCATAACACTTTCATCCCTCCACCAGTCACTTACTGTAAGTGTGCTTGAATGTCAAGACTGAACCTCGGAAGCAAAAACAGCCTCAGTGTGGTTTAAGGTAACAAACCTGGCCTACCAGCAATTCTAGAGCTCACTAATTAAGGCCTGGTCTCGTTTGCTAGTTTAAACATTAGAGGGCTATAGTTTGGATTCTGTAAAAAAACAAAATAATATAATAATAAATAATAATACAGAAGGCTTGCATTCAAGTCAGCTTTAGCACTAGGGGAGTTTTGTTACCTTGGGCGAAAAAAAAAACAATTTTTATGGCAAACTAAGTGACTTGAGATCATCCTGTTGTTTTGCAGGTTTAAGGTTTACAGTAAAAGCTTGCTACTCTCCATTTTTGTATTCTCAAGAATTGGGTGTTTTAGCATGTGTTTTGCAAGTAACTATCTTTTTAACCAGTTACATGCTGACTTAGTATACGGTTACAGTACTTGTGAGAGTAGAACAAATAGTGACTAAGCATACATGTACACACAAAACACAGGGAACAAGTGTACTGTTGTCAAAATAACCCCTACACAGTTAGGATTCACATACTATCCTCACCAGTTAAATAGTTTTACCTAAATATTTTTACTATTTACATTTGTATCTTTCTTCAGAAAAAAACCCACTAACCTTCAAGTTGTCAATAATCGTCTTTCTTTTTGTCATTAAAATCAAGTTTAAAAGTGCTTTTATAAATCTGTTCTTCTCTATGTACAATTTGTATTAGCTATATAAAAATCGAAAGAAAAAAAAAACAAAAAGAACCCAAAGACAATCATTATTATCACCATAAATAAATACAAGTAAACAAAGGAAAAAGGGTAAAGTGATTGTGGAGACCTTGAGCACACAAAGGTACATGCATGATTCTCTGCCCTCAGTAGCAAGTTTTGATTGCGACCAGTGTCTCAACAGCACGAGGTAGAGAGCTGGAGACGAACAAGGTCTTTTCACAGAAGAAAAGTGTCGTGACCCCAAAGACAGCCCAGCAACCGGGAGCCGGCCTGCATGCAATCAAAAATATTCACTCCTTTTGACTTTTTACCCCCTTTTTTTGTGACAAAACCACGTGTCCACGTTTGAATGCATGCTTGATGGGGATGAAATCAAAACACGCAATTCAAGAGTCGCAATCCACGTGTCTCACTCTTTGGCGCTTGTACACGAACATACATGCAAAGTAAGAGAGTGATTCGGTGCATTAGGAACCAACTCCCAGAAGCCACGCTACTTATCTAAGCTTGTTCCTTTCACGAATGGGAAACAAATAATCTACCGGTATATGTACGAGGTGCTTGCAGAAGGACCCGTCGTGCTCTGCTCGAAGATGACAGCACCATGCAGACGATAGGATGGGCCTTCACAGTTAAATCAAGTGTAGAAGGAGAGCACCAAAGTATATGCGCGGATCATCCAAAGTACTCCTATCACTTATGTGCAAACCCAAGTTTTATCCGGAATCGTTTCACATTTGAGCTTCAATAGGACAAAGATCATCGCTGCCTTTGGCGAACCTGTCAGAGCTCAGCGAACCACTCATGCAGCAAGGCAAGGCTATCCCGGCTTCCGAACGGAACGCAGTCGAAGTGCTAGCAGGTGTCTGAATATGCAGCGTTGAAAAGGCAGTCAAGTGTGCCCTCTAGAGGTCACACTTCAAAGTGTTCACTCCTTACTGAGGAAGCTAACGTGATCCTTGTTGATGTAATCATTACAGATCTGGGATCCGGTGGACTGAGCAAACAAGATAAGCACAAAGAAGCACACTTGTTGTGGTGTAGTAGATGAGCTAGGAAATATCTTCCCTCACATACTACATGACCTCGATTTCAGTTTGAGCACCGAAGTACAGCATCAAGTGCCACGAATAGTAATGGAATGAAAGTCCATCAGAGCTGAAAGTTGAGCACCAGTCAAAAGCTGCTGGGGTGTAGAATAGGAGGAGGAGCACAGTAAGGAATGACAAGAGAAGCACATTCTAAAGCGGAAAATGCACTTTGCACTCATTTTGAATTATGTTAATTGTCTTCCTTCTTTTTTGCAAAATGGTGTTGGTTTTAATTGAAGGGCACGCGTATTTTAGTTCACCAGCCACATTAGTTTCCCCAAACACACGCAACCTACAGTAAGAGGCATGTTTTTAAAGATAGAGAAGGTTCCAGTTTAAAAAAAACCAAACACTTTTGTAATGGATTTTGTAATTTTAAGCAATTCCATTTTTTTTAACAGATTAATTGTTTTGGTATTTCTCATGTATGAACTGCTGGTAAAATACTAAAATAAAATAAAAAAATAAGGGCATTTCTGCAAATAGAAGTCACGAATTGCAAAATTATGTTTCAGTTCCAGTCCTAAACACAGATCTGTAAAACATTTTAGGGAGCTCAATGTGAAGCTGAAACTTTTTTCATGATAATTTGAGTTATCCCTTCCCCTAACTTGTACTAACGAGACTGCTCTCGTCAGGCCATTAATGACTCCTCCTTTTAACACAGCTGGAAGATTGACAAAGAAAAGAGAACAGGTCTTCCAAAACATGGAAAAGAAAGTCTGACAGATTTAGACTGGCTTAAAATATACTGAACAAAAACAAAACAATCACATCATTAATAATAACATTATTGAAAACAACCATGATTTAAAAAAAAAACAATTCTTCATTATAATACCTGTAATAACAACATTAACAGTAACAATTGCAACCATAATGATATCGATAATAACAGCAATATTTCGAATAATTAAAATTCTATAAACAAGGAAAAGCAATGGAGTTCCTCTCCGAGGGAAGAGAGAGGAAGAGCACCACAGGCAGCGTGTTGAAAGCCCAACCACTGCCTGACATGAGGTAAAAAAAAAAAACAACAACAATAAAAGTGTCCCCACTTGGGAGTGTGGACTGCAGAGGGGGAAGATGGAGGGATGGCAGATCGTGTGACATGCGAGAGACATTCATCTTGCGCATCCCTCTATCTGGCGCTCCACTGGCCAGCTATCGGTCTGTCGGCGGCCGACGTCACACAAAGTGGCTGTATGGCCCGGTGAGGCGCGTGAAGGCATAGGGAGACACGTTAACCATTGAGGTGGTGTGGAAAGTGGGAGCTAGCCGCGTCACTGGCCCCTCCCTCTTTTCTTTCGATTGTCCAGCACCTGACATGACCCCTGCCGCCGTGGCCCCCCATTTGCGTTTCTTGCTAAGCGCCTTGATTTCTTCCTGCGAGAGGCCCAGCAGAGCCGCTTCCTGCTGCCTCTGGAGCGCCCGCTCTGCCAGTATCTTCATTTTGGCCTCCCACAGTGCCAAGCCATGCATAGGCTGCTGGAGGTTTTTGTGCTGATAGAAGACCAGAGAGATGCGAGAGGGGTGGGAGCGATCTGGCTTTTGGAGCGGAGTGGTAGCATGCAGTTCCCGACGGGCACATTCAATCAGTATGGACCCGTGGGCCGGCGCTACCGCGACGCCCCCGATGTTGGGATCGAGGAAATTGTGCTCGCTATCGGACCACACCTCGTCGTCATCTTCCTCGCGGCCTTTGGTGCTCTCAGCATCACTCTCAGCTCGGCTGGGGTCCCAGCAAGCCTGATCGGACTGTTGCAGGGCATCGGGGAAGAGGCGTCCCTCAGGGGCAGGGGACGGTGTACTGCCCGCCACTGAGCCTCCGCAGGATTTCCAGGCTTTCTCTTGAACCCCGAGGGGAGTGGAACAGCGAATTTCAGCGTTTTTGGACCACATCTTGTCTGGGTAGGCGCCGGCAGGATTGCTGTGCTTCAAACCGGGGCTGTATGCGCCATGTCCCATAGCCCAAGAGTTTGGCTCGGGACTCGGGGCCGGGCTGGCCCACTGCCTGGGAGTGGCAGGCTGTGGTATATGTGATGGGGATTGAGAATTGCCAAGATGTGGAAGTATGAACGGGTGAGTGAGACCTGGCTGTGGCGTGCCCGCATGAGGGGTGCTTGGCCGTGGGGTGGATGCGCGTGGAGATCCTTGGTGAATGCTCCCCGGGACGCCTAAATGAGGGGAAGAGGAGGGAGGTACGTGTGGGACTGGCGAGGCAGCAGTTGCCGTCCTGGTATCTGAGCCAGGGAAGGATGTCCACGGTTGGGGGAAAGGAGAGGGTTGCTGCTGGGAATGCTGGTGGAACATCTGCTTTTCTTCGTTGGGAAAGGAGACATCGGGGTGCTGTTTTGGATTTTGATGATCCCAGTTTGTGGGAACAACACTGCCATTGAACCTGTTTCCTGGCCAGGTACTAGGTTGGGGGGTGATGCCAGGCGTGCTGGTGCCAGCTTGACTGGGCCCCGCGTCCTCACAGACTGGCATATCCATTGGCTCCTGCTTGATGACTGGAGTGCCTCTATTGGAGGACTCGGAGGAAACCGAAGATGGACGTGAGTGGCTGTAGTCTGAAGACTGGCTGCTAACTTGGTTGGGTTGCTCGATATGGCCAGGATAGGAATGGGCGAGTCTGGCCTGAAGGCTGTGAATATCGGGCTTTTTGTCGACCTGGAAAGCCATCCTGCCTGCTTTGGACAAAGAGCTATTGCGACCCTCGTAGGTCCTCATCTTGGGTGCGAAAAGTGCAGTGGAGGGGTAGTTGTAGAAACCATGGTGCGATGCTGGCAGATTGTGGTTATAGCCATTTACTGGGTCTCCTGCTGCGGGCGGGCCAGTTGTGGGGAGGCCTCCCCTTGCATAGTAGGCAGGATGTGGGCACATGGTCTTGATTGCATCTGCTGCTTGCAAAGAGTATCCATCCATTGATCCATTGAAAGGCTCCTTTTTAATGTTGGGCTTAAGCTCTTGTTTTATAATTGCTGCATTTATACACACACAAAAAAAAGGACAAAAACATTACAAACAGGACTTGTGAAGCACAACTGGGCGTAGCAATCAAAACGGGCCCGAGTCAACAACATTTGTCCGAACGCAATTCAATAAGTGTATGTGAAGCAAGCAAGCCTAACCTTTATTGCCTGGGTGTTGAGGGGACTCGCTGAAGCATACTTCAGTCTGGACCACTGTCTTCTCTGGTGTTTCTGCTGCCTGCTGCTGGAGTTTACTCTTCTTCTTCTCTGATGCGGCTTTCTTGGCATCCAGTCGGCGCTGTCGACACGACTTGGCCGGTTCGGGCAACTTGCGTACTTCTCGGCGGAATGCCTGAAGAGCCTGAATGGCTCCCGTCTTCATCTTGAGGTGCTGGCCCTCCTCGCTGCCAAATTCGTCAGTGGTGGAGATTTTGTAGAGAGGCAAGACATGGAGCTGTTCATCTGGAGGGATTTCCCCCACCATGCGGTTGTCCTCCTTGGTCAAAGTGCACACCTAAAAGTGAGAAAGAAACGAAGCACGATTTAAATGTGCCACGCCAGCGCCTTCAACATTTCACTGGAATGTCGGTTTATAAAGAAGTCTCCGGATATTAAAGGCCATACCACTGTGCAACCGTTGTAAAGGTTGTGCTGGTCCTTATGGGCGTGAGCGCAGAAGTCCAAGCAAGCCGTGACTCCAGCAAATGGTCTGCCCGCCTTCAAACCAAGTCGGCAGTCTGAAGCCTTCGTCTCTGATTGACACTGGCAAAGAGAGCAGAGATTACATGAAAAGTGCAAACGAAATTCATTTTTACTGTCACATCACAATACCAAGAAGAAGAAGAAGAAGAAGAACCCGATGAAGCATTTCCAAGTATCCTCCAGAATTTGAAGTTAAAGTAAAGCCAATAAATGGAAGGGCTGAACATGAACAAAAACGTCTTAACAATCTAATGTGTCATTTGATGCGCCAAAGTTTGCAAAAATATCAAAATGAACTGTAGCAAGATGTTTTGAAGTGCAAGTCAACCCAAACATTTTTTAAGAATATGTTCTATGCAGGCCCACTCGTTGAAACACAGCATTCTGATTAATATTGTGTTTGTGTTATATGAGTTAAGCTGCAAAAATCCACCCGTTTTTAGCCATCTCAGGGAGGTGGCCATTTTGTCATTTCCGTCGACTGAAAATGACATCACACACCCTCAGGGCTCAGATAACGACCAATCATAGCTCAGCTTCCGAAAACAGGTGAGCCGTGATTGGTCGTTATCTGAGCCCTGCGGGTCTGTGATGCCCTTTTCAATTGACAGAAGTGACAAAATGGCCGCCCCAGGAGACTCATATTTCATATTAATCATATTGCCTTGTTTCAACGAGGGGGCCTGCATAGAACGTATTCTTGAAAAAATGTGTTTGGGTTAACTTCCCCTTTAAGGTCAAATTTCAACATGATTTTTCTCAGTGAGCTTTCGGTTTAACAGGTCAAGTGTGAATTACTTAACAACCACCTAAACCACAATGCAACTGTACACGCACGCTTCTCTGTAACTGTTCTTAGGAATGCGACAGGTAAAGTTGACGCATATTCTTGAGTACACGTTTGTAATTTCAGTGTTCGGATAGAAATGTGTCTGTCAACAAACCTGGTTACTGTAGGCCTGAGGGGCCAGCTTCTTGTACAATGGAGCCACTTCGGTGGCCAGATTCTGGAATTGATCCCTGAGTTTGTCCTCCTGGTAAGAAAAAAAGACGTGGAAACAACGGGTATGTATTACACACTTACAACTCTGATCCATAAATGCTAACAATTTAAAGTTAGCCATAAGATGCATATATGTACCTCTTCAGGGCGCTCTCCTTGTAGCCGGAACTTGCGCGGTGTTTTGCTTCGGGCGTATTTACAACCATTAAAGTACATGCTCCAAGAACAGCCAAAGGAAAAGGAAGCACCACAAGTGTCAGGGTCCTTGCCTTGACATGCACACGTACGACTGCAGGGGAAGACAGTTAACACATCTTCAGAATGAGTGAAAATGTACTGTGTCATTTCAGCATATCGGGATGAAATACAATGAAGATATCAAGTTGACCTCAAGAATGAGCATAAAGCAGTGTCCATTTATCACTAGTATCATTGTATTTTATTTTCAGTACGCTTATATAAGATTTCTAGAAAATACCTAAAACAAAAATAAAAATAAAAACTTGTCTTGCATTGAATCCAAATGCAACAATACTGGGTACTCCCACCACATTCCTCCCACAATGCTTCTAATACGAATGCTTCATGAGGTGGCTTCTGCATTTTGTATTGTAGCATGCTGATGGGTTGCCAGTTTTTCCACTCATTACTAGTGCTGTCCATCCATCCATTATCTGTACCGCTTCTCCTCACAAGGGTCGCGGGCGTGCTGGAGCCTATCCCAGCTGTCTTCGGGCAGTAGGCCGGGGACACCCTGAATTGGTTGCCAGCCAATCGCAGGGCACACAGAGACAAACAACCGCACTCACACTCACACCTAGGGGCAATTTAGAGTGTCCAATCAACTTACCATGCATGTTTTTGGAATGTGGGAGGAAACCGGAGTACCCGGAGAAAGCCCACGCAGGCACGGGGAGAACATGCAAACTCCACACAGGGAGGCCGGAGCCGGGATGGAACCCACGACCTCTGAACTGTGAGGCGGACGTGCTAATCAGTCGACCACCGTGCCGCACTAGTGCTGGCAATTGATTAAAATATTCAATCATGTTTAATCGCATTTTTTCATTGTTAATGCGTAATCACACAATTTATTTATTGTAAAAAAATCCCTTCATTTTTCTGTCCTGTTATTTTCTTGAATTTCAATACTCTTAACATGAATAAGAGGATTGCTTTTCTTATTCAAATACTTTATTTAAGTATTTAAGTGGAAGTCAACCCAAACATATTTTTTCAAGAATATGTTCTATGCAACCCCACTAGTTAAAACAAGGCATCTGGTAAATATTGTGTTTGTGGAATAAGAGTTAATCCACCTGTTTTTAGCCATCACTGGCGGCGGCCATTTTGTCACGTCTGTTGACTGAAAATAACATCACAGTTGCCCAGGGCTCAGATAACGACCAATCACAGCTCACCTGTTTTCTGAAACTGAGTCATGATTGGTCGTTATTTGAGCCTTCAGGGCATCTGTGATGTCATTTTCAGTCGACAGAAGTGATAAAATGGCCAACCCCTGAGATGGATAGATTTTGCTGCTTGACTCATATTCCACAAACACAATATTAATCAGAATGCCTTGTTTCAACTAGGGGGCCTGCATAGAACATATTTGATGAAAAAAATATATGTTCGGGTTGACTTCCCCTTCAATTGAAAAAACAAGCATTGGATTCAACTCACACAAACAACCCCTCAACCCTTTCAAACACACACACACGTACACACCCGCCCGCGCGCATCCGCGCACACACACAATCATTTACATTGGTGTTGTTCTGACAGATCTTGTTGCTCAAGCTCTGCTTGGTTTTCTGGACTGTGCTTAAACTCATTTTTACGGATGTCATTGTTATGGCGCTCTGGCAATGACTTCATCGACTAAAAAGATTATGACTCGCTGCTCGAGTGTCAAATAAAGGTATTTTGTTTATTAAAATTCTGTCGTGGGCATATTTTAATGTAAATGATGTCAGATAAATGAGCAACAGCAGCAAGCGGCAACCCGGAATTTTTTTTTAATTAATTTGGGGATTGCATACATTAATGTGCATTTATTATTTTCTAAAATGCTGCAATATTGCTTTGTCAGTATATATTTATTTATTTATACTGTGTATATTTAAGGGTTACAATGCGTATGTCGCGATCACATTTTATAGACGTTTAATTGTGCCCAGATGTTGTAAAGGACAAAAATTCATACTTTCATTCCAGCATGATATTTAATGTTACAAATCGATGTAATATAAAGCACCTCAATCCAAAAAAGTGCTGGAGTGTGCACCGTCGAGAGCCAGCAGCAGCAACAATTGTTTATGCTGTCCATGACAGAGCCAATGTGGTGAGGCCAACCTCAAAATAAAATCTTTCCAAATACAGTAACACACTGATATCAATGCTTTGGTACGAGTTTATTTTGAAGTTGTTTGTGGCAGCGTGTGGTGGCGTGGCTGCTGACTTGACTCCTTTATTTGATCCGTTGACTGTTTTGTTCATTCATTCATTTGTGACTTTTATCTTTTTTCTTTTTTTTTTTTTATTTTATTGCTGTTCTTGCTGTTCCGTTTACTGTTGCCTGTATTGTGCACTTTGAGATTGAGACCCTTTGAGACACTAATGTAAAGTTTATCATAAATAAAATCAATTATTATTAGGGCCTGAGCAGCAACTGCCTCGAGGTCACTATTGTTTTTTTGTAGAAATTATAATTATTATGATAATTATTCTGTGTAACGAATCACATTTCTGAGGTGCTAAACATGAACAAAATCTCGCCAAACTTTGCACACACATCGAATCTGGCGAAAAAAAAATTATCTTTTAAAGTTGCCTTACACAAGAAGAAAAAAGTAGGTCTGTAGCGCCCCTAACGCAGCCTAGTCACGGTACATTTGATCGACGGCTACATAAGTTGGGAGGCACGTGTAGCACCCTGAGACATAGAAAAAAGACTCGGTAGCCATACCCTAAAACGTAGAGTAAGTATGTGAGTATACAATTTTGGTCCATTTTTGTCCAGCCCCACTTCAAGTTACATTTCTAAATCTCCAGTCACGGCACAAAAAAAAAAAAAAAAAAAGACATGGCTTTCTGCACTGCAAACTAATTGCATCTTTGTCAAATAAATCCCCCCCAGCTACTTACTCATCATTGAGACCACAGCGTCTGCTGGTGGGGTTGCCAAATTTGGTGAGAGTGTCGCTGATCTCGCGGTACAATGTGTCAGCCATAGACCTTGGGACACCTTCCCATGCCATGATTAGGATGATGATGACTGCATTGGCACAATGGTGGCCTGCACGATGACGCACCAGACACAACAGCTTTTCTTTCTCACTCCCACGTCGAATCACCTGATGGCATTCAGAGTTGATCATTTTCAGTGTCTGGACTTGTACGGATAAACACTTGGAATTGAAGTCATGCTACATTGTCCATCTATTAAAGTGGAAGTCAAGTGAATTTTTTCTTTACAATAACATGATCTATGTTACCCCATTAATGCGTTTTGCAACTTGCTGTCGACTGAACATGACATCACAGGACCTAATGCTGTATCCGAAGAAGGTTGGAAGTCGGACTTTTCCGAGTAAAAGGAGTCAACTTGTGGAATAACTTTGATTGTGAATTGAAAAGTCCATTAAGATAATACATGTACAGTATAAAAACATGTTAATAAATAGTTGTACAAAATTTGTATGCTTAGCAAAATTATGGACAAAAATGATTGGCATATAAAAGTACTTCTGTGGGTATATGTATGTATCTCTAAAATAGAACGAGAGAAAGAATTATAGCATACATCATATATGTATTATATGTTTAGACATTTGTAAATTGTGATAGTTTGATAGTTTGTGAAACGGGTAGACACTATAAGCTTTGGCTTCAGTTCACACCTTTTGGTCTTTGGCTTGGTTTATATGAAAATGTTGTATTTTTGATTTCCAAATCAAATAAACAAACAACAATCTTTTGTTGGATTACACCAACAGGTCAAGGAGAGATGAAAAGGTGCTTCCTTTCCAACATATAGAGAAAGGACGGCACTGTTTCAAATGAATTTGACTCCACTTTTCCGAACTGACGTCATCGCGCAACGGCAAGTATCTGCTGATGTAAGTCTCTAGCTTGCGGACTTTACCTGAAAAATATCAGCTTAATAATCAAATGAAAAACAAACATGCAACTTGTTGTTTTTGTGAAGGATCACTAATGACATTTTTCATTGATTTTGGAATTGCCTATTCTCTATAAAATAATGCAAAGGTGTTTGTCATTTTATTTCTGTTTGTGTGGAACCACACCTTTCCTTTTGCTTTAAACATATTCTTGGCCTCACTGACTATTCACGTGTGACAATAAGAAAAACTTTGATTACATTTTTTTTAAAGAGTGTTTTTTTTTTTTTTTTTAAAGATTAAAGTCTTGAGCGTGAAACTCGAGTGTCTTTGCGTAGACTGTCAACCACGTCGGTGTCCTGTTACTTTAACTGTTGCTCTTGTACCGAATTGTGGGTAATGTACTTTTGTAACAGTTGCTCAGGAGTAACCTATGCTAAAGGGGGCTTAAAGGTTGCATCCAGGCACCTTTCCTAAGCATTTGTAAAATTGAAACAATCTATCCTGCAATACTTCCGGGTCATCTCGCTCGGATAGGAAGGACATTTCCGAGGCAAAAATGAGAATTCGAAGAGGCCTCTTGAATTGGTCGCCAGCCAATGACGGTGCTTTAATAGACAAACAACCATTCACATCAAAGGACAATTTAGTCTTTAATTAACCTAATTTTCTGGAATGTGGTAGGAACTCAGAGTAGCAAACCGCACACAGAAGGCCCAAGCCCGGATTTGAATGCACGACCTCTGCACTGTAAGGCGGACGTGCGAACCAGTTGGCCACTTCATATAAAGCAATGTTGTGGAAATGTGTTGCTTTTTTTCTGTCATTTTCTTTCACCTATTTAAGCATATTCACACTCTTTACATGAATCCTCTGAAATATTTACTTTTGAAAGTTTGTTGTCACAGATCAAATACTGCTGAGGCTGTATTTCCAGTCTAGAATAATATCATGGGGCAAAGTAATTTGGGAACACCTCATCACAATGCGCCGAACAGGTTTTGAAGCGACTTACCCATTTGGCGATCGGGCAACCTCTTGAGCTTTTTCCCTCACGTCCTGTGTACACCACTTTCTCTATCCGGATGGCCTCTCCTTTCTCCCCATACCTGTGCATGACACAAGGGGTTATTTTATTATGAATCTCCTTGAATCATTGTATTTTTGCCAGACTGGCTTCTCTGACTCCGAGATGGCTTAAACAGTTAAAAACACATTACGGTAAAGTGTATAGTATACAAAGTGTGAAAAAGAACATTTCCAGAACTGTCGTCACATAAGATATACTGTATAATTCAAGCTCAAAGCCAAACTATGAGTTTTCCCCCTTAAATGTGCGCCAGAATCAACCAGCACACCTACAGAGACATCCTGCAACATGCTTTGTTCAGTGCGCGAGAAGAGGCGAGACTTGTGGCAAGACAACTTGTGGCTACTTCACGATGAAAAAACCGTAGATACTGCACCTTTCTATTCCCCACTCATGTACAAGTAAACCACTATTTGAATAACTCTTTTACCAAGGTGGCATGGTAGAAATCAACATACTTTTATTTAGATTATTTCAAAGTGAAAAAAATATATTAATCTTCATGGAGTGCACTTTCAATTGGTGTGATGAGTTGATGAAATGGGCAGCTTAAGCAAAAAGTGTAATGCTATTGCTTGTGATTCTCTAAGTCTTGAGTAGGTTTAATTTGCTTCCAACCACAACAATCATGACGGGAGGGGACTGTTTACAAAGCTGTGTAGACATTTACACAGTGTATATAGTGTACATACACAAGTATGAAAGTGTACACACAATGGCAAGCACCTGATGCTCCCTTGGAGATATTCCTGAATTCGCCCAAGTGCACTTGAGCATAAAGCATCTACTTGTGACTTTTTTTTTTCAATCTTCACTGCTTAGTAAACAATATTAATGGCACATCTAAACACAGCCCAGATTTACATCTTGAATCTTTGATTTCCTACTGGCCAATCATTTTCTCACTGATATTTGCCATCCTGATGCTGCTCTTACTATGTAACTATTAAGATCGTGTCAATCAGGCCAATATCCTCTTTTATCTGGTCTTTCATTGAACACCTAATGAAATAGTAGTACGTTCAAGGAGAAAAGTCTCATAATGTGAAATAATGAAATAATCCTTCCACCCAGATTCAGACAACGCACAAGACAAGTAATGATGTGTAATGGATATGAAAGACAGGATTGCTGTTGAACAGCAACCAGTTTGGCAGCAACCTCAGGACACCTGACTGTTAACCGACTACCACAGACTCCTGGTAGATATGCTTTTTTGTCCTTTGTAATTACAGTAGTCCTTAATTCAATTCACGTGGACCAAGTTCAACCGAAGATTCAGAAACGACGTACGCTTCCCTGAACGTGATTGTAATTGCCGTTATATATTGTATAAACCAGTGGTTCTCAGTCACACAAGAACCCACATTTTTCTATTGTCGCGAGTCTAAATTCTGAATTTAGTTAAGAATATAAAAAATACAAAAACACAAAATTTAAAATTAACGAGTAAAAGGCAAGTAACATATTTTACCTTTCATGGGGTATTTCATTAACAAGTTTCACTCCTACAAATGTGTACACAAATCGGAACGTGTCATAGTCTATAACTCACGCGAAAGTCAACCCAAACATATTTTTTTTCAAGAATATGTTCCCAGCAGGCCCACTAGTTGAAACACGGCATTCTGATTAATTTTGCGCTTGTGGAATGTAAATTAAGCAGCAATATGCACTCGTTTTTAGCTATCTCTGGGGGCGGCCATTTTATCTTGTGCCGACTGAAAATGACATCACAACTGCTCAAAACGACCAATCACGGCTGACCTGTTTTTGGAATCTGAGCCGTGATTGGTTGTTGTGAGCAGTTGTGATGTCATTTTCAGTTGACAGAAGACAAAATGTCGCCCCCCCAGGGGTGTCTAAAAACTAGTGGATTAACACTTATTTCACAAACAAATGCAATATTTATCAGAATACTCTATTTCAACTAGTGGGCTTGCATAGAACACATTGTTGAAAGAAATATGTTTGCGTTGACTTCCCCTTTAAGTTACAATTGCTAGACTTTACATCGATCTGATTGGCTGGATCGGATCGGCCGCTATTTTACATTTTTTTGCAAACTCTGAGATCAGCTGCAATGTCATCATTTGCCTAATTGATCAAAACAAACATGGAAATAGGCGCCTTGTAACCTGTTGACGCACAAAACTTTTGCTTAACGACGATGCGAGCTATATGGCGATCAGTCCGGACATGAGCTGAGCAATTCTCGTGACGTGATTACATCCATCCATCCAACCATTTTCAACACTGCTTATCCAGTACATGATCGCAGGGGGTGCTGGAACCTATACCTATCCCAGCTGACTTCGGGTGAAAGGCGGGCTATATCCTGAAGTGGTTGCTAGTCAGTCGCAGGGCACACATAGAGACGAGCCACCACTCACACCCACATGCGCACCGTCACTGATGTGTGAACCGATCCTACGCTGCCTGCACACAAGTCAGGCGAGTGTATCATTACACTATTGGCGACTCACGCGATTACATATTGAGTCAAAACAGTTTGCTGAGAGAGTGTTGAATCTGTGCCGGTGCTAAAAGATTTCAGCAAAAGCTACGGCCACCTGATTGACTGGCAATGTTCATGTCATTTATTTTTTCCATTTCTGTCACTGAAGGAGGACCCCTCCTCTTCTCTGATAAAGTGTAAAAAGTCTCGACGCCCCTGTTCCAACGGCTGAGGCTTGTCTGCACTGCACAGCAAGGAGCACAACTCTCACAAGAACTCCATCCATCCATCCATTATCTGTACCGCTTCTCCTCACAAGGGTCGCGGGGCGTGCTGGAGCCCATCCCAGCTGTCTTTGGACAGTAGGCGGGGGACACCCTGAATTGGTTGCCAGCCAATCGCAGGGCACACAGAGACAAACATCCGCACTCACAATCACACCTAGGAGCAATTTAGAGTGTCCAATCAACTTAGCATGCATGTTTTTGGAATGTGGGAGGAAACAGGAGTACCCGGAGAAAACCCACGCAGGCACGGGGAGAACATGCAAACTCCACACAGGGAGGCCGGAGCCGGGATCGAACCCACGACCTCTGAACTGTGAGGCGAACGTGCTAACCAGTCGACCACCGTGCCGCCACTCACAAGAACTCAAATAATACCTAACACTGTATCAAAACACTTTCCGACGTCTTTCCGACACCAACTTTTGCTCTTATTTTTCCTGCTGCTATTATGTGTATCTGGAGTTTGGTTTCATATTGTGTTTGAAGGGGCACAATGCTTTTTATTTGGACATTAGAAAAACTCACCTCCTTGACTGTAACTTTCTGCTCCCCCGGGACCTCACCAAGCGTAGCCGATTACTATCAGCGAGTTGGCGTATCTTTTGGCACACTTGTTAGCCTCCGACACTAGCGCTTTTGAGGATTATGCAGGATGCGAAAGCATCGAGCCCGAATGGACAAAGTATATATAGCTGCATCTGTAACAAGTAGTAACCAAGGCGGCAGTGACGCAACAAGGAAAGCTATAGTGGAGACCACTAACAACACTCCAGATTGAGCCGTTCTGCTACTGCTATGTGTGTATGCAAATGCTCAGGTGATGTGGAATTACCGCCGGACGGACAAGTGCTGATGGTAACATGCAGACATTTTTTATCTACCACGGAAGTGTAGCCAGTGTTGTGTTCATGCTAGCTGCTAGCTTACAACCCATGGCAGCCAGCAAAGCTGACAGCGTTAGCTTTACTGCTTGATATCATCGACAAACTGGAGACTGCACACCCAGACACCCTCCGTTGCAGTGATGTTACATTAAAAAAACATGTGAAAAGGCAAGTTTATCCACTAATAATGGACGATAGCTTCCCAAAACTATTCACGAATAGGTGAATTCAAAAATACCGAACTGCAGCTATGCGGGTCTCCATTGAATAGTCAGGAGTGGATAATTCAACCACTGGAACTTTTATTAAATTCACATGCATGTTATGATAAACTGTACTATACAAGAGCTTCAGTTAAACCTTCTGCCCTAACAAAGACACTGGTCAATTTCAAATAACCTACTACACGCACAACAGTAAACAGAAATCAAAACTGAACAATACAATATTTGTAGAGAACTCCATTGGTTACTATTAAATTGTGCACAATACCTTATGCCACAGCTGGTGATCACATTGAACATAATCCATGAGTGTTTTCTGCCAAAAATGAACTGTTTAAGTTACTTAAGTGAAGTTGCTTTCATGTGTGTTTCTTATTTGTGAAGGTCAATTTGTAGCGAGAGGGGGTTTATGGACTCTGAGATCCGGGGTTGCTCTGGGGGTGTGGCCAGGTCATAAGAACTTTTCAGATGTTGGCTTATGGCTCATATCAAATCTCCTGACAGCTTGATACCTGCCATTGTGAAAACTTCAACCTGACTAGATTTGGCTTGACAGAGAGCACAATGGAGTCCCACTGAATGGGAATCACCCTAAGGTGGTGGAGGGTTTGAAATGGGGTGTAAGCTCTATCACCACAGGGGGCCTGCCTGGGTCAGGGGTTGGTCAAAGGTCAGCCAGGAACTATGGGGTCTTACTAAGTGACGTCATTTCTCAAACAACAATGAGAGTTTTTTAGCTTAACATCCCCCACAACGTCAGTTCTCTCCAAGGACTAATGCCTCAGCGAGCTCTATTCACAAAGTTCCTCAATAAATATCAGCACATCAAATGCTGGCTGTTAGTCGTACGAGAACCAAATCCAGCTAGTAAAACAATTAGAATGCTGCACAATGTGGTCATTATGCTATTCATACAAAAAGATCTCTCTCTCTCTCTCTCTCTCTCTCTCTCTCTCTCTCGCTCTCTCTCTCTCTCTCTCTCTCTCTCTCTCTCGCTATATATATATATATATATATATATATATATATATATATATATAAATATATATATTAGTGCTGTCAAGCGATTACAATTTTTAAACTAATTAATCGCAAAATTTTCCATAATTGATCGCGATTAATCATATTTTTCAACTACAATTTTTTATGACGCTTGGAACAGATATTTACTTTAATTAATGTGAATTATGTGTAAAAAAAGTAAAAGTATATTTTGATTCAAAGACTGTTCTAATAGCTTTCTTTGATGCTTGAATATGATTCTTTTCCTGTAAAATACAACTGTTGAATGATATACCAAAGATGTACAACTAATATGTTATTTGAATTTGACTTTGTAAAGTGCACAAATTATTTTGGAATTTTCCAATGAGCCGTCGCGCAGCTTTTTAAAGTAAAACTATCTAAAAGTCTGCCTTTGCGACAGTAACTCTCCTCTAAGTTTGGCTGCAAAGTGAGCAGAGGTCACCTGCTACAGGGAGTAAATAAAACTGAGTTTTTAAAAATTCATGCGTTATAAAATCAAAATTAATATCCATAGTTAACGTTTTAACTTTGACAGCCCTAATATAGAGAGGGAGAGATATAAACTAAATTGTTGGTGTTGGGCCAAGACCTCATAAGTCACATTTTGGTGAATTTCACATTTTTAAAAAAATGGTCAGTCCCCACACGTGACATATTATTGACCAATCTAAAGTGTTAAAAATGGCTTGGACTCTTTCATGATGCAATGCAATTGGTTGAACAAACTTGCCATTTTTGGGGTCTCCTGAAAAGTGCCTAATTTGGAGGTACAAGTTTTTGCCCCAACACCAGCGATATGTACACTGTATACAGCAATCCTTTAAGGCAGGGGTGTCAAAGTCAAATGGACGGAGGGCCAAATAAAAAACTTTAGCTACAAGCCGAGGGCCGGACTGATAGAATGTTCATTGAAATTTTTCAAAATGTCCAGATTGGATCGGGTTCTTCGCGCCTGCTGATGATGTCACACTTTATATTTCTGTAATATATTTCTTTGGCTCTATGTTTGTCAGCCACCTGGCTGTTGTGTTTTTAAGTTTGGAGTTACTAAATAAAAAAGTAAAGTACATTACTGACACTTTTACGAGGCAGCTCGTACGTCACTTATGACCCGAGAAGAAGCCGCTGCCCGTCTTGTGAAACAAGATCAGCAGGAATGTTTGCGTTTCTCCTGACAAACTAGCAACAATTTTCTGGTTGACTCAGGCTGCAAGATTGTATGAAGAGGATCATATAATTGGTATGATGTCTCCAGCTGACCATATTTTAGAGTGGCAAGGGATGAATGTGGGTGCTCCTGTCAGAAAACACAGGCCCGTATTCCAGCTGACACGTCTATTTATTGTGGTCTGCAACTACACAGACAAAGAATAACCTAGCGACATCATCCAACGCACATCCATTCGTTAACAATATGCCTAAATAACTAACTAGTGTTCATTAACGAGACGTCACTCACGAGAACATATCTATGCTATTATGAACAGCAGTTACCTGAACCATGAACTTAAATGATTAAACTCACCTTTTAACATTTACACACAACAACAGATGCGGTGAAACACAGGCAATCTGCAACTACTGAGTTTGCTGGCATGAACAAACTACGAGCTGTGTCGAAGGAGGAAAACGGAAAGAAACGTCACTCGCTATCAACACTTAGTGCCCGAAGAGCGTTCAATGCCTGCTCACAGTGTGGGACATCTCAATCGAAACTCAATGAATTGATCAAATGCCAACAATTACTAATAGTAAAACAACGTGGGCTTTCTAACATGAAGTATTTCTTAATAAAACGTGTTTTACTCCGAATAACTTTTCACCACAATCTGATTCTGAAACCACGAAACAGTGACATAAGTCTTCAGTCTGCACGTAGACAGCCGAAGCACGATCCTAGCAAAAGTAGTGGTAATGTTCGTTATTTTATTTTTCATTTCGCAAACACAACGGCCAGGGGGTGACATACACAGATGCAAAGAAATATATTACAGAAATAGTGTAACGAATTAGGTTATCTGTGTTGTGGTCGAATTTAGTGTTTTGCCGGGTTGTGTTGTTTCCGAGGTTAATGAATGCATCGCGCGGCTCGCTGGATGGGAGGGGATGTGAGCGAGAGGAGGGGAGAACGAAGAGGAGAGCCGGTGCACTTTTTTGACTGAACGGTTGTCGTACTGTATTGGCGTCGGCTGCGGCCCACAGTAGCCGGTTGGACTAATAAAAACGTGATAATTAAACTACGTCTGTGTTCTTGGAAGACGCTACAATATATCTTAAAGGGTGACGTCATCGGCAGGCGCGAAGGACCCAATCACTTCTGCTACCCACACCGGCTTGCTGCGGGCCGGATCTAATTAATAAAGCAATATCATCCCAGGGGCCGTAGAAAACGGCTCGCGGGCGGCCAGATGTGGCCCGCGGGCCTTGACTTTGACATATGTGCTTTAAGGCATACAGCTAACTATCTGCCCCTGTTCTAAGTGGACAAACATGTTCAATTATTGAAAAGCTCTACCTTCTTCGCTTCCTTCCCTCAATCATCCTTTGTGTTCATCATTTGCTCTCCCTTTCTCTGGGCTTTGATAGCTATCCTTCTTCCTCCATTATTTCTCCCATTCTCAGCTATCTGCTGCTGCTTCTTGCTTAGCTGTGTTATGATGATGATGATGATGATGGTGATGATGATGAAGATGATATTTCCTGTTCCCCCAGTTGGATTCTGGGTCATGGATTCCCTAAGGACAAACTGTGAGGAGGCGCAGGAGGAGGAGGAGCACGTGAGGGAGAGGAGACTGAGAGCATGTAGGAGGGAGATAAAGAGAAGACAAACCGTGTCTCCATCAGGTCTCGTATGGAAGCCACAGTGGGTCCAGATCCCAAGTGATTGTAGTAGGGCCCTTCATCTTTCTCCAGGATTTGTTCTAAGAAACAGAGAAACTTAATAACTATACCCAAAAGGCACTGTGAAATGTCACAAATATCTTTGAACCGTACCACTTGAACAAACATTTCATTCTGTACCATGTTAAGTCGTATTATGAGCGACATAGTTGTGTAAAACTTTGCAAAATTATCTAATACTTTATGACTAGCATGAATTTAGCCAGTAAACTGAGTAAAACCTGATGTATGTTAACCTCTCACAGGCTTTGTGGCTTTCTCATTATCATACTCTTCATAGTCAGCTGATGAGTTAAGTACTGAAAGTGTGTCTCTCAAGTTCAGAGGCAATAAGAGGTCACTTGTCTGCAGAGAGGCACCAGGGCGTGGCTCAGTGCAAACACTGGCATCACAGTGTATCCTGTAGTTACGTAACATTGAGGCAGCTCATTCAAGAGCAGTGTTACTATATATTACTGGGTTTATTAGCTGGTCCTGACACTTATTTGAGGCACAATCTGCAGCTGCAGTGTTCTGAATAGGTCTGAAAAATGATAACAATTTTTTTCAGGACTATACACAGGTATTTCCCAAGAAATTCTCTGGGATAAATGATAGCACTGTTCTTTTTTTAAGCCACTGTTATAGTGATGATGTTAGAGAAAAAGTACAACCAAGAATATTGACCATTGCATTGGAACCTAGAACCACAAAATATCTTAGATAAAAAACATAAATATCAATGACCCAGGCTCTGTTAACAAAAAAAAAAAAATATATATATATATATATATATATATATATATATATACTGCAATATATGTCAAGCGAAATTTAAAGAGATAATATTGTAGGGATGGACTGGGCAGAACCAATCATGTTGCTCCCCTTAAGATTAAAATAATGAGGACCACAACACAGCATGACTAGCACACAGGTGACCGAAAAACTAATCACTGGGAAATAAAGGCTGTCTTCATATAACATAAGATCGCTTTTTCTACTGTCCAGTTATTGTGTTTGCAACATCTTTGTGAAAGACTCCACACTTTTAAATTTATTTAAGAGACTATGCCACGATAGCTTAGCAATGGGGTTGTTTGAATGTGGATATGGACTTCCAAGAGGTAATAATAGGTAATAATTCATAATTATAATTATAATTACATTTAAAATTTGAATTCCTTGGGGGAAAAGGAGGCCTTTGGGGGTTGAGGTGATTTTTGTGTGTGTTTTGTTTCAAGTGGTCAACGCACCCGTTCAATTAATTATAGTGGAAGCAACCATAATCGGGATATACAGTAAAATATAATTATGTCACTGAGTTGCCATTAATGCACTGAAATAAATGCTGTGCATCATTTACTCAATGTTATTTCATCAAGTAGTTGTACAAAATCAAATCATCTGAATCTATATAGATTTTATTAAGCAGACTATACATCTACATTAATAACGTATTTGGATACAGATGATTTTATTTTGGGAAATCACTTGACAAAATAAAATTGAGTAAATTCAACCATCATTTTTTCAGTGTGCCTGACAATGATTTATAGCCATAGCCAACCATAGCTTCATAAAGCAACATATACAATATATTTTAAATACAGAATAAAAACAGAAATTCAAAGTATAATTCTCAGTGATGTGTTTTGTATTTCTTTTGCACTATTGTACATAAATTCTGGTATAGCGCGCAAAATAATGACGCATTGACTCACCCACACAGGTGCAGGTTGGAAAATCTGCTTGGAGATCTTTAGAAGGGGTATCCAACAAGCTTCTGGTGGGTGTGTCTAAAAAGTTCATGGGGGACTCTAAGAACCCTTTCAAAGATGGAGAGAAAGGCAGACCATCCTTGGTGGGCGTGTTCTCCTCCGAGTAGCAAGTAGTGGAAAGAACAGCTACATCACCCGTGGCTTCAAATTTCATTCGTTTAGGCATGGGGGAACATGGTATGCTGAACGTTTCCTCTATCTGACTATGTTGTGGATGTTTTTCAAGTGGAGGGTCCTGATTTTCAGAGATGGTGGACTGAGGCTCCAGTTGCTCCTTCACTGGGGTCACTGCGGATATCTGATTTGAGGCAAATTCACTTTGGCCTTCAGACTCATCTTTATTGGTATCCATCTCCTTTTTGTTCATATGAGGAGTGGAGCTGGACTCAGGAGTGTGATTGAAGGATGGCTGACTCTGGGTGGTAGATGATGTGTGATCCTGGGCACTGGACTGGGACTCATTCATGATCTGCGAAGCTGTAACTGTCTCAGACATGGCTTCGCTGGAAGGTGTGTCTGCAGCTGAGTCCCCAAATTCTGCTTCAAACTGCAGGATCAGTTCTTCATACTTAGGGTCTACGTTTACGAGACCCGGTAATTGCGAGGTGTTTGGTATAGAAATGGAGGTCAGTGCTGAGGCAGTGCTAGCGTTGCTATGGACTAAACTACCCACTTCTTCTGACTTAGGATGGGTTCCATGGGCCATATGTGGAGGCACAGAGCCCATCATGGTGGGGTTGTTCGACGACAAAGCAGAGTTGGTGGAAGAGGGAGTCATTGAGAGGTTGGAAATTGATACCTGAGATTGGGCTGGGGCAGGGAGGCCTGCAGCAGCCGCCTGAGTGGAGTTACTGTGGGAGGGTAAAAGGGGCAGTGAATGTGGTTGCAGGTTATTCAGAGTATTGGCTCGGCCCGTCATCGGGTCTGATGTTTTTTCCACAGTTATCTGACTCTTAGGCAGGAACGTTGGCACAGAGGCTTTTTGCTTGGTCTTTTTGATTATAATCTGTTTGGGTTTAGGAAGGGGAGGGCCTGGGAGCATCCCACCCATAGTTTTGATGACAGGGGATCCTTGGCTGATTTTTTTCCTCTTGGGCTCCTTGGGTTCCTGTTTTATGCTCAGATGATTGAAACCATTGGCTTCCATCTGTGGCCACCATTTTTTTAAGTTTTGGAACGGTGCAGGGCCTGGTGCGCCAAAGCCAGGGGAATGACTAGAGAAGAGGTTTCTCTTGTAGTGAAGGTGCTGTTGCAGAGCTGCCTGAGTTGAGTGTCTAATGGCTGCTTGACCAGGAGACATGGGAGTACCAGGGTAGTGGCGAACCTGCAACGGACCATTATCCATGTTGTAATGTCCCATGGACACAGAATGATCACCAAAGTCTGTCTCTTGCTTTATCCTGGGCAAAGGTGGTTTGCCAAGTGCCTGCATGCCTTCATTCTCGGTAAGATGATGTGTAGATGGGAGCTTGAAAGATGCATTTGCAAACTTTCCATTGGTGTCACCCAGAAGCAGTTTGAGCTCTGACATTGGGTCTGACCTAGTGTGAGGTGTACCAGCATAGCGGGACAGGCGTTCTTCAGAACCTCCGTATCTGCCCTGTACCCACTGCCCGGCACTCCGGCCAAAACACTGAGGATTTCCCTGCCCTGGAAAGGGAGAGGTAGAAGCATGGGGGGGCTGGCCCTGCGATTGGGGCCTGTGGTACTCACAGGACACTTCTGCCTGCTGGTCAGTGTGTAATCCTGGAGGGACGGACTGAGAGCGTGATGATGGACAGGTGACTGCAGAGGATGGAATCAAGTTAGTGCAATTTGGAGGTGAAGATGCAAGATTTTGAGTATGTTGGTGATGATGGAGGTTATTATTAAGGATGGCTTGGTCTGGAGCACCAGCACCTTGAGTCCCAGTCCCAGATAACTGTGTAAGGGCTTCTATGGCAATAGCTGTTTGAAGACTGACGTTTCTTTCCTTGGCTATAGAGAGCACCTGGGGAGAGCAGGGAATTGGAGGAAGTTTCGAGCAGGGTACTTGGCCAGCATGAGGACCTTTTGTTCGTTGTTGTTGTTGCTGGGGGTATGAAGAAGTCTGGTGTAGGTGGCCACCATTTGCCTGGAGATAGGGCTGATTCTGCAGATGGGATTGCTGAATATTAGGCTGTAAATGTGGCGAATCAGTCCTCTTGCTGGTGTCTTGAGTCTGACTGGTTGCCAACTTAATCTTCTTCTCCAGCCACTCAAGGTAGTCTGGACAATCAGGCCCATCACAGTCGCAGTTAGGAGGCTTGTGACCATGTTTTGCATGGTTCAGTGCTGTCTGCAGGGTTTTCATATCTTCTGCAGATGGGTGGTTTGTGTTAGGACCCGCTGCAGAGTTTCCAACCCGAACCCCGCCAGCGCCCATTTCCCGGGTGAATTTCTCATACAGCTGCATCATGTCCGGCTGCACTTTGATACAGGAAGGGGTGGAGGAGGGAGGTAAGGTGCCGGCAAGGGCAGAAAAAGTGACCAGATTGTGAGCATCTTCCATATCCACATGGTGGACAGGTTTACTTGGGTTTGCATAACTGCTGTTATGTTTCAACGATGGTTCCTGTTGAACTTTGCCAAGTGTTGGCACCCAGCACTGCTTTTGAGGTACATCTGCTGCCCTCTTCTGCTCTGTTTCTATAGATGCCTCATCATTAGGGTAGCAATTCACCCCATTGGACAGTTCCAGGCTCAGCATGCCTTCCTGGAGGCGGTCATGTGACCCAATTTCCATCTGGTCTCCACCTCTGGGGCCATCCAATGTAGTGACTTCGTGAACAGTCTGAAAGACAAACAAACAAAAAGAGTACTGATAAATTTTCAAGAGTGTGACTTGTTGCTACTAATGAAACAGTTCTAGAAAGTACACACTAAAACGTTTATGCACATTTATGGATTCCCAAATACAGTAACTAACTGAAAAATAAGAGTATCTTGAAACCTTTTCGGATAAAGACAAGATAATAAAACCGATAAAGACACGTCCATGTCGGCAAGAACTGCTCACGATCGGACCATCATGATGTCAAATCACACTGAGGCAACGCAAGTGAAGGACATAAATGTGGCACCGTTTTTTTTCACTCTCTTAGGATGAGTCAACGGACGTAAGACATTTATCCCAGTTCAGCGTGATTGCAAGATATGTTGTCGGTGACACACTATACGAGGAAAGTCTTGCTGTTTTGACTATGAAAGGAACAACAAGAGGGGAGGATTTATTCAAGTCCTTCACTGAGTTCGCGAAAGAAAAAAATCTCCCCATGGATAAACTTGTTTCGATGTGCACTGATGGCGCTCCGTGCATGGTGGGGAAAAACAGAGGATTAGTAGCGCTTCTTCGTGAGCATGAAAAGAGACACATCTTAAGTTTTTACTGCATCCTACATCAGGAGGCGCTTTGTGCTCAGATCTGTGGCGAGCAATTTGGTGAGGTGATGTCACTGGTCATTTGGATGGTCAACTTTATTGTAGCTGGAGCTTTGAATGATCGCCAGTTGGAGGAAGTTGGAAATAATTATCCTGGTCTGCTTCTGCACAGCAACATGCGTTGGTTGTCAAGGGGGAAGGCGCTCAGCCGTTTTACAGCTTGTCTGAGCGAAATCCGGACTTTCCTTCAAATGAAAAATGTCGAGCATACCAAGCTCAGCGGACACTGAGTGGCTCCTGAAGTTCCATTATCTCATGGACATGACTGAACATCTAAACCAGATCAATGTCAAAATGCAAGGCAAAGGAAATACAATCTTGTCCCTGCAGCAAGCATTTGCATTTGAAAACCAGCTAGAACGCTTCATCGCCAACATTGAAACCTGAAGAGTTTAAAGTTGCATGCACAGCAAGTGTCCTTGCTCAACATCCTGATCTTCAGCAGCTAGCTTGCTTCACGTCTAATCTCCTTCAGTCATTCAAAGCTTGCTTTGGAGAATTTCGTGAGCGCACTCGTCTTTTTAAATTCATTACCCATCCACATGAGAGTACAGTGGACAGCGCTGACCTGAGTTACATCCCCGGTGTCTCCGTCAGAGATTTTGAGCTCCAAGCTGCTGACCTGAAGGCCTCAGACATGTGGATGAATAAGTTCAAGTCATTGAATGAAGATTTGGGAAGACTTGCTCGACAGCAAGCAGAGTTGGCGGGCCAACGCAAGCGGTCAGAAATAAAAAAAACTTCAACCCGCAGACCAGCTGATTGTCAAAACTTGGAATGCACCTCCCGTCACATACCACACACTGCAGCGTGAGTGTTGCCGTACTGTCAATGTTTGGCTCTAAGTATGCATGTGAGCAGTCTTTCTCACCTTTTAAGAACATCAAGACCAACTCACGTTTAACGGATGGAAGTCTCAACGCGTGCATGAAGCTTAACCTCACCACGTAACAACCAGACTACAAAGCCATCAGCAAAACCATACAGCACCAAAAGTCGCATTAATGGTAAGAAATACTCTCATTGAAACTCATTGAATACCAACACCGTAACAATGTTAGGAAAAATAATTCAGACACTTATTGTACTTTAAAAGTATTGAAATTACAAAAAATGCCTACATTTGCTTGTATTTTTACTTTTAAATTCCAAGTATGGCTCTCAAGGAATTACTTTCAAAAGTATATATTGTTCATGGCTCTCTCGGCCAAAAGGATTCCCGACCCCTGCTCCAGACAATGCCAGTGTTATGTATAAAGGGACAATCCATGGCAGAATTGTTTGCAAATTGTTGAAGCATGCAGAATAGTCTGTTATAAAGTTAGCTACCCATAGTACAGGAAGACACACGGAGTAGTGAATGCAGAACAGGAATTGTCCTTTATTATAGATATATTCAAATGAATGTGCCAAACATGTACTCAAACTTTCAGACTCAAATAAACTACTGTCTTAGTTTGGTGGGTAACGTTAACTCTGCTGTTATAGATATTGTACCGGTTTTAGTAATTTAGAGGTGTCTTTTTGTAAACATTGGACTCATCGCAACAAAATGTGTATTAATCACAAAACTGGAATCAGTATCAGTGATAGCAAGGCAAACTGCTGTGTCATTTAGTTGTCTAAAAAGAGAATAACTAATGAAACCAAACGTTTACCATATGATAAATGACACTAACATCAATCTGGCCTAGGATGTTAAATGCATAACTCATTTATGAAATTATGGTTATTTTCTGATTTACTATTAAACTGGAGTTTCAGTGCATGAATTTGTAACTCCAATTCACTAGCAAAACACTACACATGAACAACTCACAAGCTCCTCATAAAATACGATTAAAGAGTCAAAGGAGGCATGACCAACATAGATCATTCATGAGCAAACACAGAAATCATTAACAGAGTCCACGTAGCGGCCTACTATTCCAGATTGCAGAAAACAATGACGGACTGATATTGCATCTTAGCACTTTGGTTGAAGTAAATGAACTGTGTTGACTTGAATTTGTGTTAGCATTTTACAATACAAAAGTTGTATCAAAAATACTTCCCTCAAAAAGAGAATAATGCGCAGTTTTGAGTGACATTGACAAAAAGATAATCATTTAGACATAATGTATAGCTAATAGGGGTGTAACGGTACGCTAAATCACCTTTGGGTTCGGTTTGTTTTTTTGGAAACATCAGTTCGGTATATTTTCAGTACAAAAAAACAGATTTTTTTTTTTAGATATGTTTATTTTGAAAAGATGACCAGTAAATGGTACATTTTTTTGAAAAAATAAATAAAAGTGAACCATTCGCGTGATATTCTAAGGAATTACACCAGAATAAAAAATACACTAACAATAAAGCTCTTCATTTTGTAAATTATTAGACACTGAAATCTTTAAACACCCAGCAGTAACAGCCTATGACTATGACACATCTAAGTATTCACGTTAAAGACAAGTTGTCATTACAGTACATATATAAACTTTTTGTGATGAAAAAAAAAAATACATACAATAACAGTTACAATTATTGATAACTGTATTAAAACTCTTTATAATGAAAAAAATACTGTAACTTTAAAAAGTCTTTATGAAATTGTATACACTTTTTAGGCAATGAAATCTTTGAATGTTGAACAGCATATTGTAACGAATTGGGTTAGCTGTGTTGTGGTCAGATTTGTATGTTGCTGAGTTGTTATGTTTCCGAGGTTCTTGAATGCATCATACGGCAAGTGTATGGAGCAGCGGAGAAAGAAGTGCGCGAGCAGTTGTACTTAGATTTTAAAAAACGGGATAATTAAACTATGTCTAACGGCGTGTCCCTGGAAGACACTACAATATGATAAATCTCGCTATTTAAGTTTGACGTTTTTGCTACCTCGTCTAAGAAACATTCAGTCGGATGATGCCGTGCATGTTAGACGTGCTACCTGCCGCCCATCTCATGTAGCAATGTCGGCACACAACTTTCGGACTTAAACACGTAGCTTTCCCCATCGGCGATTTTAACAGGACAGCCAGAATGTTCCCAAACAGGAGACCGCTCTCTCTTTTGTGCCGCTACCTCCTCTCCCACATGCAACAGTCAGCAGCGCCGGTGCGTAACGCAAGTGGACCGAACCGAACATGCCATACCGAAACGTATCAATACACACACGTGTACCGTTACACCCCTCGTAGATAAACTAGGCATCTAGTTTTTCATTATAAAGGCATACAGATCGTATTTCAGAGCTCAAGTGGTTCTATATACAGTCCATTGACGCAGTATATACAGTGATGAGAAAATATGAGATGGAGATGCTAATGCTAATCGGCAAACTGATGTGACGTGCAGAGTAAGTGCTTGGGTGTGCAGTACATTGGGATGCCAATTTTTATATTTATTTTTTTACAATTCGTCATGTATATTACAGCGCAACAGTTACTACAGCGTATTATGTAAAAGAATACAAATAATTATGCATCCTGTTCAATTGCACAACACAATCATTACTCTACAACCATAATTGTTAATAAATTATGGCTTCAATATTTGTACCTTGTAATGGTGCAAAGAGTTGTAGCCTGAATCAAATTCTAATATTTCAGTGTGCCAAAACATCAAAAATATCTTTATCTATGGATCGATTCTGTTTTCAACTGTAGTAAAGAAAACAAGTGGCTTAAATCATATTAATCATATCGCCAAAATATCTCTTTTTTTGTAATCGAGCTTTGCTAAGGGACGATATGTCTATTTTGTATTAAATTGATTTCATTAGAGCTTCATGAAAATGCAGAATTTGAATGAAAAGAAGCAGAGAAAAATAAATATGATACTTTCTGACCCTTTTAACAGGAAATATATCAACTTTCACATTTAAATAACCAATTCAGAAATACTTCAATTATGATTTTTGCACTTACACTTTTACACGTTACGTATATATTGAATCCCTTCACAGCATTACTGTGAAGGGATTCAACATATACCATGATAGGAATTTCAGGACATATCATTAAGCCCTGAATCTGACAAAAACATGGGTAAAAGAATTACATATAATATAATTTTTATGTAGAAAGAATATGTACATTACTACAAAATGTAAAACAATTTTGGTTAAAAAAATATTTTGAAATACACTACTACACATGATTGCTTATGTACACATGTATGATGGCAAGCAGTAGGTCATAATTTCTGAACTATGTTAAAAACCTTGAGAGAGGGATGCCTCTTGCTCAAAAAGCCTCTTTAGTGTCCTTGGATTATCAGAGTAATACACTCTAAAAACAGTTGGGTTAAAAATACAATCTTGCGTCAAAAATGGACCAATCCACTAATTGGGTCAATTTGACCCACCTTTTTGCTTTGTTTTGTAAAAAAAACAGCCCAATTTTTGGGATTGTTTTGTGAAAAACTCCCCATTTTTGGGGTTGTTTTCTGCAATAACAACCCAGAAAAATGGGTCAAATTGACCCAGTAGTGGATTGGTCCAATTGTGACCCATAATTGTGTTATTTTTAACCCAACTGATTTTAGAGTGATTCACTTTAAACACGGTGGGTTAAAATAACACAACATGAACCAATTTATGTCATGTTTGTACAGTAAATGGTACAGTACATTAGTGAATATGGCACCGATTTGTGAAATTCATTGAATAATGAGTGATACCAATAAATGTTCACCCTACAGGAGTCAAATAAGACCAATTCAAAATGTCTTCTTGTTGCTTGATCTGGGTATCGGTCAACCCATGTCCAGCTTCCCCTATCATGCCAATAGTGTTTAATTACCGGACAGGCAGTACGTTCAGATCTTTTGAAATCACCTTCTGTGCTGCATGTCTGGTGCCGATCTCAGGGGGTGGTGATGCTAGTGCTAAGAGGTGGTTTGGGGTTAGAAGAGAGGGGGTTGGCGGGGGTGGCAGCGAACAGCCGGCAGGCAGTACGTGAGAGGCCCCATGTCTGCACTATCAGCGGCATCAGACGCTAAAGAGGAAGGGGGTGGGGGTGGGGGCCGTGTGCGGCTGTTATGAGAACTGCAGTGTGTTGAAACAGACTGCAACATCCCACTATCACACACACACTACCGCTCACTAACGCTCTCCTCTTACACTTTAAACATGCAAAAGCAACGTGGGAAAAGCGAACTGAGACGGACCACAATGATGGATTTTGTTTGAGCAACATCTACCAACTATGATGCAATACACAGTGACAGATCAGCTTTTATTCAACGTGTCTGTTTGTCACCGCTGGAAATTCAGTGACACTATCTGAGTGCCTCCCACTGTACAAACAACGTGATATTTAATTTAATGTTTACGAACCGAACATTCTCTCTCTCTGAAACAGGAACACACACACGCACACCCTTTGGCAAAAGTGCATTGAGAGGTGGAAAAAAAAATACCTCAGGAGCCCTTTAAATCCAGCGCTACTCCTCAGCTCAATTGACGCTGACAATGAAAATGAAAGAGGGAGGAGACAAAGCATATAAAGAGCGGTGTTGCTAAGGGGCTTCAGCCACTGAGGAGACAGCTGAACCCAAATCCCTGATTCACAACACTCGCCATCCTCCTTCTTGTCGCCCCCCAACCGCCTCTCCCCCCCTCCCTCCCTTGACTGCCATGCTGCCCAGAAGGAGCAGGAAGCACAAACCCTGACAATATGAACAGAGCTCAAGGACAACTTACATGGTGCCAGACGTCCAGACAGAGAGACCGGTCGGAGGGCAGAAAGCTGAGGAGCCGGCGGGGAGGAGCATGAGCAACGTTCAAGTGTCAGAACGGCGTACGAGCAATCGGAACGTTGTAAATTCCTCCTTATTTCATCCAGCCGGACGGAGAGAACAGCAAAATCCACATGCGTGCATTCACACACTGCCAGCCACGCATAAATAACACACCTCCCCCTAAGACCTTGGTCATTCTCTCTGCGTCCCCTTATGGCTGCCACTTTGCGTTCTCTCCTTTTTCTTTTCTCATTATCTCCGTCTGCTCCTCCCTTCCCGTTTTCAATATCCTCTTTCTTTCTTTCTCTCTCTCGGCTACACATGCAGTCGGCTTCTCAGTCAACACCCTCCCCCCCATCTCTCCTCTCTCTCCCCCACTCTCCTCCCCTTCCTCTCATGCAGCCTTTGCATCCATCTCCACTGCTCTCTCTCTCTCTCTCTCTCTCTCTCTCTCTGTCTCTCTCGCTCTCTCTCTCCCTCCAGTGTGCGCAGAGCGAGGGGCCATTATCTGAGCCACAGCGGGCACGTACGATGGAATGGAGGAGCGTGCAGTGAGCAGAAACAGAAAGCGCTATAGGCTATAGTCACTAGGAAACAGCAGGAACCGACTGCCTTCAGCTCCACCCAATGCACTCTCGTTTGTCACACAGAGGGCTTTACCTAAGCTTTTGGGTTTGTCCATTTCAACCCGGCATAAGACTGGTTTTGTCCGATGTCGCGCGTCGCTTTCGCCCATCAGCGGAAGCCACGGGAAAAAGCCACATCGGATGGCTTGAGCATGCCTCCTGCAATTGTTGATTTCCTTCCGAGTACATCCTCTTTGGTGAGGGACGTAGCGACCGAGGCTGGTTCCCCACATGAAGAAACCCGCAGTCGATCCCGAAGTGAAGTCGCACGAGAGGGAGTGAGCTTGTCGCCGGTCTTGCTAGCCCTTCCGCAAAGAATGAAGGGAGGAACCGGAAAAGAAGGGGTTTGGATACGATCTTGTCGTTCTGCGACATGAGAACGGAGATCGGATGAATAAACGGCAATGTGGGATAAAACTACACGGTGGGAAAGGGGAGAGGGAAAATTGGATTACGCTTGGAGTTCAGCGAGGATGAGGGGCAGGATAACGAGAGGGATAAGGGAGATACTGCGTCAGCGCAAAGCGGGAATTCTATGGAGAAGTTCCTCTTGCTTTGCGATGGATGACGGAACAGAGAGGACGAGTCACTTTTGGGATTCCGGTGACTGGCAGTGACACGCCAATTGCATTTGCAAAGGCACGAGCCTCGCCGACTTGCCAACCGGGCCAAGATCACAGCGCCTGTTGTTGGCTCCTCACCATCGTTCTAGCATCGCTGTCGAGCGCTTCCTCTCGCCTACTTGCTGGCTGACTGGCCTTGAGGAGTCGCCTGTCTTCTCAATAATCGCCGGGCTTCGGCGCACATCCGCGGCCAGGTGAAGGAAGGAGAAGAAAAAACATGGCTGCCTCCTCCAAAGCAGACCGCCGTCAGCCGCTGCGTAGTGTCATTCTCTTAAATTACTGAGCGTTTGCAGACTTCGCCATTCTTTTGACTGTGTGACTTCCTCCCCTACTTCGGTCTTTCTCCGTCTCTCTTAGCCTCCCCGCTCTGTCATTTTCTACAAGCTTTCTCAGTCCGCCTCCCTCTCCGTTCACTTCCCGGAGCCTTTTCTCGTTCAAGCTTACTGCGGCTTTCTCCGGTGCTGACGATTGCACGTTGTCTGCCTCTCCGCCGCCACATGTATTTTTATATAAACACGCAGAAGAGATGAGCGTCATCCCAAAGCAAAACGGCGCAGCCTGAGCCTTCCGAGGGAAGGACAGAAGTGGAGCATAGGTCACGTGACCAGAGAGGGCCAATGAGCGAGAGGAAAGGCGGTGGGCAGGCGATGCAGGAAGCACATGTTGATGACATACTGGAGTTGCATCATCGGCGTCATCATGTCATCCTTAGCACCCGCGTCTCCCCCCCCCCACCTCCCCCCCACCAACACGTTTGCCTCCGCCACCCGACGGGCATCGCCCAGCGCACGCACACTCCAAAACTTGCACTTTCATTCAACCGACTGTTCTGGCTTACTCCCCCCGGCTGCAGTGACACAGCAGTTCAGGCTCGATACTCGTCTTGGATCACATGCGCGACACTCAAACGTTCTCTTTTTAAAGTCAACACTACACTCTGGCTGAATGCTAACATTATCTAACGTTGACTAACACGAGATAGAATACTGTAATAATAAAGTAACAAGACACGACATCGCCCTCATACAAAAGTGAATTTCTAACTGAGGGAGCATAACGAGTAGAATAAAATTAAATATGTCAATTAAATGTGAGGTTGGGCCATACTAATCAATCGACTTCTTTGGATTACAAATGCTCAATATTGACGTACAATAAACTGAACATGTTCATTTAATCAATTCAGTGTGGTTAAAGCCTTAGACAGAAGCAATGCCACAACGCTTACAATGACTGGTTGTCGGTTGAACAACCAGGGGTGTCCAGCTCCGGTCCTCAAGGGCCGCTTTCCTGCCCGTTTTCCGATTCTCCTTGCGGCAACACACCTGATTTAACTGATCAGCTCATCAGCAAGCTCTGAAGAAGCTTGATAACGATCATGATCTCTTGAAACAGGTGCGTTGCAGCTGGGATAGATGGAAAACAGGCAGGACGCCGGCCCTTGAGGACTGAGTTTGGACACCCCTGAACCTGACATCACCTCGTGGGCACAATGAATTTCTAACTCTAACTGAACATACTGATGGGGAAAAATAAAACTAAGAAACTAAACACAACTCAACTTTATTTGTAGGGCACGTTTCAAAAACAACCTCAACTGGAACTGTAAGTGCCGAATACAAATAATAATCAAACATTCCGTTAAACAGTTCAACAATTTAAAACAAGAACAGCAACAATAATGTGCCCATTGTGAAACTAATAAAGGTTATCCTAAAACACTAAAACAAGGGCAGTATCATTCTGAGCTGAAAAAAAAATGTACATAGTAATTACATAAACACATCGATACAAACTAGTAAACGTAAACAGCATCATGCCAACAGTATACTTTGCATGACAGTAAAAATGACTTACAGTAAAGCTGCCGTAAGCTGGCAGCGATTGTAATTCTAACACGACTCCCAAAGCATTCTTTGGTCCGACCATCACTCGTACAAGCTGCTCTCCTTTCACTGTATTTCTCCAATTGTCTTTTCTTTGTCTCTGTCATTCTCCTTTTCTCAGCAGCACACAGGAAAGGTAGGAGGCATGACTGACAAACACGAGTCGATTCTGAGCAGCGTGTTGCTTTGACTTGCATATGACTAAGCCTGAGTCATCAGTTCTTCCAAATGACTGCTGGCATAAACCCCCTAAAACACCACGGCTGAGTTGAAGTCATCGCGGGCAACAGCGGTGGGAGGTCTGCCTATGAAATAGACTCGTTATTTGTTCCCGATCTTTCCATATCAGCCATTGAGTTTTGTTTTGCCTTTCATCGCTAAAGTTTGGACCCGCAAATTTCCCTTCCCTCGGAGCCAATAAAACCTCACGTGAGCATCACCCATGAGCTCCTCCTCCAATCATATAGCGTCAGCGGAATCCTTTTTTCTCTGCCGATTCCATTGACCTCCATACGCAATCGCCCCTCCCCCGCAAAACAAGCCTCATTGCCCTGAAGCCTAATGGCATCAAGGTCATCTGATCTCACTCTCTCGCCACCCCCTCACTGTGCTTTTGCTTTTTTTTCTTTTTTCTTTACCTTCGCACTTCTCTTCCAACGCCTGTTTCTCATTACAGGCTCAGACAGCCAGTGCAACAAAACATTCACACTGCGCACAACATATGAAGGGACAGTCAAGGGTAATCCACCCCCCACCCCCCCCAACCCCCATCTTGTTTCACATGCATATGACTGCACACACGCATGCTAGTGTGCATACAGTATTGGATTGTTTGCTAAGGGTCAGTGGGTTTATTGGAGGGTGGGACCAGAGGCAGCAGGGCTACGCAGAGCGCATACCGTTGTGCACTCCTCATTTGCAAGAATGTCATCTTCATTTGAAGCTTTTAATGATTTACTTGGGCCTTCATTTTCCAAAGTGGAATGACTATACAACATACTATATCCTCAATGATTTTTAAAAGAAGGATCGTGTGTAGGACTTTTCAAACCTATTTGATAAAATGATTCATGATCACCCTCCGAGCATAATTATTGCCATTACGGCTGAATGGGCAGTACACACGCCTGTCTCACAGTCAATGATCCAAGTTTGAATTTCTGTCGGATCCCTATAGGGAGTTTGTATGTTCTCTCCATCCTTGTGTGTATTTTCCCCGGGAACGTCCCCAAAACATGCTTCTTAGGTTAACTGGAGAGTCTAAATTGATTGCTTGTCTATATATGTGCCCATGGAAAGTCCGCTGAGAAACAGTAATCTCCAGTTAGTTGCGACGCTAATGGGGACAAGGGTTATAGAAAACGGATGCATGAATGAGGCCAAATAGCTCATTCTTTGTCTTGTTGGACCATACAACTTTTGTCCGGAAGGCTGTAAGATTTGTTCTTGTGGGCAGCTGCAAATATCAGCTGAATCATGAGCTTCTTTCTTGCATGACGTCTTCTCATTATGGTTAAACTTTCTTCACTTTGCAAAGTAAAGTTTTCAGCAGTTCCTAATTCATGGCACTTTGGTAGTTCCTGGGTTGTTTCTGAACTTCCTCAACAACTTCCCTCCAGCTGAGCGTGACAGCTTCCACATCTTGGCAAAGCAGTAACACAGCCAAATAACTTTGTTTGAACTGATGATTCTACAGTTGATTAGGAATGGCTCCCAAAGACTTCTCCAAAGGACTTTTGGCCAATCCACTGAGTGCTTTGACAGAAAAGCACAAGTGTATGTATATAAATTAGGGCTCGTACAGACTAGTCGACTAGTCATTTGGACAACTTAACAGTGCTACTCCATAATGACGTTGAGAGCAACTAGTCATGTCAGCATGTTTTTGGCTTGAAGGCAGAGCGACCTGAGTGTGATGAGCGAGTTTAGTCCGTCACCTTAATTGATTTAAATTGTCTTCGATTTTTGAAGGCACGGCTTTGGTAAGTGAGACCAAGTAAAGACGAAAAAAGCCACTCTCAAGCAAATTTTGAGCAATTTTTCCAATCACACTTTCAAAAAGTGGAAGGAGAGCGTGGAATCATTACACCGCACATGCAGAGGTCTGCGATTATATGCCAACAGCGCAAATTCACACCATGCAGAATTCACAGGTGTGGCCTGGCCAGAACAAGGGTAGAAAGTTGTGACAACTGTACCTGGCCGTCCCAGTGGTAAGCACACCAGCTGGGCTTCTCGTGCTAAATGTCGGGAGGTATGACTCGGTCTGGACACCCACCACCAATCCCCCCCAAAACCAAAATAACAACAAAGCGACAGGCTCCAAGTTGGCCTAAACAGTCTTTACTTGATCTTGCTCTTCACCATTTGAATTAAAAAAAAGAACATTTATTGCCACCTGTGTGGATTACAGAAGACTTTTGGCCCAATCCTTGCTTTAAAAACTCCCTTGTGGAAACATATGTCTTATACTGCATAATTATTGTACCGTATGATTATTCCACCCTGGAAAAAGAACGATTCAAGAAAATCATCCAGCCATCTATTTTCAACACCACCAAGTAAATGATTAAAAACTCTGGCTTTTTTTTTTGTTAACTGCCCACGGTGAACGTATGTGAACTTCTGATCACAGCTGTATTGTTGAAGAGAAAAATGGCATCGATGATTGGCATAAATGGCCAAAACAATCACCTTTCAGCGTCCCTCCCCACCCCCCCAAAAATTAGCATATTTGTTAAGCCATTAGCATTGTACTTTCAAGAGAGCAAGCCATTTTCAAATTTTCAAACTTTCAAACTATAAAAAATGACCAAACTAGGATACAGGAGGTCTCTGCCTAACAGTGATATATCATGTGCTAATATTCTCATAATTTCTGCATGATGTAAAACCTTTCCAATATTTTTTTATACAGGTTTCCTGGCTGTGCATCGACGCATACAAAGACATAAACAGCATGTATATGTTTTTATTGTTAATAAGTAGTGGAATTTTATGAATAGAGCATATTTGATTCTTCAGATACTTTCATTCGTATTTTTATTATTTGTTTGTTTGTTTGCTTGTTTTTTTATGGCTTGGTCGTGAATCAATGCATTTTGTGTTGGTTGTCCGGACTGAGCCATACCTCCCGACATCAGGCACGTGCAAGTCAGCACGAGAAGCCCAGCTGGGGAAGCCCCCCTACCCCTCCCTGAAATCCACACAAAGAAAAAGGAGGAGTGGTTTGTGAGGGAGGCAGAAAAAAATGGAAAATGTGGCAGTGGGTGGGGGCTTGAAGGCAGCATAAGGAGCATAGAGGGCTGTATTTCTATTTTTTAAAAGTAGGTCCCTTTGTGCGTGTTCCTATCATATTAAGAATTTAATCATTTGTTAGTCAACCACAAACACCTGACATGAAAGGGTACTGATAACAATTAAAGGACCTGGACAACTTTACACGACGAATAAATTGTTAAGGGTGAAGAAAAAAATAAAATAAAACACTGAGTAATGCTTGCCAGTCAATGTGTAGAAAGTCAGGAGAATGCTGTGGACATTAAGAGGCATGTACAGAAGTAGTTTTACTCAAGCAATTTTATTTACAGTATGGAAATGTATCTTCTCGGCCGAATTAGACAAACATGGTCTTAAATTAGGTACAGCTCAGTCTTAAAAGGGAACAACAGAAACAACCCTATTCACTACAGCAGAGTGGCTGCTTGCCATTCTTGTCTCTCAGGACTTGAGCTAAGATTAGCTCTCCATATGTCTAGTCAGGCGGAGCCGCTTTTAAAGGGCCAGTGCTCTGCCATGGTAACTCAATGTATGGTCACAGCATGGCGTGCAAGAAATGCAGATTTACCATAGGGGCCATTCAAATTTTTCATCTGAACTCATGTAGCTAGGCACGCACTTACTAACCTTTTTAGAAAAGGAGAACAGAAATATATTCGGAAGCGGTTCTTAATGTCCTGTATTTGAATGCCACATTTCAACCTGCTTCTGTTGCTTCACCAACCGATTATTGGGCGCCTGTTTTAATCAGTGTGTGTGTGTGTGTGTGTGTGTGTGTGTGTGCGTGTGGGGGGTGTGCGTGTGTGTGTGTGCGTTTGTGTGATGGAAACTCAAACAGCTGTGGAGCTGTGTGACATAAAACCTCGCTGCATTCATGTATGAAACACGCACCCAGTGGGAGCAGCAGCACCGCCGGCAGTCATGTGAGAGTTAAAGAGTTAGAGCAACATTTCAGAGCTCCACCCACTTTTCTTTCCATACATTTTTTATTAACTGCGGCATCATGCAGATGACAAATTCCTTTCCCTTCCATCACACGCAGACAGCAGCAACAAAGCCGACACGACATCACTAAAACACGCTCGTACTGGGCTCATGTTGGGGCTCTAGACACAAGCTAACTGATGATGTATACGTCATTCTGAAGCTCGCAAAATGTATTAAACAAACAATTATTTGTTAACATAAAATACATTTGGGTAAAAATGTCCTTTCCATCATTTGGAAATTCCATTCCAAACGTATCTAACGGATGTTTTCAAGAACCTAATCATCACTGTTTTGAGAATCCAAATTCTTGAAACAAGGTCACCATTTTAGAATGTAACAGCAGATAAACTTGCACTACAACTGTTTTGTTGTGTGTTATGGGGCCAGTAAGGCAAGTGAGGAAATCATCACTATATCAAATACATTATTTGTATGAATGTCTTGGGACCAAGGTCATCATAGTTAATGAAAGAAACAAAATATCTACAACTCCATCCATCCATTATCTGAACCGCTTTATCCTCACGAGGGTCGCGGGCGTGCTGGAGCCTATCCCAGCTGTCTTCGGGCAGTAGGCGGGGGACACCCTGAATTGGTTGCCAGCCAATGGCAGGGCACACACAGACAAGCAAACATCCGCACTCACAATCACACCTATGGACAATTGAGAGTATTCAGAAAAATGTGATTTAGCAATCAATTGGGCAGGTATAGACACTTGAGTTATCCCTGAATGCTTCTTTTGATCATCTTAAGAACACATTTTGGACATTCTATGCATCCAAATTCATGGGAAAAAGAGATGTATTCATATTTTTAAAAAACAGGCTATTCATGACTAGATAAACAGATAAACAGTCAACGATTGGAACATTGTTACTCACTGTTTTCCTTGCTCAGGTTCTGCCCACAATTGATTGCTATCTCTTCTGTCCAATCTCTTATCACATGGTAATCATTAGCTTTCACCATTTATTACAAAACGAGCAAAATGGTAGTCCAACATATGCCAAGCATTCACCCCTTTGTAGGTGATGACTCAAAACCGTTTATTAAGCCTTAAGAAAATTAAATAATAATAATTTTAATGATAATAATAATAATAATAATAGGCAGCACGGCACTGTGGTTGACTGGTTAGCACGTCCGCCTCACAGTTCAGAGGTCGGGGGTTCGATTCCGGCTCCGGCCTCCCTGTGTGGTGTTTGCATGTTCTCCCCGTACCTGCGTGGGTTTTCTCCGGGAACTCCGGCTTCCTCCCACATTCCAAAAACATGCATGCTAAGTTGATTGGACTCAGTCTAAAATTTGCCCCTAGGTGTGATTGTGAGTGCGGATGTTTGTCTTTGTGTGCCCTGCGATTGGCTGGCAACCAATTCAGGGTGTCCCCTGCCTACTGCCCGAAGACAGCTGGGATGGGCTCCAGCACGCCCCGTGACCCTTGTGAGGATAAGCGGTATCGATAATGGATGGATAGATAATAATAATAATAATAATAAGGGTACTTTTATTGTTTAGTGGTTTGGCTTTTGGTATTCCAGCATGACTGCAAATTGAACTTGAATTGTAACTCATCAAACACCTCTGGGATGAATTACAACAGCAATTTTGAGCCAGGCCCTGTCTCATCATGAATAATTCTCCCAAATGTTGATATGCTGATATGAATGAAGACAAATTCTCACACAGATACACTCCTGATTAGTGTTGAAAGTCCACTACAACTCCGTATGTCGTACAGAACAAAACGTTTGTCTAAATGACCCCAGCCCTTTCCAGAAAAAGTGTGTTGAACGCATGAATGAATGGCACATTTGTGTTGTCAAACCTTCCACTTCCTGAGTCTGCGCAATACACCAAACCACTTCCTACACAACTACACACCCATGCACACACGTGGGTGCTGCTTAGCGGATTACGTGACCACCATTGGCTGCTGTACCTGAACTAAAATTAAAGCAGTGGTGTTGTCAGACACTCAATGTTGCCCTGGAAACTAGGTCAGTGTTAACCCTTTGCGTACCAGGCAGGGATTCCACGCTAACTAAACATCTGATTAACACACATTCCATCTGATGCCCCCGCACACACACATACATACAAATGCACGCACTCGCCATTTTAAAAGTCTTTTCCCACAGAGAGGAAATCCTTAGCGTGAGAAAGTCTGTCTTGGAACCTGTTGTTGTATTAGTAATCTCTTAATGAAACTGACTTCCTTAACAGCAGTAAAGGAAGAAAACGACTGAGACGATCCTGACTTGTCTGTGCATAACCAGTTTTTTGGACGTGTTGTATTGAAACGAGTGTTTGCCTTTTGGTAATCAGATAAGAGTCTGACAGAGAAACAAGATCTTCACAAGATCAACTCAACTGAACTGCTGATGAGCATATAGCAACCGTAACCATCAACAAACTCAGCTCAGGGAAACACAGAAGGAAAAGTACAGCAATGTGTTCAAGCAGGAAAACATTTTCCCACGTATGAAAGAATGTCAACCACATTTTTCATCATCTTGACATTTGCATTCGATGTTGAGTACAGCCTACGTCCGTCCGTGCATTATTGTCCACACGATGGCAGTCTCTTTTTCCAAGAAGGACAACTTGTTTACTACAGCATTTCCCGAACAATCATGTGTAGAACTCTCGCCGCTGGAACCTCCTACCCGCAAAAACGCACGTTCCTGATGCCGAGTGTGAATAGCGCAGTGAGAGCGGTGGATCTCCGCGGTAACACGCTGCGATTCGGTAAGCTTTACAGACCCGGCAGCGCGCAGGCGTGACCCACTAACTTTTACTCCCTTTACCTCATTTGACTCCAGAACCCACGCTCGGAAGGACGCCGCGCCCCCTTCCTCGCTCACGAGCCCGAATCTCGGGTTCCTCCTTCTTTTCCCTCCTCGGCCTCTTGTATCTCCGCATGCCTGGCGCTGGCACCAATCAGCGGGCAGCGTGGGACGCTTTAAAACTCAGGACGCTGCTACACATCACGAAGGCTCACGGCGGCTTGGAGATGGAACGCAACTTGTAATATGAGCCACTTGGAAGATATGGAAATGCGATATGGAAAGACAGATGTATTCTACACCTGGATGATCTTTGAGCAAGCATAAGGAGATCCTCTTTTCGAGGGGGACTTTAACACAACAGCGACAACGTCGTTTAATCCACACTTAAGAAGCAACTGGACAGTAATTGTGGACCCTTTAAGGTTTCATTAGGCGACAAAAATACACAAAGAGGTTGGAACATACGTGCAATCTGCTACACAAACATGTTGTGGTTGGGCGCACAAACGAGCACATTTACACCTCGGCGGTGCTTTAAAGACCAAACGGACCAGCGGCTGACATGTCAGCGACACACAAGCATGGCAACAAAACTCGGTGTCCTCTCTTACCTCAGCTGCCACTTCAGGGTTCCCCCAGCAGCCTGGACTGTTGTCTTCCAAATATTGCACCTTTCAAGCCATTTAACACACCGGGGGGAGGAAAGGGTGGAAGGATAGAGAGAGGGGAGGGGAGGGGAGGGGAGGGGAGGGGAGGGAGAATAACAATCAATAGAATAATGCGACAGGGGCCATTTCCAAACCACCTGCCATTAAGCGCAGTGGTTTTACCGATAAAAAGATCCAAATCTGTCAACCCAAACGATTGTCATTCCTCTCATCTTCAGCAAACATCAAATAGCACACAAATGTATTATCCCTGATTTGGGCCGGCATTCCCTTCCTCTGCTTGAACGGAGAATGGCACGTACGTAGGTATCATTTTAAATAGACAATCATGGCAGATGTCAACCTAGTGCAAGGCTCTCAATTCTCAACTCTTCCCAATTTCTGAGTGTGACTGAATCTAGGCGGAAACAAAAGGGCAGCCTTCGCGGTGGGGCCGGTCACAGTTAAAACAAAAGATGGTCTCGTTTGCCACAGGCTGGTCCCCTTGTCTACATAGCAACAAAATGATGTGTTTTGTCTCAAGATGCTCGTCCGTCCCGCCAGCCTCTTGGCCCCCCTTCCTTTTCCGGCACCCACCTATCAATCCTGAAACCGTGTGCATCTATCGTGGTGAATATTTACCCTCCAAGTCTCACGGCCGCCTTGCTTTGTATTCCTTCATCCGTTTGCAGAATCCCCATCAGGCAAGGAGCCAAGACTCCAGCTCCCCCTCGTCGTCACCTCTATCCCTCTCTTCTCTTTCTTTCTACTCCACACTCCTCCTCACTCTTTTTCTCTCTCTTTCCCCCTCTCTCTCCCTCTCTTCTCTCTGTGTTCCAGCAGCTCATTCAGGAAGCCATCTTGTGTTTTTAATCTGGTTTTGCCGGCGCCCTCGTACACACGCTCTCTCTCTCTTCCCCTCGCTCTCTCACTCTACCCCCCTCCCTTGCTCTCAATCCCTTGTGCGAGTACGCCAATAGGTCGACTGCACATGCACACAAACGCGCGCGCGCGCGCTCTGTGGTTGTTCTCCTTTTCCGCACACAGATTTTCAACGTCCTCTCAACGACCCCCTCCTCCTCTTTCTCGCTTCAAACATACACATTACTGAACAAATGTAGGTATATGCACACACATTCACACACACACACACACACGCACACAGATGACGTCACGTTGGACATAGTGCACAAAAGCAGCCCGTCCACCAATCAGAAGCCAGGCCGGGCTCTGCTGCTAGGGTGAAATTGAAGGAGCGCAAGGGGAGTGCTGCTAGAGGGAGGAATGGACGCTAGTAAAAAAAAGAAGAAAAAAAAAGAGGAGGTTAAACTAAAAAAGGCAAAGGGTTATTGAGTGTGTGTTTTTCAACACCGTAAAAGAGTGGCTGACATGAAGACACGGAGTAAAGGTGGACGGGAGGTGTGTGAGCGTGAGCGTGAGCGTGCGTGGGGTGGGGGGTTGTCTTCTGTCAATTATCTCTTCAAACTCGCCTTCCCTAAACAATGCCTCTGGTATGTGGTATCAAGCACCATCTGCGTTAGGGCTGCCTGCAATAACTGGACTGGACTGGACTACACGGTGCGCACGCACGCACGCGCACAAACACACCAATGCAAACAGCAACGCAATGTGCCTCCGACACCCAAAAAGCACGTTCCTCAGCAAAGTCCTCCAAAGCAAGCCGAGATGAGCAAAGACGACATAAGTAGGCAGTTGTACGACGGTGGTAAGACTATAAATCGCCAGGTGTGTTCACATCATCTGCGACCTGCTCGTCATTTGGCGTACCGTTCCAAACCACACTTGAGGAAACTCACAAGATGGATCAGACATAATAATGCCCTGCTTGAGTCTGGACGCCTTTTCTCTTTAGATTGTACCTCGACGGCTTTGTACAAATGGGAGTGCAGCCTAAAATTGCTGCGGAATAGACTGTTGACTAATGTCGAGCAGAATTTACATGCAAATGCTAAACTGGACGTCGCCGGCAGACAAGATGAAGTCTGTGTCCTACCGGCAGCGACACATCGGAAGGAAGTGAAAGAGACAGCGAGTTGAGAGGTAGACGGAGGGGACGAGCGAAAAAGGGGAAAGGATGTGAACTGCGGTGAGGCGAGGTGAGGCGAGGCACTACCGCGGTGACACAGCATTTGTAGCGGCTGTGTGACGCGCTCAAATGGTTCGGGATATCCCCTCTGCTGACGTCACGGGGGTCACTCACGTGTGGGGATGTGTGCGATTCCGTGTGTGTTCACGCGGGAGCAGAGGCGCGTTTGCGCCAAGCGTAGTCGGGTAGAGCGGCCCGAGCGCGACGTTATTGCAGAAAATACGCTTGCCGGTGGACCAGGTCGACTTTGTTCCGACTTTCCGTCGAAACAATAATTGCCGCAGTCTACTATTTCCAACACTTAACATCAGCAATTCATATTAAAGCAATGTGAAAAATGTGAACAATGGCCATTATGAATTATCCTACGTAAATTCATACACTACTCACAAAAAGCTAGGGATATTGGACTTTGGAGTGAAATTTCTGGATGAAGCTAAAATGCACCATAATAAACCTTACAGGTGAACTTCATTTGACCTTCTCTTAACTTTTAAATGCACATGTCCAACTGTTCAGTGTGGCAGGAGTTTTTTTTTTTGCACAACTTTCTGTTCTCTAACAAGGAGCTGAATGGCAAAATTCACAACAGGTGTTTGATCCGTGAATGGACCAGAAAACTTCAATGGAAGCCTTTCTCTGACTCTTCCAGTCTCCAGTTTTTATATGTGATGCATTTTACTGATGACACTCTGTGACACTCTAAGCTTAGTGACCACTTCACTCCAAGAACGTCCTGCTTGAAGTCTTGCAACGGCGGAGTTGTTTTGGTGTCATGATGTCAAAATGTGAACAGCATGATGAAGACGACTGGTTAAATTCCAATGATAATTGAACCAGGACAAACTCTTGTTGTGAATTTTGCTTTTCAGCTCCTTGTTAGAGAATAGCACAATGAGCAAAACTAACAGTAGAACAGTTGTACACGTGCATTCCAAAATGTTTAGAGAAGGTCAACCTAAATTCACCTGTAAAGGTCACAGTGCATTTTAGGTTCAACTTGAAATTTCACCCAAAAGCAGGATATTCCATTTTTTTGTGAGTATTTTAATGGCTACACATTTATCCAATAAATGGGAGTTTCTGAAATATCAGCCAATAACGCAAATTAGCAGCATGACAAGTGGCCGCCATCTTGGTGGACTTTTCTAAAAACATTTGAAAGAGCACTTCAAACTGCAAATTGCTGACTAAAGTACATGACCTACAACAACTGCACTGTAACAAATTGATGTAATGTCTACAGTAAAACTTTACAGTAACTTCTTGTTTTGTCATTTTACAGTGTTTACCTGTATAAGGCATTATGGGTAAAAACTAATTACAGTAACCCGCTACATAACTTTGCAGTTAAATATTGTAAAATTTACAGCAACTGTGTTCAGGCATGTATAGGTTATATATATATATATATATATATATATATATATATATATATATATATATATTACAGGTAAATACTGTTATTCGGATTTTGGGCGATTAGAATTTCCGTGAGGAGAGGAAACAATGACAGATACTGTACAGCCGTGCTCCCGAGCAGCTAAGAATTCAGCCGATTGGTGAGTAATATTTCTTTCATTTACATTTTTTTCCATAACTTTAGACAAGGCAGGTGTAACATTTAGCACAAGGGCAGTCTGCATCGTCTTCACATCGCATTTCTCCAATAATCAGACATCGTTACAGCTAAGGTGACATGCATTTATGCACTCAGCTGCCGAAGGGGATTCGGGGGTGTTGAGGTATTGATGCCAGCAGAGAAAGTTTTATTCGCTTAAGTTTTATGTTATTGGTGTGTTTGACCGTTTTTGACCGAGCTGGAAAATGTACCTTTGTAGGAATTTGGTTTAAATTAGATGTCTAAAAGTTTGCACGCTTTTCTGCGTTTGTTCCTCTGCTATCATACACAGTCCAATTAGTTAAAAATAATAAAGTAACAATCTACCATATCGCGTGTTTTGCAGCTTGTACTTCATATTGTTCCAGAGCTCCACATAAAGCACCACCACTGAAGTCCACGGTGACCAAACTAAAATGAAGGGGATGTTGAGGTAAAAACATGTTGTACAATTTATAGTTAAACTGTAACAACGCAATATGTAAACATCCAATGCATAAGGCTTCTTTTCTTTGCATGCAAGTTACAATAAGTTTGTCCCCCTGGGTTTGTTAGAGCCAGTAATGTTAATCTAATTTATAAACTGCAGTGAACGTTTATTTGGGATTCAGATTGTGTCCAAGTTACCTCAAGCAAACTAAATTTGCCTACACATGTTTAACACTGGCGGCACGGTGGTCGACTGGTTAGCACGTCCGCCTCACAGTTCAGAGGTCGCGGGTTCGATCCCGGCTCCGGCCTCCCTGTGTGGAGTTTGCATGTTCTCCCCGTGCCTGCGTGGGTTTTCTCCGGGCACTCCGGTTTCCTCCCACATTCCAAAAACATGCATGGTAAGTTGATTGGATACTCCAAATTGGCCCTAGGTGTGATTGTGAGTGCGGATGTTTGTCTCTGTGTGCCCTGCGATTGGCTGGCAACCAGTTCAGGGTGTCCCCCGCCTACTGCCCAAAGACAGCTGGGATAGGCTCCAGCACGCCCCGCGACCCTTGTGAGGAGAAGCGGTACAGATAATGGATGGATGGATGGATGTTTAACACTATACTATTATCTCAGACAAGAAATCATGCATTCGGTTGTATGCGTGCGTGCGTGTCATCTCACAAACTAGGCATGAAGCTAGAATTTTTTGTGCACACTCATAACCATATGTAAAAAAAAAAAAAAAACTGTGGTTAAAGACAAATGTGATCCATTCCAATGTGTGATCCTCCTGCTTATGGCACACTTCAAAGAGAACCCTGAAGTACTCATTTTGCAGACAGATGTATGTGAAATTGTAGTTTGCAGAGATGACCTCTCAATTATAAAACTGGAAAATCAACCTATGAAAGACATTTCTGCATTTTTTTCTTTTTTGCTTTTTTTTTTTAGTTGTTGGGAACTGCAGCTGACACCGAAAGAACACTGCTCTTTCCTGACTCTCCAAGACTAATTGCCTTCGGTAAGCTATGCAGTATTTTTAAAGTCCACCCAAACATATTTTTTTCAAGAATATGTTCCCACCAGGCCCACTATATATTCTGATTCATTTTGCGTTTTTGGAATATAAGTTAACCAGCAAAATGCACTCGTTTTTAGCCATCTCTGGGGGGGGGGGGGGCATTTTGTGTTCTGCCGATTGAAAATGACAATCATGGCTGACCTGTTTTCTCAACCTGAGCCGTGATCGGTCATTGTGAGCTTTTGTGATGTCATTTTCATTCGACAGAAGTGACAAAATGGACTAAGAATTAGACAGAGATGGCTAAAAACGAGTGGATTAACATTTCTTCCACTAACGCAATATTTAACAGAATGCCCTGTTTCAACTAGTGGGCTCGCATAAAACATATTCTCGAAAAAAGTATGTTTGAGTTAACTTCCCTTTTAATGCCTACACACTAGGGTGTGTTTGTTTTGACTGCATTGACTGGATACCATATCTCCAGAAATAGGAGGGACTTTCTTCAGATTTGGCACAAATATTCTTTGAGAAAAACTTATTAGTTTTTGGAGGTCAGATGAAATAGCATAATTTTTGTTTGCCTATGGAAGGTCAAACAATTGTCTTGTTTTGTGTGACTTGATTGATTTTGCTGGCTTGTCCATAAGATGTGAGCACAGTTTTTCATTAAGTTTTGTTTTCTTATTTTAGATGTTTGGCTGCAACCCCAGCAGTGGCACAAAAACATCGAAACTAAACAAAACTATCAATCCGCATGTCTCCCCCCCGGACAATGGATTTTGAATGGCTTTTTGTGTAGGATAAAGATAAGACCTTTTTGATGTTATTTTAATAAAATTATTTTGTAGCAGCTCTGAAACTGTACTATTATTTGTTTCATTCACAATCTGCATTATTTTGCAAAGCAGCTAAAAAACATTAACTGTAAAATATTATACAACAACATACTGTATTATTTATTTACAGGTATTTACTGGCGGTGTCCCCGGCCTACTGCCCGAAGACAGCTGGGAAGCTGGGGATAAGCAGTATCGATAATGGATGGATATATATATATATATATATATATATATATATATATATATATATATATATATATATATATATATATATATATATATATATATATATATCCATCCATTATCGATATATATATATATATATATATATATATATATATATATATATATATCCATTATCGATATATATATATATATATATATATATATATATATATATATATATATATATATATATATATATATATATATATATATATATATTTCCACGTATGTCGGATTTTACCGTTAATGTCGAAATTTACGTCCAAATACTTTGTATAAAAAAAGGAAAATACATTCAAATAAAAAGCATAAGATGCTGTACTTAGCGTTACTGCTGAGAAGTGGATGGAGAAGACAAGAGGAGGGCGAAAAGGCAAAGATACTGGCGTCACGCAAACAGACACGATTAAGATACTCTGCGCATGCTCATTGCTCAACCGCACGAAATGCTGATCTTTGTAGTTCAGGAAGTCCTTGTATGCGGAAGTACGTTGTTTGACGCGAAACCCATCGCAAATACAGGTAAAATATAGGTAAACAAGCTCAGAGACGCAGCAAAAAAGCACACTTTCAGGGCAAGGAAAAAATCGGCTTCTTCATTCCTGTGGTGAGTGACATGAATATCAATTGTTTTATTGACGGTTAAAAGTAACAAGCAGAAATGACGTCCATTTGAGTTATGAGGCCATGTGTCCTTGTACACAGTGGCTTATTCAAATGCCGGAGCAACTCTGTCCGTTCAATCATGTAAACGGAATTTTCAGAATATTTCAGAAATCAGAATATTGACTTCAACCCGAATATTGACTGCATGTAAACGTAGTCACTGTGGTGCTGGGAACAAAATAGAGGAGGAGGCACGGGCGTCATAAAGTGGAAACGTCGTAGGTCGCGTATGTCGTAGTACGAGGACTGCCTGTATCGATACACATATACAGGGGTGCACAAAACTGGTACACATGCGCAACAGATATCACTGATGCGTACCTGTAGTGGTGCAACGAAACATCTCTGATCCGTAATCGGTATGGATCAAGCATCACTGTTCGAGGCGGGCACGATCCGCGGAATGGTTAGTGCAAAAAACTTTGCACCTCACGGTCACAGTATGGGAGCGTTTTGCAAACATACTCAACGAACACACCACCTTGTAAAGTCTAACTTAAAAATAAAGCTTACCAAATAATACATTAAGTCATTGATGCCAATGCAATTGCCTTAGTACATTTTTTCTTTAAAGTTGGCCCCCGTGACAACGGCTACCTTGACTTCCGTTTTCGAAGTACATCAACACAACGCCATCCCGAAATCATATTCAGCCGCTAATTTAGGATGCAAACAAACTACTAGTTAATTGCGTTGTCATTGTATGATACAGCACAAGTCTAGCTGTTAGCATTAGCAACAAGTTTTCTTTTTTTTTCTTATTTTTCAATATTTTGCACCTAGATTACTTTGTTATGCACTGTCCATGTTTAAAGGTAGGTGTGTTAAATTGCACTTCAAAGTCTCTTTCATTATGAAAAAAAATAAAATTGTCTTCATTTACTCTACAAGAACACTTTTGCTCATTAAATAATTTTAAGAAGACATTCACCTCAAAATGTCTGGCAGGATACCTTGTTATCATATGCACTGTACCATGTATTCTTCTTATGGGCAAAAGCGTTTCATAAAATAAATGAAAACAATGATCTATATGACTTAAAATCCGTAACCGATCCGAATCATGACTTATGTGATCCGTGAACCACGACTGATTAGCAAAGACAAGCTCCTGGTACTCATGTGAGTAACCCATGAAAATATTTATGTGCACCCCTGTATATATAACTCATTAAGTAAGGATTTGAGTTCATAAACAGGTTACATATATATATATATATATAGAGAGAGAGAGAGAGAGAGAGAGAGAGAGAGAGAGAGAGAGAGAGAGAGAGAGAGAGAGAGAGAGAGAGAGAGAGAGAGAGAGAGAGAGGGAGAGAGGGGCCTCTGCGCTAAGTGTATGATATACCCCAGTTAATCTGGGCCGGGGGTCTCTGTGATGGTGGCGCTCCCTGTGGCCGTGGGCTGTCATTCCTCTCAGCGTGGATGAGCTCCCCTTGGATACCCTTTCCTCATATGGTTTCTCTGTGCCTTGCCATGTCTTTTTAACACAATGTATCAGGTTGTGTGCATGTGTGTGTTTCGTGTCTGTGTGTGTGAGTGCAGATGTGCTTGTGGATATATGTCTTTGTGTATGTTGAGAGGGAGCGGATCTTCTTTATATGTTGTAATTTGGATGTTTTTATTGCACAGCACTTTGAGCAGCAATTTCATGTATGGAAAGTGCTATTTAAATAAAATGTGATTGATTTATATTTTTGCAAATAATTTGGGGGGGGGTTGACTTCTCCATTAAGAAAAAAAAAAAAAAAACTGGCATAACTATCCTGACATTGTCAAGAGACGAAAGATGATGACTATGTGATTTCTTGTGAATGAGTAGTGTGAATAATATTACTGGATGATGTAAAATCAAGAGTGAGAAATGGTTAACTGAAATCGGATAGAGTTCTTTCAGAGGTCAGGGGTTCAAAAATGTGGAGGCAGTAAACCTCTATTACATAACAACAAGAGAAACTCAGGAAAGACAATGGTCACAATTTGGAGCACTCTTTGAATATGTCTGCTTACCTCTCAGCCACTGACTGAACTCATGTTGCAGAGGCCTACAGTAGATACGGTCCAGGGTCAACCGACTAATGACAAATGCTCACACTTTTACAAGTGTTGATTCCTCTGACATGAATGTTCTGAATGTGAAAGTATGAAGAAGAAACGTCAGTTAACAAACAACTGCCATTTTGCAGGAAACCTTTGAGGGGGTTGCGTGAAACACACAGACAGCAAAACAAGACAGGACAGGTCTGAACAGTGCTGATGAGAACCCTTGTTTCCTGTTTGTGGCAAAACAAACCACGTGTCAATTCTTTGAAACTTTTAGTGATCCTCAGCCCTAACAGGTTTCTCCTGCCTCTATGTCCTTTACTAACAGCCTCTAATCATTATACATAAGCACTACTGTTTGATTCTGGTTGAACAAATTCAAAGGATACACACGTGTATTTTTCCTATACAAGATTGCATATCTACAATTATCTACTTAATTGGGGAAATGAAATAATGTAGAGATACAACGATTAATCAATGAATCAACAACTAATCGATCATGTAAAATTAAAATAAAACATTTGCAAATGTCTACTTTTACTTTGGAAAACAATGATCAATGTTTTTGCCTGCTTTCTGACATGTCACACACCAAACCATTAACTGAATTACAATACATTTTCTGCACTGTCAATGTGAAATAATGTCCTGCTTTGGAATATAGGGTTGGAAATTTTAAGAAAAATTCAGATGCATGGATTAATCAACAAAATAATTGATAGATTAATCAATAATTGAAATAATAATACTCTTAGTACAACTTTTGACTACATTTTTAAATTTGAGATGAAAGTAAACTTTTCTAGAGGATTTTTTGCGCTGATTCCAAATCTGCCCTAGTTGTTTCTCTAACGAATCAGGTTTTATTAATACTACTACTACTACTACTATTACTACTACTACTACTACTACTACTACTACTACTACTACTGCGAATAATAATAATAATAATAATAATAATAATAATAATAATAATAATAATAATAATAATAATAGGTGGTCGACTGGTTAGCACGTCCGCCTCACACTTCAGAGGTCGTGGGTTCGATCCCGGCTCCGACCTCCCTGTGTGGAGTTTGCATCTTCTCCCCGTGCCTGCGTGGGTTTTCTCCGGGTACTCCGGTTTCCTCCCACATTCCAAAAACATGCTTGGTAGGTTGATTGGACACTCTGAATTGGCCCTAGGTGTGATTGTGACTGCGGATGTTTGTTTGTCTCTGTGTGCCCTGCAATTGGCTGGCAACAATTTTGGGTGTCCCCTGCCTACTGCCTGAAGACAGCTGGGATTGGCTCCAGCACACCCGTGACCCTTGTGAGGATAAGCGATATAGATAATGAATAATAATAATAATAATAATAAGCAGAGATGGGTGTGTCAGTAAATTTTGCAGGCAAGTCATTTCTCACCCACCAGCGACCGGGCCACCCGTTCATCATCGTCATTATTTCAAGCCAAACCAAAACCGTCATTGTCAGTCCATCACTTTGTCTTCATTATTTGCAATGCTCTTGTCTCTGCGAAATCCATCCATGACCATAATGGTGTGGTTAGACCGAACACGAGCTTTCTCTTTCTCCTTCTTCTTGTCCTCTTCTACTTCTTCTCATTCTTTATTTTATTGCTGGATGACAGCTTTTTGGTGAATAACGACACCTACTGCACAGGAACCGCAAAGGGACTTTGGCGGGCTATGTTCCAACCTTCACCTATCGTCACGAGCTGTGAGTCATGACCGAAAGAGCAATACAAGCGGCCAAAATGAGTTAAGGGTGTCTAAAAAAATATGTCAATATAATTTATATATCATTCTTTTTCCTTTTCCTTTAATTTGCTTATTACATATGTTAATAAAATGGTGAACTACTCTTTTTTTAGTACACGGTTTAAAACTGGCAGTTCAAAAAAATGTTAAATACAATATTAAGAAAACGTCATAATAAGTGTCCTCGGACGATATGAAAAAAATAATAATCTTGATCTTTTTTTGGGGGGTGGGGGTTTAGGGTCTCTGATGCAGATGAGCCAAGCACTCGTTCATTCAGTACAATATGGCTCAATCAACCAATACCTGGATAATGATAATAAAGTAAGAAATGAATGTCCACCACAGTTATGAGTTATGCTTCTACTTTACAATATGTGAAGCCACAGTGATTCTTTGAAAAATAAAAATAAAGTTAAGAATGTTTTATGCTCTGAGTTGTATACACAGTTAATTAGGATTTAATATTGATGTCCATTATTCATATGGTTATTTTATACACACAACCTCTAAACATTTACCTTCTACTTATTGCAATGTAAAGGAACTTTCTCAACGTTTCATGTCCAGTTGTCATGATCGTGTAATGTAAACTGTGATTTAAAACATTACTTATTTGTTCGGCAGTCCATCCTAAATCATGACTTTAGGAGCCTAGTCAAGTTTTTCCTGTTTCTCCCCAACTGCTGACTGTTCGTTGCATCTTCCTCCTTCTTGACTTGAAAACCCATCCCCCGCCTTTTCAGAGCCTGATGCACATACAAACACATTTAGCCACGCGCGCGCACACACTACACACTTGTAAATGTGGACTCTTTCTTCACACACCCACACACACAAACACAAAATAGCCTAAGGTTAACCCCCACCCTCGGATGAAGCCTAGTAGGTCAAAGGACAAAGCAGAGGCAAATACAGGAATTCTCCTGTGCGGTTGCCTGCACAGCTCCTCAACCATGCACACACAGACACACACGCACCCACACCCGCACACACACACACACACACACACACTCTATTCACAGGACCCTGGTAATTGGAGCTGTTAAGAAAATTGACTCAGAATATGTGGCTAGACCTATTACAGCCTAACCTACATTGTGAAAACATACTGTCAACCCATGCTTTTATCACATATTGAAGCTAAAATTCGGACAAACACGTTAGATCTGCTTTTTAAATGATACCCGGATTTGCATTGGTAGGAGAAGTTACAGTCACAGTTGCGTGAGTTAGACTGACAGAAGGCAGCTGCCTAATATTTAAAAAGGGTAAAAAATCTATTTGTGTTTTATTTTGTGTGTGTGTGTGGGGTGGGAGGGGTCTAGTCATGCTAGCAAGCCACTGGCTATCAGAGGATGACGTAAGAACACTGGAGCATGCTATTTGTAATTGGGTAGCAGGAATTTGTTCAATTGTGATGTTGATTGAAATCGGTTATGTAATGTATTTGTTGTGCAGTTTTTGCACAATCCACCTAACTAACAAATAAACAAAAATCAAAACAGTACCTCATGGCCTGGACTCGTTAATGTCACAATTGTTGAACAAAACAGACAGGCGTGAAAAGAAGATAAATATATGGGGAGATGGGTCAGTTCAAGCACAAAATCCTTGAAATTGCCGCAAGTGTCTCGGGATTTAGACCAACTGTACACGCGGGACAATATTTACTTCCACACTTCCGAGGTCCTCACTTCACAGACGCATTCCGTTCACATTAGGAGACACAATTTTGTTGTAATGTGAGCGACTAAATCAAAAGATCAGGTATCTGAAACAATACGGAATAGGCAACATATGCCGTGCAGTGTAAACAAAGCCTGAGAGTCCTGAAGGGAGATGCATCATACTACATTTTCCCAACTTATGTCCCTCATAAATCACGCCATAACATCAAATGAACCAAACATCCAATTTGTTCCACTAATTGGAAAAAAACATTAGATATCAACTCACCTCCCAGGTCTCCCGTCTTCTTTTCAGCTCCTCACATTTGCGCAGCTTGCAGATCTGCTTGCCCGTCTTGCGGTTGAGACAGTTAACACAGGCACCGCAGTTCTCTTTGCGAAGGCATGGAGTGCAGGCACCACATTTCTTCCTCCTTTTCTTTTGGGGGTCGGAGGTGGCATCCAGTTGGGTGTCAGTGGGAGACAAGGAGAAGAGGCCTGCTTGCTGATGCTCACTCTCTATGTACTTGGTCAGCGGGGACGTCTTGGCTAGTACTTTTCTATTAGCGGGATGATTAGGAACTTCACTGCTGAAAAAAAAATCGGAGACGTCCTGAGAAGGTGGACTGGACGCTGCCCTCGGCTTTGACATTATTTCCTACGTTGTGTCTGGATTTTGAAGGATTTTAACACTGCTTTGGTTTGAGACACAAAAAAAACAAACAAATAAAAAATGGCCCACTTCTAAATGCTACACATTAGTGTTTGTCATATATATTAATGTAAGAGGCCATCCAGATGACCCTGTGGAATCTTTTCTTGCTACCCTGAGGCATGGTTGGTGGTCCACCAGAGTTTGGGCAGAAAAACTGCCTCTTGTGGAATCGTGGTTGTGCCTGGACCAGCCTAGACAGAAGTCAAAAGGGAAATAACAATGAAGCAAATCCCATTAATTTGTGAAAAAAGAAAATGCTGTAGAATAGTATTTTTTACATACGGTGCTTCAAAGAGACATTTCACTAACACTTAGCGTTACTCAACTACACTTTGATAAATCTGGATAACTACCAACATTGCAAGTCAGTGGAGGATAATTTAGTTCAGGCCAAACCATCTTCTTCAGTACCATAAAAGCCAATGGAGTTACAACTCTAATAACAATAAAAACAACTCACCTTGAAGTATGTATTCAGTTTGTGCTTTCTAATCCCAACGGTCACTATTTGGCTCATGGTCTTATAGGTTCTATGTTTATTCTTTGGGAAGCTTCTATGTTTAACCACAGACCCCACATGGACAAGGGCCTAAGTCCCTCACTCAAAAGAATGGAGGGGGGATGATGTGCTGATGCGCTGATGCCGCGCACTGTCCTCTTTGTCTCGTGGTCACACGTTCCAGTTGACCGTCAATAAAAGCTGGATTGTTCTGAGAAAAGCCACATTTTCTTTGCTGTTGCCCAGTTTCACAACAACTGAATGTGTTTTAGGAACTATTTCCAGCTACCGCTATATAGAAGGCAAAAAACTCAGATTTGTACTCGCTGCCTTATTGGATACACTTGCTCAAGAAAAAACAGCAAGGCGCACGGCAGCAACCGCACTCATTTCGGCATGGAAAAAAGATGACAATACTGTAGTCTTGTTTGAAGTTGTGAGTATTATTGTTGACCTTGTCCATCGCGTTATGACACAGGATAATCCACAAGTGGCCAAGCTCAGCTCACCTCAAACATATTTACACATGTTCAATGTACTTACAGCAAATGGCCATGTTACCTGATCTCAGTCCTATAGAACGCCATGAGGCGCAACCAGATGTTTACATCATTGATGTGCAGCCTTTAAATCTGCAGCAACTGCATATTACAATTGCAATGTGCTTTTGTTTTTGGTTTTTTTTTGTAGCGAGCGTTTGTCTTCATCAGGCTCACGGAGCCTATTCCAGCTGACTAGTGAGAGGCGGAGTCCAACTTGGACTGGTCGCCAGCCAAATCAAAGGGCATATTTGTGTCAATATGAACCCAAATGTTTGATTAATGCTTCCAGCCACCTTATAGAATCTGCCTGAAGGGCAGTTCTAAGGTGTGAAAGGGGGCTCAAACTCATACCATCAAGGTGTACTTAATAAAGTGTCTGCTGAAGGTTTACAGTATTTAACTATTTGGGGCCTATTTTTCACATAACTGACTAAGATGGGCTTATAAATCACATGTAAAATTCACACATAAAATGTAAACCCAATAACTGACATTCGTTTTAATATAACAGTACAGCACTTCTGCCTCACAGTTAGGAGGTTTGGGGTTCAAATCTTGGCTTGGTTCTTCCATGCTTGCGTGGCTAAATTGTCCATAAGTTGCATGTATTTTTGTCCTTTATCTTGTTTCCGTTCTGAAACACTACATGTATGCAACATAACCAATATTCCATGTTAAGTTGCAAAGAGGGCTGCCTTAAGCCATTGGTGGTTGAATGCCATGCTCATTGGTCCATTTCAGTGGACGGGAAGCAAAGTGGCATCCCTCCGACAACCCATCCCAGTGACCATACATGGAAAAATATCTTGCTTTTCCACTGCACAGTACCACCAACTCAGCTCGACACATTTTAACTAATCTTGGTTTGCAGTATCGGTTTTACATTTTAAACTGTGGGAAAGAGCGAAAAGCATGCAGATTTCAATGCATCAGTTGAATTGGTATGATAACAAACCCACTAGGGAGTTTAACGAGGGTCCTCTTGTTGGCAATGGTAACGAGACAAATTTTATTTGAGAGGAGACTGAGGGCGGCGAGAAATCTCACCACCTTAAGATGTCGCAACATGGTATGCTAAAAATAAAAGTGCAGTGTTCCGCCACTATATCGTGGTTCATTGTCGGATATTTTAAGCGGTGATTTTTGATTGGTTTTTACAGTTTATTGTCTTAATTTGGAGTTGACCGCCTTCATTGTGCTGTAAAATTCAAGTTAGCACTGAGGTCTGCTAGAAAAGATGCAGTGTAATTAAGTGTAAGAGGAATAGGCAGAGAAGATCCCCAAGATCCCCAACTCCATTAATAGTCTTCAGTGAAATAGGGCAGAAAGAATAAACTGCGTGCCCGTGAGTAATGTTGGATGCTCTGTTTCAATGTGCTGCTGCTCCATACATGTACAAAAGTAGCAGCTGTTTGAAGGCTTATAATTACTTTAAAGTCTATGCTAATTGCTGCTAGCCGGCTATACCGTTATTATAGTGTTGGTATTAAGCTAACAGATTTTAGTTAGACAAAAGAACATAGTTTTGTTTGCAAATGTTTAATTTTGTTTTATTTTCAGTTTTATGGTAAACATGAAGAAAGAGTGATAAAAAGCAGCTTGAAGCAAGCACACTTGGTATCTTATTTGGAGAGGTGTGCGAGCAAACGAGAGAGTGAAAACAGGACCTAAGGATTACTTTTAAAAAATGTGTTTAAGCAAGTTTAAATGCGTTTAAAGTTTGTGGATAGTCCTCAAGTTGAAAGGTAGCTTGTGACAGAAAATCAGCCATGCATAAAGATAAAGTCATTACAAAATGAACTAGTAAATTTTATTTGGGACTTAAAACTATTTGTAGGCTGCATAAAAGTGAGACGTCAGCTAAGTAAAATGAAGAAAATAGGGTCTTTGTAAATATAGCAAGAGAGGGACGATAAAATGACAAATTCTGGTATATATTTTTTTTATATTAAACCAACAGGTACTCAACAGAAGATCCTAAAAGTACATTTAATGCACGTCAAACATGAATTTGTCACAGTGTCGTGTTCACGTGGTTTGTCATGGGCAGAATTTACCCCCGGGTGGCGCGCGCCCTATCAAAGCAATCGGATATCAATAACAGACGTTCTTAGATTTACATTAAGATAGTCCCTGTTATCTCCTGGCATTAGCATTCGCAATACACACCCATTAGTGTTACTCGTGGGCTAATTGCTCTCGGTGACAAAATGGGCACTTTCACTGGGTGTGAATATACGCACACAAAGATACTAAAACGCGCACGTGTCCAAGGTAAATGGTCCAATTCAATTAAGGGGATTCTTCGAGATAGCATCGTAATACCCGTAATAACATAAATATAAAGACGTCGCATTGGACAATTCTTTAGAAACTTCCACATTTCTGTTGTGGAAAAAGACACCAAAAACGTAAATACAGTATCATGTGTCACTCACGTGAACCCAGAACGAGGATAAGAACATGCTTAACATCACACGCACAGTACTGCATAAAAGAAGAAAAAAAAAACATTTACCTGATGTGAACCACAGTGTAATTGAGTTGGTAGAAATTTCACTTCAGCTTTCTGTCGTTAAAGTAAGCGAAAAATGACGACAAAAAATGAGACGTCGAGAAAAAAAAGTCAGACAGATGAAGGAGAAGTTAAAATAGTTTTCGTGGTCAAAACGTGCATGAAAACGCTCCGCAATTTAGTCGACACCGAGGTTGCAATCGAGGGGAAAAAAGTTAGTAGCCTGGTGAACCACTTGGAGGCGGTGGGGGTCGGTGGGGGACAGAGCGAGAGAGAGGTCATCTCTAGTTGGGTTGAAGTCATCAGTAAATTATGGGCTGGAGCTCTCTACCAGATGAGGGCGGATGAGATGTGATAGCTGTCGTGTCAGTTGTATCATTATTATTATTAATATAATTTAAGAGAATTGGCCATTTATTTATTGGAGTTGGGTGGGGCCGGGGGGTATGTTAGGAACCCTCTTAATGTGACCCTGCTCAACCACATAATAAATTCCAGATTATTAAAAGTGTATTATTATTAAAACGGGCTACACAAAGAAACTCATCAAAATAAGGGGATTCAATCAAATATGATCATTTTAATCTTCGGGCAAGAAATTTGAGATTAATCAATATGCAACAGCCATGACTTAAATTAGTTTGATCAAGGTGCACCAAACTTTTTAAACCAAGTACCACCTCAAAAATACTTACCACTTCAAGTAAAACCTTAATGGCCAAAATAAAAATACAGTAGCGTAATAGGGCGAAGTGTTCTTCAAAAACGAGACATAAATTTTATTCCCAAGGAGTACAATATTATGAAACATTCATAATATTGTAAGCCACTGTAACATCAAGTCACAACATTGCACTGAAATAAAGCAAACAAAAATTAAAGTGTTGTAGTCGAATAAAAAATGTATTCAAATAAATGTTTGAAAACAGTTGAAAAAGATGAAATGCAATGTATTTAAAAGTTAAATACAACTGAACTGCACTAAGCAAATGTACTGTACAAAACATCAGAAAAAAAGTTGAAGCCATATAAGATTATGATTAGTACAATTTTTTTTATTCAATGATTATTTTGCGTCTGTGTGTGCCATGTGATTGGCTGGCAACCAGTTCAGGGTGTATCCCGCCTACTGGCCGAAGACAGATGGGATAGGCTCCAGCACCGTGACCCTCGTGAGGATAAAACGGGATAGAGAATGGTTGGGTGGATGTTTATTTCGCATATCACCAGAAGGAGCCTGTGTAGTGTGTACCACACATTGAGAAACTCCATCTACCTACCAGTACTTAATCAACATGCAAAATATCAATCTTTTGTTGTTTTTTTCTAATCTAAATATTAAAATATGTTTGAATCCCCCTTCAACGCTGCTTTGTTTTTCTTCGTCCTGTGCTTGTTGCGGTATTAGTTGTGTTTATATTGCTGCAATGACGATTTGTTGTCCCTCGTGGAATGCATGACCTAGTCTTGTAGGGCTCAACCGAGGGCTCGTGGTTCCTGCATTTGACAGATTCCAGCCAGCCCAACTCGCACCTTTTAAAAAACAAAACAAAAATAAAACTTGCAGGCCCTTAAAAATAGACAAGAGGGCTTCAAAAAGTATGGTCATTGTATGATTACATTATTTGTGAAAATATGTAGCGCCTGTGATCTGTCACATTAAGATCATGTGTGACTTGAAAGGTAACATAGCATGCATGTCCAATGATGTCATTCCATTAACTTTTGAAAGCCATGTGTTTTGGGGTGAAACATTTTTTGTCACGTTTACGACGAGAAATACAAGTAGTGTTACGTAAACAGAAATCATCTTTATTACCACACCTTTGTAAACACAAACAAATCACAGACAAAAACACGTGAGCCTTCTTATTCGTCGGAAGTTGTAGTCCATCTCACCACAGATCAGTTTTTTGTTTGTTTTGTTTTTCCACATTTCAAACATAGCAAGCATAAGCTGCTTCAAGCACTGGAACAGTTACAGTATGAATGTAGACAGGCACGCCTCCAGGATTTTTTTTCCCCCTCCCGGGGCTAAAGGGGGCTTGACCCATACATACTGTAGGAGGGCTGAGAAAAATATTTAGAAAATAAATTTGAGGATATCAAATTAAATTATTGAGTTATTAACTAGAGTTACACAGATGTCTGACGGGTCTATAGCACCCCCTAGCCCCGGTGTAGCACCATCCCTGATGGTGGATTGGTTTTAGATTAGTTACCATGGTGACAAAAAGCAGTTATAACAGTGCTCATAACATAACTGAGAAGACCCCTTTCAAAATCTGCTGTGTCCATTTCTAATTGAATTCAAGTACAAATTTCACAATTGTGAAGATGATTAAATACACATGGTTGAATTATTGTGAATAAAGTTTTTTATATCTAACATTTAGATCTGCTAACCTTTCTTGCGTTTGGAGACATTTTAGCAAGGGGAAAATCAACTCACACTCCAATATTACTTTGTGATACACACCACAAACATACAGGCATGCAAAAAGAGATGGGGTGAAAGAGGCACGCAAACAGTGCTGCTACACTTGAGCTGGGGTTAGAAATGGTGTCTTGCTCAAGGTCAACTTGACACCCGCCAGAAAGCCCACTACAAGCATCTCCAACTAGTTGCCACTTTTACGTTTCTTTCCACAGTGAATTCTAACCAGTAACTTTTTTTTTTATAAACAAACTAGCCCAAATTTGAGGGAGTGTTTTGTAGAACGCAAGCCATTGAAAATACATTATTTTCAAAGGAGATGGAAGATTTTCCAATAAATAAGTAGGCCTAGTCATTTATGTTGAGCACTACGTTGATAACATGATTACAACTAAATATGAGTAGGTAATATACAAATTGTTAAAGTACAAGTGATGTATTTGAATATATATTCTAGGGGGCAGAGCACATATTTTGGTTATTTGGCTGAAGGTAAATTAATTCATCCTGCTGTTTTGTATACTGTATATGACCAAACAATTGTCGACCATCTCATTAACTTACAGTATTTAAAAACGATGTTGAAACAGTGTACAGTGTCTCTGCAGGAACTGAGAATAAATTTAGTGAATGTATACTTACAGCCATGCGGGAAATATCCAGACAGTATTCAGTAAAAGCACACCAACTTCATTCGCGCTGATAATTTTGCTCCAGCATAAGTGAAAGTGCCAAACTGTGAATGGCTTGTTGTATACTCGTATGCCAGTGTTACTAGTGACAACAAACAAATTGCTGGAGTCAGGCCAAAACCATGTACCTCCAAATTAGTCACTTTTCAGAAGACCCCAAAAATGGCAAGTTTGTTCAACCATTTGCATTGCATCGTGACAGAGAGCAAGCCATTTTCAACACTTTAGATTTGTCACTAATTTGTAAAAACACCCACTGACCAATAGTATACTTTATGAAAAAATATGAAATTCACCAAAAGTGATTTATGAGGCCCTTGGCCCGATGCCAACAAAATAAGCAAAGCACATACACCTAATATGGATGGAAGATAAATAAATAGAGAAAAAAAAAAAACTGCATACCAACACAGTAGCAGACAGGCTTTCATGGAAACAAACAGAGATGGGCATGGGCCCTCCGTCCCCGGTTTCTGTCCTGCATATTCAATCAACCCACCTGGTTCCAGTTGGTCCCAGTCAGCCAACTGACATCGAGAACGGACTTTACTGATAACGCGTCGCATGCAGGTACCGCACTCCTGACACGCAGCCGAGTAAGGAAACAATAAAAAATAAAAGGGTGTGGTGTGGTGTACCTTGCGGTCCCACAGACGCAATGACATGTGTCCCATATTCTTTTTATTTCACCGATGACAACAACGCTGTGCGTGTGTGTCAGTTGTTTTTGTTTGATGTTTTTTCTTTGTTTGGCGACGTGTCTCCTCGTGCGGCACCTGCGTGTGACATAAAGGTGACGTAATCGTTGTCGCCGGTGAAGGATGGGCTGGGACCACGTGGGTGGATTGAATATGCAGGACGGAAACTGGGGACGGAGGGCCGATGCCCAGATCTGGAAACAAATAAGCTATGCATTCAGTAACTGCATTATTTATAAATTGTAGGGATATGTGATCGTCTATTTTTACAGTGTCTATACTGAACTAAGCCACCGCTGCTCCGGCACCTTGGAATGGCTGAAGATTTCAATAAATATTAAGTTATAGGAGTACATTAGTAGTATCTGTAAAAATATCACGGATCAGGTTGGATAGAAAAAGCGCTTAGGTTGTTCCACTGGGTTCAAGCATTTGATGACTGTTGGTAATTGGTTGCTACAATGAGCCCTCTAATTGTGGGGTTAAATCCTGTAACATATGTAATCGTGCACCCAAAAAATCACATCACATCACAACCCTCCTCACAGTTCAAAGGAGGTTTGATCCATTTTGAGCAGAAGTGATGTTCTCATGTCCGGACCTGGAACTTGCCAGCCTTGGTCATGTACTTGATGCCTTTGAAAGGTTTATACTTCTCCCCGTACATATCCAGGCGGTTCACCTTCAGCCCTGTTCAAAGGATCAATAATTAATTGATTAATACTATGTGTATTGTAAAAACACCCACTGACCAACAGTATACATTTATGAAAAAATATGAAACACATCTTGGCTACACACACATCTTGGCTACACACACACTGCCATGAAAAAGTAATGCCCCCCTTCTCAAATTGTTATTTTTGTTTATGGTTTCACGGTGTGCATGGTTTACACTTTAATATTGAAAGACGAAGTCAACCCAAACATTTTCTTTACAAAATTATGTTTTATGCAGGCCCACTAGTCAAAGCATTCATACTACTACGACTACTACTACTACTACTAATAATAATAATAATATGTAATACAGTACCATATTTAGTAAGAATTATGAATTAAAGTCTAGGTTTTGCAACTGGTAGAATTTGTTTCTGAAACATCATAGCTATAAATTATGACGCATGGGAAAATCCATATTGCACAAGCTATTGTGGGTCAAACCTACTTTTAAAAATCAACTAAGAAAATATCTCATAAACCTGATGTGCTAAAGAAAAAGCAAAGCCATTTTTTAAAGCAGTGTCAAAAATATGTTTAGGGACACATAAAGGCATTTCCGCATAAAATTTTCTGTTGACCAACATACATTTTCTAGGCACTTTTGCCCACTGCCACATTTTAATGGAACAGTTACAAATGGAGAAACCTAAACAAAATTTACTTATGTTTCGGTCAGGTTTAGAAACGCATAAAATGGAATAAACTGAGTTTGCAAAGCAATTGTCTGTATTAAAATGCACGTAATTATGTGGTAATAAATTCTACAACCCATGTCTACAAATCATTTAAAAAGAATAATTACGTTGGCACCACCTAGTGGATGGAGCTTAGCAGTGCAAACACTTATGATCAGGAGTGTCAGCTGAGGAAGCTTTGTGATAAGGGCTGCATGCTTAAGTGGGAGTTTAAGTTAGAATTGTAAATGGATGGAATATATCCATGGTGTGTGTCTGTGTGGGGGGTGTTGCGTGTGAGTGCGTGTGTGCGCGTGTGAACCTGAGATGGCCATCTGCTGGATTTTGAACTGGATGTTGATGGTAGGGTTCTCATCGGGTTTGGAGGCTCCCGCCTGCAGACTCATGGTGCCTTTCAAACTGGGAAGCTTCTGGGGGTTGATCTTGCCAACATCCCAAGTCAACAACTGACCAAAACACATAAAAGAATGTTTGTGTAGCAACACAAACATGTGGCATTAGTATATTGTATTTCTCAGGTGTCCCTTTCCATACGATAGTACACTACATATCATATGCGTTGTCACTTATAGCTCCTCTAGGTACCTTTGTGACTGGGTCAAATGTGTATGCTCCTTGTGAGGGATTAAGATTGGCGTTGAGAACCCCCCGAGGAAGCTGACTGCTGACCAGCACCGACTCCACGGCCTTGCCCATGGTCTGCTTGGGGCCTAGCGTCAAGTCGAATCGCCCCTGGGAGCTTCCTTCGCGGAAAGTAATGTTGTGCTTGACGTACACTGGAATTGCCACCAGGCTAAAGAGGCAAGAATATGAAGCCAAGAACGTGATGTGAACAAGTCTATACAGCACCATAATAATGACATTACATGGGGTCTTCAGTTTAAAATTGAGTTCCGTCCCATTGGGTCCAATGTCATAATTACAGTAACTATTTGAATGGAAATTTTTTTTAGGAAGAAAATATTAAACAACCAAATACAAAACAGTAAGTAAAGTGGTAACTAAGCGTGCCATCATGTGCCCTTTCACAACATACAGTATTTACTAAGGGTGTAATGGTACGCTAAATCACATTTCGGTTTGGTTCGGTTTCTTGGAAACTTCGGTTCGGTATGTTTTTGGTACAAAAAAAAAGATTTTTTTTGTTCCAATATTTTTTTTTTGAAAAGATGACAAGTAAATGCTACTTTTTTTTTTTTTTTTAAAACACCAGAATAAAAAATTCATGAACCTCAAAAACATAACAACTCAACGCAAAACACAACACAGATAAACCAATTCCTTACAATATGTTGTTGAACATTCAAAGATTTCAATGCCTAAAAAGTGTAAATAATTTCATAAAGACTTTAAAGTTACTGTATTTCATTATAAAAAGAGGTTTAATACAGTTAGCATTAATTGTAACTGTTATTGTATGTATTTTTTTCATCACAAAAAGTGTATATGTACTGAAATGACAACTTGTCTTTAACTTGAATATGATGTGTCATAGTCTTAGGCTGTTGCTGCTGAGTATTTAAAGATTTCAGTGTTTTAATAATTTACAAATCTTTATCTTTAGTGTATTTTTCATTCTGGTGTAATTTCTTAGAATATCACCCGAATGGTTCGCTTTTGTATTATTTTTCGGAAAATAAAAGGACAGTTTACTTGTCATCTTTTCAAAATAAACATATTTTTTTAAAAATCTGTTTTTTTGTACCGAAAATATACCAAACCGAAGTTTCATAAAACTGAACCGAACCGAAACGTGATATAGCGTACCGTTACACCCCTAGTATTAATACACCCACGTGTACCGTTACACCCCTAGTATTTATGCCACTGGCAAACCCGTTCACTGCGCGACATTCGTATCAGTGAAACCTCATATGATGGGACCACCATAAGCCAAGGACCCCTATACTTGACGTCTCGCAACTAATTTGTGACATGTACAAAGAGTTTCAAAACACCAACTTCTGAGAGCTGACGTGATACGAAAGTAGCCGGAAGTTTCCATCAGGAGGGATGAAGGAGAGGATCCGCTCAGCCTCCCACCGCTTGAATCGAACACACGGATGAAAGCTGACATCATCCAGCAACCGAGGATTCTGAGACAGGGAGCACGGAAGTTTGTTAGAAACACATGGGAAGCTTTTTGTACTGTATTTACTAACATTTCAATTAGGCTTGATTTATAGCTTGCAAGTGCCCAATGCCGATGTAACGCCAATATCCGATCCATCTGTCTAATTTCTCGTACATTTCAAGTGACATGTAGTTTCAAGTAATATGCTATGTTTAGATTCACAGAACACATGACAAAACCTGCAGTTGCCCAAATTGCATGATATATAAGAAAATGAAACTGAGTTAAGAAGATCATTTGAAAACTTGTTTCATCATTAATATGGCCTATGACCTGTACAACCCCAGTGGCGTGCAGTCAGGGCCTTCAAGGCCTTCTCCACTGGCTCAAACACTATTAAAAGCACTGCTCTGCATTTACATGAAATTTTGTTCTCTGTCTTTTGTATTGATTTCATAGTGTGTGTCTTGGCAGCGCAGCTTCCTGTCGTTTATGTGTTAATTTTACATTATGCAATCAGATTTCAGATTGTGCTATCATGTAAATGAAATCTAGCCAGAGCCAACAGAATCAGAAAAGCTGGGGTTTTATCTCAATGTGGGGATGTAGCTCAGTGGTAGAGCGCATGCTTAGCATGTATGAGGTCTTGGGTTCAATCCCCAGCATCTCCACATATTCCAGTTTTTCAACTATGATTATAAAGAATACAACTTTATCTGTCTTTCATCTAGCCTTTCCCATCTGCCTTTGGGCAGGAGGCATGTACACCCCCCTGGAATGGTAGACAACAAAAGTTTGATTGAGCTCCTTATACAGTTACTACATTTTTTCAGATTTGGTATTTGGCTTGCTAGCATCTGGATACAAGAGTCAGTGTGGGTACGTAGCTCAGTGGTAAAGCACGTGCTTTGCGTGTATGATGTCCTGGGTTCAATCCCCAATCATCTCCACATATTCCAGTTTTTCAACTCTGATTATAAAGAATACAATTTATTACATGTCTTTCATTTAGCCTTTCCCATCTGCCTTTGGGCAAGAGGCACATACACCTTGGAATGGTAGACACCAAACAAATGAACTCCTTATAAATTAATTGAGCTGCGTTATTTTTTTCTGATTGGGTATTGTGTTCACGGGCGGCACGGTGGGCGACTGGTTAACATGTCTGCCTCACAGTTCAGAGGCCGTGGGTTCGATTCCGGCTCTGGCCTCCCTGTGTGGAGTATGAATGTTCTCATCGTGTCTGTGTGGTTTTCTCCGTGAGCATAAGCGGATTAGATAATGGATGGATACGTCCTTCATTTAGCCGTTTCCATCTGCCTTTGGGCGAGAGGCATGTACACCCTGGAATGGTTGACAACGAAAGTGTGATTGACCTCCTTATACATTAACTTAATAGATGCGTTTTTTTCTTGCTAGGATCTGGGTATATGAGTCAATGTGGGGTTGTAGCGCAGTTGTAGTGCATGCTTTGCATGTATGATGTCCTGGGTTCAATCCCGAGCATCTCCACCTTTTCCAGTTGTGAAACAATGATTATGAAGAATACACCTTATTTTGTGTCCTTCATTTAGCCTTTCCCATGTGACTTTGGGCAAGAGGCATGTACACCCTGGAATGGTAGACACCAAAAGAACGATTGAAATCCTTATACATTAACCAAGCTGGGTTTTTTTTTCCAGATTTGGTATTTGGCTTGCAAGAATGTGGGGGTTTACCTCCATGTGGGGTTGTATTTTAATAACTTGAGTTTTTATTTAGGAGGGTAATTATTACATCAGTTCAAAAACAACATTCGTTGAGGTAAGTTACATATTTTAAATTAGAAAAATCTTACAGACAACCACCAAACAAAACTCAAAAAAAGTATTAATAATTAAATAACGATCATCTCTCAGTGACTACGTTTACATGCAGTCAATATTCGGGTTAAGGTCAGGCTTGAGTGGAGAGAGTAACTCTGCACATTTAAATAACCCAATTGAAACGGTGACGCATGGGCGTCATGATGCAATTATACGTCATTACCACTTGTTACTTGCTTCCGTCAATAAAACATTATATTTTACTCTAGGTTTCACCATGTTTTGTTTATCACTAAATGTAAAAAATATATAAATTTGTTATCGTGACAGACATAGTCGGACATGATAAAAAATGTCTTTTCAGGTTAAAGTGGACGATGGATCAGACAACGCTGCAGCTGGTTGTCTTGTTTCCAACCCAGTTAAGGTTATTTACAGTACCTATTCAACTTGTAATCTATGTCAAGGGGTAATAAAGTAAAATTTTATATAAAACAATTACAACTACGCTATAAATGTAAAACAATCCAATGAAAACTAAGTACGGCGGGTAACTAAGCGCTCCTTTTTGTGCCATGTAACAACATATTTTTTATGCCGCTGCACAAACTAGTTAATTGTGCGCTGTTTGGCACCTTGTAAGTCAGTATCATCGAACCACTGACTTAAATATACAAAGAGCACCGCTATTTGCTGCTCGTAAATGCTTCCGCCAACACTGTCTCAAGCCATGCCACTCATTGAATTAGTTTGAAACCAATTACCATAAACGACAGTGTGAGGTCAGGCATGCCGGTAAGTTTGACGCAGGCATCAATGACTCCCTGGATTTCTGCCGTTATGGTGGAACCTGACGGGGGAAAAACAATCATATTTCATGACAAACAGGTTGGTTATAGGAGCCATGCGCGGCCTCAGAGTTTTACCTGACTTATCAATGATGGCGTCTATCTCCTCCACCACGTCGAAATAGGCCTCATTGTTAGTGTATTTGACCCCAGTGCGTCGCCATGGTACCACTGACAGCTGGCCAGTGGGGAGCTGTTCACCCACATTGGTGCTCCCTGGGAATTGGTCAAGTGTCATGCGGAAACTCAAACTGATGTATACAAAGTCTATATTGTTCATGATCATTGTGTGCTGATAAATGATACAACACTAATTATAAAGTAGTCTGGAGCCTTGCCACAAAGTGGAACTGGTTACTCAAAACAATATTGACCAGTGGAAATTTTTAACACACGACTTCAGCTCCATAATGGACTTTAGAAATAAAACAAAATGAAACCTACTGTGTTAAGCACATTTTAGACAACGTCATTTTCAGTCAACAGAAGTGACAAAATGGCCGTCCCCTGAGATGGCTAAAAAGGGGTGGATTTTACTGCTTAACTCATATTCCACAAACATAATATTAATCAGAATGCCGTGTTTCAACATGTGGGCCTGCTGGGAACATATTCTTGGAAAAAAATGCGTTTGGGTTGGTTTCCTCATTAAGGACTTTAGACTTCAGGACCTTTAGAGTTGGAGGACACGGATTTGAGTCCCGCTACGGACAAATAAAAATGTCAACTACTGTAGTTGTTGGAGGGATGCTAGTCTGCTTGCTGGCGACTGTTGAGCAAGGCATCGTCCTCACCACCCCAGTGTTGCAGACTCTGTGTGCAACTCTGTCACTGAATCTCTGCTTGCACACCTGCATGTGTGTTCTATGCACACTTGAGTTAAGACTACAGAGGGATGCTCAAGGCTAACTTGACAGCAGTCAGGAAGCAGACTAGCATATCTGTGGCTGCAGTGGGCATCAAACCTTTACCCTCCAGTTTTAGAGCACAATTCCTTAGAGAGGTGCTTCTTTCTCCCCAACCGCAAGAAAATATTCCACTTTTTGGAGGGGGAAAGAAAACATTGGTACTGTTCTGTACTGTACTGTTGGATATAATTGTAAAAATCGTACCTGTGATAGTGTTGACCATTGTGCGGAGAATGGTGGGAGGCTTGATAAGCTCTTTGAGGATGTTGGACTCTGTGGCCAGGGGAAAGCCATTGTCCAACATCTCCTCCAGTAGTTCATAGACCACGACCACGTTGTCCTTGATGGCAGCCTCTGTGCACACACCGAAATAGTCCTGTAAAAAACAACACATATTCATGGTTACAACTTTTGTTAAGTCAAACAAAACAACAGAACTGCAGTACAATAAATTCATTGAAGGTAAAGGGTAAACAAGTCAAAAACCTGGAATGTGTCGACGACTCTGTGCAGAAACTCAATGACAAAGAGCGGCGGCACCTCACTCTGTATGACTGCCACAAAGTATATGCGATGTCTGAGAACATTGATAAGGTAGTGGTGTGGGGTAGGGATCACAGGTGGGACGTTCTCCGGCTCACTGGCACGCTCCTGGGCCTCAAAGAAGTAGTCACAAACAGAGCGGCTCACCACACTCTTCCAGTGCTTCTCCAGGAAAATGTCTCCTGAGGAGTTGACCAGGAAGAGACTGTGGATCATCTTGACTGAAGGCTACAAAATGTAAAATAAAAAGCACAAAGGTTAAACTAGAACGTGTTGATGAATCAGGTGGAGTACTTACACACGTTGTTGTTGTTGTTGTTATCCTACACATATACAATTAAAACCGACCGCTAATGATATCAAGGTGATGACTGATGACTCCTCAATATAAAATAATACGTGTGGTCCGATACTAGGGGTGTAATGGTACACGTGGGTGTATTAATACGTTTCAGTATGGCATGTTCGGTTCGGTCTACTTGCGTTCGGTTCGGTCCGCTGATTAGCGCGAGCTTACGCATGGGCGCAATTGACTGTTGCATGCGGGAGAGGAGAGTGGCGGCATAAAAAAAAAAGAGCCAGAAAAGAGCCAGAGCTCGAAGTTCCCCGCATACATTGCGGTCTCCTGTTTGGGAACATTCTGGCTGTCCTGTTAAAATTGCCGATGGGGAAAGGTACGTGTCCCGAAGTTGTGTACCAACATTGCTACATGAGATGCCGGCAGGTAGCACGAACATGCACGGTATCATCCGACTGTGAATGTTTCTTAGACGAGGGAACAAAAACATCAAACTTAAATAGCGAGATTCATCATATTGTAGCGTCTTCCAGGAACACGCCGTCAGACGTAGTTTAATTATCATGTTTATATTAATCCAAGTACAACTGCTCGCGCTCTTCTTTCTCCGCTGCTCCACTCGCTTGGCGTACGATGCATTCATGAACCTCGGAAACATCACAACCCAGCAAAACGCAAATCCGACCAGAACACAGATAACCCAATTCGTTACAATATACTGTTGAACATTCAAAAATTTCAAGTCCCAAAAAGTGTATACAAATTCATAAAGGCTTTTTAAAGTTACTGTATTTTTTTCAAAAATAGTTAAAACAAAAATAGTTTTAAAATAGTTTTAATATAGTTAGCAATAATTGTAACTGTTATTGTATGTATTTTTTTCATCACAAAAAGTGTGTATACATGTACTGTAATGACAACTTGGCTTTAACTTGAATACTTAGATGCGTCATAGTCAAAGGCTTTTGCTGCTGAGTGTTTAAAGATTTCAGTGTCTTAATAATTCGCAAAATTAAGAGATCTTTATTGTTAGTTTATTTTTTATTCTGGTGTAATTTCTTAGAATATCACCCGAATGGTTCTCTATTATTTATTTTTTCAAAAAAAAAAAAGAACAGTTTACTAGAGGATACATTTGTTGTTTAGTATACTCGTCACCACAATATAGAAATGGCAGAAAGTTTAAAAAGCAACAATTGACAATGGACCAAAAACTGAATCAAGCTTTCTATTTGTGTTTGCAGAGCTGAAAATTATCCCACGTCCATAATTGTGTTTATGTGTGCATACAGTTAAAGGGACACTTGGATGAGCTTAACATTGGCACTTATATAAAAGGTTTGCATGTAAAAATGACACCAGTACTAAAATGCTCCCCCCAAAAGACTCTGTAGTGATTTAAGGGCTTTTTTTGTGATTAGATTCACGACAAATTGCCGCGCCCCTTTTTGGGGCTGGGCTTGTTATGTTTTCGGTCTCAGCGGTCTACGTCACGTGAGGGAGGCAAACGAGGTAATATTGCTCGCTTTGTCAGTTCTGTTGTCTAAAACGGCAACCGATCACCACCAAAATGCAAATGCACATTACTACTCTTGTCCACTTCACCCTGTGAAAGTATAAAAGTGTTTTGCACAAGAGTTTGGACTTAATTACATAAAACTTGATGTCATCATGATCACCTCCACAAAATCAAAAATACCGTGCCGCTCGCTTCTACACTTTCACAAGCTGAAGCGGACAAGAGCATGAATGCGCACACGAACACCGACTGCTTGTATTTCGGACATTTAGCGACGCAGGGATCTTTATGCACATCCAACTCCACAGCTGATGTGGCCGCATCGGAACGCACCATTTCGGCTGTTACGTTCCATTGGACGGCGTGTTGTCGGTCGAAAAACTGTGGCCATTCCTCATCCAAATAACTGTGCATGTCCACTCATTCCCACTTCATTGGTGTTAAATGCCTCGCCCGTCCTAACTGTGATCAGCAGAGAAGCAGTGTTTTGTTTTTTTTGTTTTTTTAGCAAAGAAGCAGTGTGCGCTCGTCCCAGCATAAATATATGTAGCTCTGCTTACTTCCAAATTTCCTCATTCTCATATAAATCAGCCATGCAGAGACAATTGATCACCGTTTTTGGACGTTACAAGCAATGAAAGTACAATGATGTCCAATGAGAGTTTGTAATCGGTTCCTCCAGTGACTCCGACCAAACAAGGATAGAACGGTATAGGGGGCGCGGCCGTTATCCTCATTAACAAGGGGCGTTATTCATGGAGTCACTTATTTTCTAATTTCTACAAAATGAATGGATAAAATAGAAAATGACAACTCTTTTCATTTTCCTGATTAAAAAATATATTAAATGAACTTGTTAGTGAAAACATGGCCATCCCGGCCCAACCAGCACTTTAAGTTACGTTTTGTGCTCACATGATATTAGCCCTACTAGTCACGGGGTCATATTCGCATTGTATTTGGAGATTAAACGTTATATGCCGTGATGTTTTCAGCGGCGTTACACGCCCCCCTTCGCATTTTATCTTGGGGATAGAAAATATTCTCATCATTCACGGTGTGTGGAATAGCATTGCCATTCTCATTCCTGATTCAAATCCCCCCCACCCCCCTCAACAGTAAAGACATTATTGTTAAACGGCACTCGTTATGGCAAAGGAGATTAGGGTGCAATAACTATAGTATTTTTACAGTACCCTGTGCCAGCACATCAGCACGTCTTTAGCTAATTTCTGTTAGGTGAAGATGACGAAGAAACTAGCTTGAGCAGAATTATAACTCGGGAAAAAACTAACCGCTCGAAAGCACAATTAAACGGACCTCTTTGTTAAACGAAATGACGCAAATCATGCCGATTCAAATATATGAAAAATGAATGGTAGAACAGTTTAAACGCCTGCAGCTCCATCTGTAATAAGATTCATCAGTCACCCCCTCCTTCTCCTGAGTGTCTCATGACAAGTGGGAAAAACGTCACCCACAACACCAAATAAAAATACAATAAAACAAGTATTTCCCAGCAATTGTAAGATAGATAAAACGCTATAGAGCCACAAAACACTTACCAGACACAAGTTTTACGTCTCAGTCTGGAATTTCACTATTTTCTCATTGAAATATGAAGCTGTTGTCGCTTCCGTTAGAAGGATCAGCCTTTGGTAACAGGAAGCGGAGAAAAACAGCCAACCACAACCTTTGAAAATTATCCCAATTCCGCCTTTTCCACACAGTCATTGGCCAAGATTACGGAAGTCGTGCCTCGGGTACTTTGTGGTGATTGGGCTATGAGTAAGCGGCGCCTCAGTAAATATGTTTGATGATTGGTCTAAACGTAAGAAGGGCTGACATTTTGTGTGTTCAGTGTTTTCATTATGTGACGTTGAGTCAACAACCAGGAAAAATGTCCCGCATTCCAAAGAACATTGTAAAAACAATTATCAGCAAAGACAGATTTAATAAGTGATGAACTCATGACTGCATTGGTGTGAAACAAACATAGTAGCGTATCTTAAAGGAGTAGCCGGGGATTCCAAATACACATACACACTCATACATACATATATTAGTGGGTATGGAAAGCATTGGACCCCTTGAAATTTTTCACTGTTATTGCAGCCATTTGTCAAAATCAAAAAAGTTCATTTTATTTCTCATTAATGTACACTCAGCACCCCATCTTGACAGCAAAAATCAGAAATGAAGAATTCATGCAAATTTATTGAAAAATAAAACTGAAATATATCATCATAAGTGACCCTGGTGCATTTTATTGAGTAAAAACACCCTTTTGACCCAGTACCTATGAGTCTTCTTGGGAATGATGCAAAGTTTTTCACACCTGGATTTGGGGATCCTCTGCCATTCTTCCTTGCAGATCCCTCACCAGTTTGTCAGGTTGGATGGTGAACATTGGTGGACAGCCATTTTCAGATCTCTCCAGATATGGTCAATCAGGTTTAGGTCAGGGCTCTGGCTGGGTCCGCCAAGAACAGTCAGAGTTGTTCTGAAGCCACTCCTTTGTTATTTTAGCTGTGTGCTTCGTGTCATTGTCCTGTTGAAAGGTAAACATTTGGCCCAGTCTGTGGCCCTGAGCACTCTGGAAGAGGTTTTCCTCCAGGATATCTCTGTACATGTGCGCATCTCTGTGCGCATTGATCTTTCCTTCAAATTGCGACCAGTCGTCCTGTCCCTGCAGCTGAAAACTCCCCGGCAACATGATGCTCTCACCACCATCTTTCACTCTAGGAATTGTATTGGGCAGGTGATGAGCAGTGCCTGGGTTTCTCCACACATACATCTTAGAAGTAACACACAAGAATTCAGTCTTGGTTTCATTAGACCAGAGAATCTAATTTCTCATAGTCTGGGAATCCTTCATGTCTTTTTCAGCAAACTATGCGAGCGAGGCTTCTGTCGGGCCATTCTGCCATAAAGGCTTGACTGGTGGAGGGCTGCAGTGATAGTTGACTTAGTGGAACTTTCTCCCATCTCCCTACTGCATCTCTGGAGCTCAGCCAGTGATCTTTATGTTCTACTTTACCTCTCTCAGCAAGGCTCTTCTCCCATAATTGCTCAGTTGGGCTGAACAGCTAGGTCTAGGAGGAGTTGTGGTCTTCCCAAACGTCTACCATTTGAGGATTATGAAGGCCACTGTGGCCTTGGCCAGACCTGTGCCTTGCCACAATTCTGTCTCTGATCTTCTTGGGCAGTTCCTTTGACCTCATGGTAAACGGTCTGTTATATAGCGCTTTTTCTACCATGGGTACTCAAAGCGCTTTACACTGTACCTCATCTACCTACTGATGACGCAGCATCAGGAGCAACTGGGGGTTCAGTATCTTGCTCAAGGACACTTCGACATGGTGATCAATCCCACAACCTCTGGGTTGGGAAACGATCACTCTACCACTGAGCCATGCTGCCTCATGATTCTCATTTGCTCTGACATACAGTTTGAGCTATAAGGTCTTATATAGACAGGTGTGTCTTTCCTAATCGAGTCGAGTTTAATTAAACAGCTGGACTCCAATAAAGGAGCAAAACCATCTCAAGGAGGATCAGAAGAAATGGACAGCGTGTGAGTTGAATATGAAGGTTTTTTTGCAAAGGCTCTGAATACTTATGACCCTATATTTCAGTTTTTCTTTTTTCATAAATGACTACTTTTCTGGGGGTTTTTTTCTGTTAAGATGGGGTGCTTGGTGTACATTAATGAGAAATAAAATTAACTTTTTTATTTTGGCAAATGGCTGCAATGACACAAAAAGTGAACCATTTCAAGAGGTCTAAATACTTTCTGTAACCTCTGTATGTATATGTATATATATATAAGTATATATATATACACATTTATATATCTATATATATATGTATATACTGTACCACCTAAAAAATGTCAAGAGAAACATGAATGGCTCAACATAATTTATTTTCATTTTATGTTAAAATGTACAGAGTTCTTTGAAAGTACTTGCTAAGAAAGGGGGTGGGACCGGATAAATGTAAATACATACAGGGACAGAGAAGAGAGTTGAGACCGCTGAGCACAGCACAGCACTCAGCCAAACACTCCTGTATTTATTTTGCACTCTCTCTTAGCATACAACGAAACATGTACAATTCCAAAGGATACAAAAAGGGAAGCGATATAAACAGACAGAAATATACGGAGCTTATTTTTACATGCCTCTTTAATGTAAGGAAGTCATCCTATACACACACAGGTAAAAAAAAATGCCAAGTGACCTTTCGATATTTGTAGTCCTTTTGTTTAAAATAGCATTAATATACTACACAAAGATAGAAAAACTCTAGAGATGAGATGGAATGGAAAGGTTAAAGGCATCTTATAGTCACTAAAAGTGAGTAGAACTTTTTTTTTTTATTTTATTTTGAATTTCATAGTAATTATTACCCAAGAGGTGAGCTAAAAATATGCGGTGTTTTTGTCCTGAAACAGAAGTGTGAAAAAAATGACAGTACCAATATCAATGTCAGAATTTCTTTTTATATTATAGAAAAAAACGTGTTCTCTACACAGGTTCTTTTTAGTCAAAAAGAGTCAGCTTAGGTCATAATAGAAAGCTGCCCAGTCTGATAAAATTCAGAAAGAAAACAAAGTTCAGAACAGAACAATAGACACAAAAAGTATGCAATGTCAGGTCTGTAAGAAAACGAAAACGCCTCTTTTGACTTTGAATACTGGTACATGGAGCAACAAGGTGAACCGTTCCACCTGCGCCATTTAAACACCATCACCAACAAAAAGTGACCCTGCTTTCAAATGAGTGTGCCTCTATTTGTGGGCCAAGCCATGCACTACACCAGGCCTTTAGGTACACCCTTTATAAGGGCTGTCTACCGCAGTATCTCTAGCAAACACAGAACTTGAGAGAAAATAAAATGCATATATAAAAAAATACAAGTTTAACAGAATACACATTTCAAAAGCAGACACCTCGACCTCTTTGGGTCTTTACTTGAGGGGAAGTCAGCTAATTGTTAACCAAATTTCCTTAAAGCAGCTGAATGGAAATCTCGCTGTTTGTTCAGAATTCTTTAACCACTAAAAAAATTGACATTGCACACCGACTGTCAGTGGAGTGTGGACAAGAATAGCTGAAGGTGGTACATTCCAGTGCTAGCCAGCTTATGCAAGAGCTAGCCAGTATGCGTCTATGCTTGTGTTTCTTGATAATGGGAAGTACCACAATATTTACATCTTAACTTGTCAAAGTGGCAGAAAACTGGAACATAATGCTACTATTGGATTACAAAGACATTGTTGTCTCCTCGGTGTCTATGCAGTGTTTTTGGTATGATATCGTCCATCCAGGAAGAAAGAAAAAAATGAATAAACACCTCAAACACAGAAGGCCCCCCCCCCCCCGCTGGCCAGGCTGGCTATGGAGATGTTGGGGTCCTTGTAAGGACCCAAGAGTGTGTGCGACCATTTGAGAATGCCACAAATATAAAGACTGAAGCATATAAGAGGCCAGACTGCACACAGATATTCCAAAACAAAACAACAGAAATAAAGTTCAACATTATGTTTAACAGAACAAGAATCCACCAACTATGTCTCTTTTTTAAGGTAAGGCTTCCTATGTCAAAAGATTGTGTGCATGGTTGAATATAATCAGATGACTGTCTTTTGCATTTGCAATACAAAGAAGCACGATCAGAATTAATCCCGTATTGTCCTTTTCTGTGTATCTTCCTCGCCATCCTCTTTGCCATCTTGCTCATCAAGAGCAAGATTTAGACATTGAGGCCAGTTTGCAGGGTCTGCGTAGGCCTGGCCTGGTCCATTTACACACCCTGCCTATCTTATGAGAAATGGGCAACATGATTACACAGAAAAACAGGAGATCCCCGGTTTCCATTCACTTGCACTCTTGGTGCCTTCCACAGCACTGCAGTGTGTGAACACGACTGATGCACATTTACAGTACAGCCAGAATCAGCCTTGGACCTATGCCTTCATCTGCTCATGTACGGCGACTGTTTTGGGACACCGGCATAGCTGTGATGGGAGGGGCCTGTGTACATCATGTTGCCATGGTGATTTGGCTGCATAGGCTGCTGGGGGTAACCCTGCCCTCCCATCATTCCCATTTGCATTTGCATGGGATACTGAGCTGGCTGATTCATGTAAGCAGGATTACCATGGTAACCACTGTTCATCATCGGTTGGGGCATTCGGTAGCCAGCTGACATGGGATTGAGTGGTGTCATGTTCATGGAATTGTATGGTGCCGGCGTTGCCATGAGGTTTGGCATCATGCCGCGTTGAACGGCTAAGGTGCGAGGTGTGCCTTGCATGGCCACGGCCCCAGAGCTGCGTCCATAGAGCTGCTGCTGGTGCGGGGCCGGGGCCAACTGCTGCGTGGCTTTGGAGCGAATGGAAATATGGCCTTTGACAGTTGCCATTTGGCCCTGCAGTCGCTGTGTGTGGGGTGGTGGACCCAGACTGATGTTGGTGGTGGGCATGTTGCATTGCAGCTGCAGGGAGCCCAAGTTCATGGAGCCAGAGCTGAGGTTAGGGGGTGGGGTCATTGTGGGCTGGCCCTGGGAGAGGGGGGCATGGGCAGAGGGCGCTAGCCCTGGATTAGATAGCGAAACACTGGTGGCATAAGAGGTGACAGAGGCTGAGTGAGAGTAGGGCATGGCATGTGGATCCATAATGGTGTTTGTAAGCTGCTGGAGTTTGGCCAGGCTGAAGGTTGCCGAGGGTTGGGGGTACCCCCCTGTGCCAAAGTCCTGGCCCATACGCTCATACAGGGTACGACCACCTCCGCCGCCCCCACTCTCCGGAATCTCCATAATCATGGGCGTGGAGCCAAAGCCATTTCCCATGCTACATTGGGACAGGGGCTGCTGTTGCTGCTGCTGAGGAGGGGGGGCGGAGGGTGGAGGCTGAGAGTTGGGGGTTTGCTGCTGTTGAGGGGGCTGCTGCGGAACTTTCTTTTGCGATGACTGGGGCTGTTGCTGATTGGTGCTGGGAGGCCTCTCAATCACACCGCAGCTCTGGGGAGACTTAATGCCACAGCTTGGGGTGTTAGATGAATGAGGAGGAGGTGGGGGTTGGGGAACAGAATTGCCAACATTACTAGTTCCGGGACCATTGTTGGGACCGGGTCCAGTTTGCTGGATGAGGCTACAGCTTCCTAATCCGTGCTGAGTCCCTCCATTGCCTGTGGAAGATGTTAGACTCGGGGTTGGCACGAAGGAGCAGCTGTTGGACTGTGAGGAGGATGGAGTGGCCGAGCTGGAAGAAGAGGTGGCAGATGATGAAGCTGAAGAAGCGCCTGCCACAGACATTCCGCCTCCATTCCCCCCATTTCCCGCTCCATTGCTTCCTCCACCCATAGTCGAGTCATAGCTGCTGGGGTTATCATAGTTCTCTGTCGTGCTTTCGATACTACCCAGGTCACTGAAGCCACTGTCAACCACCTGCTGCGAGTGGTCTGACACAGATGGGACATCCATCATAGGAGATGTCTCCATGTTCTGCTGGGAGGGCGCAGACAGAGAACTGGGATGTTCTGGGGTGATCTGTGTGTACCCACCTCCAGTTCCACCACCCGCTCCAGTGGGGCCAGGAGTCCCACCCCTTTGCCCTGCTGTTGTTGTGTCTATGATGGCCGAGGGCAACCCTGGACTGTTCACTGATCGCACAGACTGACTGGGCAGTGGGGGCATTGGAGGATTAGGCAAGGGGCTGCTATGTTGGGAGGCCCCACAGTCCTCTACTAATGCCAGGGCCTCCTCCTCAGCATCCCCCGTGTGGCTGTAACTCTGTAGTGTCCGGCAGGCAGCAAGTGTCTCTTCACAGTCCTGGTAAGCCCCGTGATGAGGCTCAGTCTCTTCATCCTGGGCTTCCCCTTGTGTCAGAGACTGCACTGCCTGGACCGTCTCCAAGTCGAGTTCATTGGAGTGGTGATGTGGATGATGTGAGTGATGGTGACCCAGCTCCTCTTTGAAGTCAGAGTGCTGATGTGGGTGGGAGTGGGTGTGTTGGGGTTCAATCAACAGTGCTACATCTTTGTCCTCCGTCTGCAGAGGCTGCAGCTCCATGGGCTCCGAGGGAACAGACATGGCCGTAACAGTCTCCACAGCCGCGGCAGCCGCGGCAGACTCCTCCTGCTCTCTACGCCGCCTGTCCTCCTGCTGTGGATCAGCGGAGGAGGGCCGACACTTTGACTCCTGCACCTGCTCTTCAGGCTCCTCCTCCTCCTCCTCTTCCTCCTCCTGCTTGCTGACATAGCCCCGGGCCATGCTGTTCTCCATGTCTAAAAAAGCCTCTCCGCCTTGTGGTTCTTCTTTGACTGGAGGGGAACTTGCATGGGAAGCAGGCTCTTCCTCCTCATCTTCATCCTCCTCATCATCAGACTCCTGACTTTTTCGTTTCTTACTGATGTTGCTGCTGCTGTTGCTTTTCTCCTCTAAGTGTCCATCGCCTTCATCATCTGCATCGTGGTCCTCACCGCGCCGGCTTCCTGAAACTGCTGTAGCTGCTGCTCGCCTTGACAAATTAAGATTACTGTGGCCCTGGCTCTCAAATTCCTCTTCTTCCCTTTCGTCTTCCTCATCATTCTCTTCTCTTTCACCAATATCAACATCCTGAGGGCGGAAATGTGGGGCCCTAGGCCCAAGGTTGGATGAGGAGGAGGAAGCAGACAAAATGGGGCGGGACAGTGGACGGCTAGATTTGTTCTCCTCCCAACTTCTCTCTGCTTCCTCCTCTTCCTCCTCCTCCTCTTCCTCCTCATCTTCCTCTGGTTCAGAGTTGAGAGGTGGCCTTGGAGCAGGTGGGGGTGGTTGACGGAGCATAGGGTTCCTGGGTGGTCTTCCTCTCCTTTTTGGTACCTTCTGCTCCACAGGAATAGGGAGATAATCGTCTTCGTCAGAGTATTTTTCCTTGTTATCCAAGATGGCCCTTGAAACACGCTTGCTGTTTCGATCGGTTGAAAGCGGCTGAGGATCTTTGTCCAACTGCTGCTCCAGCAGTCTTTGCCTCTCCTGCTCTTGCCTCTCTGCTTCCTCTTGGGCACGCTGGAGATACCAGCTCCTAGGCTTCCGTCCAGGCTTCATCTTGATTTTGGGAGGTATAGGAGCACCGCTTACTTGACTTTCTGCGGCAGCTCTCTGGTTGGCTCCACTTCCAGGCGGTCTTCCAGGTCCCCGTTTCTTCCAGTGCAGTGGTTTACGGCTCTTTCCCTTTGGCCAGCCTTTCTTCTTCTTGACTGGGACCTCAGCATTGGCAACTTGATTTGCCGAGGGACCTGATGGCAACGCAGCCATAGGGTTCAGCATAGCCGTTAGCTCTAAAATGAGATAAAAAAAATAAACAGGTGTGAAATAAAGCAATATAGACACCCATGTATGAACACAAAATTATGAGGGACTCAACAAGGTCCCATCCACCCACCATCTTCCTCTGAATCGGAGAGGTTGCAGTGCCGGCCCCTTTTGGGAGCAGGGTCTGACAACCTAAGTGCAGAGCGGGCAGGAGGGTAGCGGCGCAAGGAGTGCCCCAGGGTTGTCTCTTCCTCAAGCCTAGGCATGGGCCTCTCGGAGTCAGAGTCGACAAAGGGTTCGTCCAAAACCTCGGTGGTCTCAGAAATAGTCTCGGTCACCACGCTGCTGTGTGGGTGGCCGCGCTGGCGAAAACGACGCTTTCTCAATGGCTTCTGGGCAAAGCAGAAAGGAAATTGCATACATTCTTATAAGTTGAACCTTTAGTGATAGTATTTCTAACCAAATTGCTATTGCTAATAAATACGAGTATTTTCTCTGTACCTTGCATTTGAGCCCCATAGCTGGCTTTGTGAGTATGGGTGGAGAGCTTGCCCTGCTTTCCTCATCATCGTCATCCTCCTCATCTTCTTCTTCTTCTTCGCTACTATCGCTGAAGCCAATCTTCCTGACTGGAGGAGAATCATTTAGCCTGGAAACCCCGGGAAGCTGTGGCAGCCCCTCACTTGGCTCTTCTATCCGTCTGGGTTTTGGGCCTCTCTTTTTCCTTGGAGGACGCCCTCTTCGGGTGGGAGTTATAGTGGGATGCCGGGCCATGTCTACTGTGTGAAAGCTCGTTGACTCTACTTTTCTCTCTAGTGAGAATAGGGAGAGGGGGCTGGTTGCAGAGCCAATTTTTCCTTCATCTGTCCTTTCATCGTCCTCGGCGTCTTCCTCCATTGGGCGGAACTTAGGTGGCCGTCCAACTCGCTGGCTATCCTTAATTCCTTTACCCCAAGGCCAGTTCTTAGGTGGGCGACCCCGGGGTCTGCGCTCGCCATTTGCAGGCAGAGGTGGACGTAGTGGCTGTGGGGCAGGTGGAAAACGGACTGGAGGTGACGTTGGAGAACTTTGGCTGACAGGAAACCCGAGAAAGCCCTTTCGCTCTTCTTCCTCCTCCTCCTCATCTTCTTCTTCCCTCTTCTTTGCATGACGCATGTGCCAAGACATTGATGGTAGCTTGTGACTGGGCTTGATCTATTTAAAAACATGAACCAACACATGTCAAGGTTGGTTTTCTAAGAGCGCATGGCGATTGTGTGATAACCTCTCAAGTGCTTACCTCCTTGCGGTCATCCACTGTTGGTTCTTGATCATCCTCTTCATCTTCATCCTCATCAGCATCAGAAACCACGGTATTGGTTACAATGACAGGAGTCCAGCGGAGACACTCTGGGTCAACCTCTAGCTGTCGTGGTCGGGTCTTGAGACGAGCTATATGGTTTTCTATCAGCTTCTCTCGTCGCACCAGGACCGTCCTGACAAGGCAGACGTCATTACAACCCTGCATTCTTGTTCATTGTAATGTAAATGACAGTCCATTACTCCTCAACTCCAGAACCCTCAAATGTAATCATCTCTGCAGTTAACCCTTTTCCCACTGTTTATTTTTCTGAAATTGAGTTGTAATGTATTTCTCAAAGTTTGTGATTTACACTGTGAGCAATACCAGCATGGCTCAGTAAAAACTATTTTGGACATAGATGTCACTGCCGCGTAAAAGGCCAATGTTTGCTCTCATGATAATATATCTGGGTTTATTACAGTTCACGTTTGGGTGAAAAGTAAGAATTGAGACTGACTCGCATTTTCAAGAACAATACCGTTGATAACGTCTGATATGAGACTACAACATGCAGTGTGTCTATTTTGCTGTTTGAAGATTCTGTGCTCTAACCTGTCTCCTCGTTGCTCAAGCATGTTGAGGCTGTGCAGGCTTGTAGTGATATCCTGCGGGCAAATCCCGGTCAGTTTGCTGAGCTGTCTTATTGTGATCTGCCGGTCACGGACCCTGTGGAGGCACTCTAGGACCTCACTGCGCCAATAGGCCATGTAGGAGAGCCGACCGAGATCTGAGAGAGGCTTCTCTGGTGATCCAGGTTGACCCTCACGTTTTGATAGCAAGTAGCCTGCAAGGAGGGAGCACACATGGCAAATTACAAGAAGAGTATTGCTTTCATAATTGAGACAGAGTAACTAGTAGTTTCTCTATCACAGGTTTGTGTCAATAGAGCCAAGCACAGTTGCTTGGTGTTTATGTGCAACAAGGAGAGACTATTACTGAAATCAATGAGAAAGCGTCCATAGCCCTTTCGCTGGTACTGTGGAAGAATCATGATGCATGATACGTTGTATTTCTGTTGGCAGTGTTTCTCCTGTAAAGACACAGAAATATTCCACCATTAGAGAATAATAATGGTTACTTTATGGTAGCTCTCAGTAGGGGCAGCTAGGTATGATGATACTGTGTAAAATGTTAATGTGTAAAATCACTAAGTGCTCTTGTTTTGGTAGAGCACTGTAATTTGAATGAATGCACCTGCAAAAAATAACTCTCAGGCAAAAGGGAGTTTGGCAAAAAAAAAAAATGAAGCCATTATGCATGTGTTATTAATTGTGTGTCTTTAGAGTATACACATGTATCATCTGTATGCAAGATTTTCAACACAAAGATATGGTAATTGCTGGGCACTTGACCCTTTTTTGCCCTTCCGGCCGCGACCCTCCGGCCATATTCCTAAACATTGTCGGCCCCCGCCCCGTTCTGATTAAATAAGTGTTTTATTTATCGCCGACCATGTAGAATGTTTACAAGTCTGCAAAAGTATTTAATTATTCAGTCGTAATTATCTCTTTGTTGTCTCCGCACGGCAAGTAGATGTATTGATAGTCAAATTGCCTTTTTAACATACTATTTTAAATTACTTATTTAACAAAATATTAGGATTTACCCGTTTAAATTATCCATGCATTTTAATAGCGTTAAGGATTTATTTTTATGTTTCTTTATGTGAAATGATATACAGGTAATAAAGTATTTCCTCATGGGAGGGGGCCTCCGCGTTGGGGGACAGGTGGCTGCCCTTCCCACGGGGGCTGTCATCGCAGGGACTCCTTGGGTCCGGGTGGCCGGCGGCCTCTAAATTTTGCGTGGGGGTCCGCCTGTCTAATCCGGGCTGGGGGTCTCTGTGGTGGTGGCGCCCGTCGCCGTGGGCTGTCATTCCCGTCAGCGCAGATGAGCTCCCCTTGGGGACCCTTTCCTCATATGGTTTCTCTGTGCCTTGTCATGTCTTTTTAACACATTTTATCAGGTTGTGCACTTTGTGTGGGTGTGTGTGAGTGAGTGAGTGCTGATGTACTAGTGGATATCTGTCTTGGGTTTGTTGGGAGGAAGGGCGTGAACGGATCTTTTTATGTTTTGCTTTGGATGTTTTACAGCCCTTTGAGTTGCATTTTTATGTATGAAAAGTGCTATATTAATAAAATGTGATTGAATGTGATTGATAATTTGTTAATAACGTCACACATAAGTCGCTCCGGAGTATAAATTGCACCCCGGCCAAACTATGAGAAAAAATGCGACTTATAGGCCGGAAAATATGGTATAGCCGATAACTTTGTTGCGTCACCCCGTAAAAAACAGCATATAAAATAGCACTGTAAAAAAATCCGCAATGTAGCGAGGGACCACTATACACAAATACAAGCACAAATACACTGCCTCTCCTGAACACAACTTATGTTTGATAAGTGCATGTGTGTTTGCAGAAGTGTGGCAAAATTACTTGTTTCCTTGGTCTGCTTGAGTGTCGCCACTACTTAACGTCTGGGTGTTTTTTTTTTAGACAATAACGAATGAAAATAATAAGTTTTGCTGATTGAGTTGGCTTTTTGGTTTAAAGTCGATCCCTTTGATGCTTCGTTGCAGACCAGCCGTCGTGTGTCATGGAGGTAAGTCTATAGATGGGGTTAGTTGGCTCATTGTTTCAGTTGTGGCTTTAAACTTTTAAACTTAGCATTTGAAAATATTTCTAGGTAGTATTATGTTGACGTGAGCGTGCAATAGCAATATAAGGTATAATACAACTTGAACAAAGCGGTGCCTTGCGAACTCAAACAAGTTGTATGTAAGTATTGAATGTAGGGATGCACCGATAACAATTTTCTGACCGATCACTGATCTTTAAAATGCCTGACCTGCCGATCCTGATGTTTAATTTCATAACCAACAGCAAAGACCTTCAATGTTTCAATCCCGTCTTATTGTAAAATACTGAACAATACCTGTGAAACAATACAAATGGGTTGTTTTAACTGCACATTAAGTATTTGTTTCAAATAGAAAGGAAAATCCTTAGTCATATCACAGCAAAGGAGGGCAGTGGCTGACTTTTTCATACCTCTGCAGAGGGAGATGAGGTCGGTGAAGAAGATCAGTTTTATTTTAAGGGATTGAGCGATCACATATACCCCAAAATTAAGGAAATTGGCGCCGATATGATCTTGATCGGTGCACCCCTACTTGAAAGGATAGTTTTACCTTCGAAAAGTAGCCGACAAGGTGGCAACCTTTGCTGTCATTCTGTGTGAGGACATAGAAAAGGAAGGGCTCCACATCGTAGTAGAGGGTCTTGTGGTCGAGGAAAAGCTTGGCCAGCAGGCACAGGTTCTGGCAGTAGATTGTGCTCACATTTCCATCGACCTTTCAAAAGAGTTAATGAGAGAATAGATATGAATGCAACAAAACTAAATATTTCCTCCTTGATGCCAGTTCACCCAATGAACACTATTCTAGAGAAAAGTCACATATTGTTTCGAGTAGTATGGAACAAGTGAAGGGGGGCGCTGGCATCAGGAAATGACCTCAACTGAGTCTCAGAAAAGATTGTGCAATACAAATGGACAGAGTAATCAGGGTGAATGAAACGAAAGAGAAGCTGCGGTGGATGTGAGCAGAAGCAGCTTAACATAATATAAGAAAATAAGCATTACTGGTACATACAATCAGTAAATTGGAAATTTTATATAATTTATTCATTCATACATAGTCCCCTCCAAAAGTACAGGAACGGCAAGCACACTTCCTTTGTTTTGTACTGAAGACATTTGGGTTTCAGATCAAGAGATGATAATCAAACAAAAGTTCAGAAAAGTTGTATTTCATAGTAGTTACATTTAGATGTGGAAAGGAACAAAGGAATTGACCTTATTATTACAATACTTTTGGAGGGAACTGTGTGTGTGTGGGGGGGGGGGGGTGCGCGCACACGTGTAAAAATGTCTTAGTTGACAACTTACTGAATCCTAAAAAGTACATATCATAAAGGAACATAACATTGGTATGATTTTGTGACTAAATGTTTCTAAAATATAAGTGAATGTATGTATGTGTATGTATATGTATATATATATATATATATATATATATATATATATATATATATACACATATATACATATATATATATACACACATATATACATATGTATATATATATATACACACATATATATACAGAGAATAGATATGAATGCAACAAAACTAAATATTTCCTCCTTGATGCCAGTTCACCCAATGAACACTATTCTAGAGAAAAGTCACATATTGTTTCGAGTAGTATGGAACAAGTGAAGGGGGGCGCTGGCATCAGGAAATGACCTCAACTGAGTCTCAGAAAAGATTGTGCAATACAAATGGACAGAGTAATCAGGGTGAATGAAACGAAAGAGAAGCTGCGGTGGATGTGAGCAGAAGCAGCTTAACATAATATAAGAAAATAAGCATTACTGGTACATACAATCAGTAAATTGGAAATTTTATATAATTTATTCATTCATACATAGTCCCCTCCAAAAGTACAGGAACGGCAAGCACACTTCCTTTGTTTTGTACTGAAGACATTTGGGTTTCAGATCAAGAGATGATAATCAAACAAAAGTTCAGAAAAGTTGTATTTCATAGTAGTTACATTTAGATGTGGAAAGGAACAAAGGAATTGACCTTATTATTACAATACTTTTGGAGGGAACTGTGTGTGTGTGGGGGGGGGGGGTGCGCGCACACGTGTAAAAATGTCTTAGTTGACAACTTACTGAATCCTAAAAAGTACATATCATAAAGGAACATAACATTGGTATGATTTTGTGACTAAATGTTTCTAAAATATAAGTGAATGTATGTATGTGTATGTATATGTATATATATATATATATATATATATATATATATATATATATATACACATATATACATATATATATATACACACATATATACATATGTATATATATATATACACACATATATATACAGAGAATAGATATGAATGCAACAAAACTAAATATTTCCTCCTTGATGCCAGTTCACCCAATGAACACTATTCTAGAGAAAAGTCACATATTGTTTCGAGTAGTATGGAACAAGTGAAGGGGGGCGCTGGCATCAGGAAATGACCTCAACTGAGTCTCAGAAAAGATTGTGCAATACAAATGGACAGAGTAATCAGGGTGAATGAAACGAAAGAGAAGCTGCGGTGGATGTGAGCAGAAGCAGCTTAACATAATATAAGAAAATAAGCATTACTGGTACATACAATCAGTAAATTGGAAATTTTATATAATTTATTCATTCATACATAGTCCCCTCCAAAAGTACAGGAACGGCAAGCACACTTCCTTTGTTTTGTACTGAAGACATTTGGGTTTCAGATCAAGAGATGATAATCAAACAAAAGTTCAGAAAAGTTGTATTTCATAGTAGTTACATTTAGATGTGGAAAGGAACAAAGGAATTGACCTTATTATTACAATACTTTTGGAGGGAACTGTGTGTGTGTGGGGGGGGGGGGGTGCGCGCACACGTGTAAAAATGTCTTAGTTGACAACTTACTGAATCCTAAAAAGTACATATCATAAAGGAACATAACATTGGTATGATTTTGTGACTAAATGTTTCTAAAATATAAGTGAATGTATGTATGTATATGTATATATATATATATATATATATATATATATATATATATATATATATATATATATACACATATATACATATATATATATATACACACATATATACATATGTATATATATATATACACACATATATATACATATATATATATATATGTATATGTATATATATATATATATACACACATATATACATATATATAATATACAATTGGAAGATGGTGTTAAAATTAACTTTGATTTACCACAATTTCAGGACTATAAGCAGCTACTTTTTTCCCAATTTTTGAACCCCCATATCGTCGCTGTCCTGTGAAAAACACTTATCTCCAATTTTGGAACCTTTTTTAATGTTCACTTTAAGGCGATGTCTGTAAGGCGGAAACATGATTCATGTAAAAATAAGAAAATGAAAAAAAATTGGAGATAAGAGTTTTTCACACGACAGCGACGATATACAGGTGCAAGGTTAAAAAAACAAACCCGAAAAACATCGGTGTGGTCTCTTTCTTTACAAATATACAATGATATAACATGGAGACCCACGGCTACTAATCTGAAGCGGCCACTGTATGTACAAATTCGTTTTTATGGCTAAATTTAGCTGTTGCAGCTTTTAATCGGGTGCATTTTGTAGTCCAGAAAGTATGGTGATTGTGTAACCAATGAAAGCAGCCATGACATTTTCTGTTGTACTAATGCCTTTGTCTTGGTGAAAGTAATAAAGATGGGATGTTCTAAAAATGTATTAATTAGTCAAGGGTTGATTGCTGGTCATTTGCAATCGACTTCAGCAGAGAAGTAATTATGTGAAGGGAGAGAAAAGAAATAGACCTAATAGCAATGATAGTGGTTTATCTTTCTATAGCAGGGTCATCACTCATCCTGACTGTCCAGTATTAGTCTGTACCTCAAACACAGAGACGTCATCTTTCCTGTAAATCTCATTAGCTGGAGGATGGAACCAGTTGCATTTCTTCATGTGCTGGTAGAGGATGCTACGGCTCTTCATGTAGCGCAAGCAGAATTCACATAAGTACAGCTTGGGTAATCTAAGAAAAGAAATTTAAGGTGTAATATAATCAAAAAAGTCAATGTATTTGTTTCAAAATTCTGACAATATTTTACAAAGTATAATAATAGCATTTTTTTGAAATATTGATGGAAAAAAAACTACTGCATGTAAAAATCAATAGCAGAGCTCATGAAAAAAAAAGAACAGAAGAAAAATTAAACAGTTAATGGTTCCACTTTTGTGGTTTTATCAAATAAAATAAGAAGGACCATGAACATTTAAGAGCGAGAGGCAGGAAGGTAGTCATACACAGAACATTGCTGAGGTGGCTTGTGCAGTATAGCTTAACAGGTTATGAAAATCAATCGAGAATATAATTGAGATAGGATATGCATGTGGAATAAGAAATTCTATCCAACTAAGGCTGGGAGATATGCCTGAAAAGTATATCACGATATAAGTATTTCATATCAGTTGATATTGATTTTTTTTAACTTAACCAAATTGAAATGGTTTTAAATGGGTTAAAGAGAGATTTTAATAAAATACTATACAAAAAAGAAAATACCTTTTAAAATGTTTGGTAGAAAAACAGATTTTCAAGGAACGTAGACTGTTGTGTACACTGTAATGTCGTGTTATACTGACATCCATGCCCCCCTAGCAGCGCCTGACGTACGTATTTGCAGATAATAGAAACATGCTAAACCAAAGTAGTAAGTACCATTGACTGTACATTAACCTCCATTCACTGTTCAGACAATGGAAGTGTAGCAGCTCCAAAAAACTCACAAACTAATACTCTCTTGGGGTGGATTTATTTCAGTTGACCCACCGTCATCAGTCTAATTTAACTTGTTAGCGGGTTCGTTGTTGGGATGTGACACATATTTTGCTTTTTTACCTTACTGGCTGCGACTTCAGTGTGATGCTAAGCATAAGGGTAGAGGCCGGCTAACACTGGAGTGAGCATGTCTTAGACAGGGAACTCCTCTACTTCACCATGTACAGTATCTATACAGAGGTGTTTAGTCATGATAGCATGCACAATAGAATCTTATTGCAAGTGTTGCACCAAAGTAACTGGCCAATTATTTTAACAAAGTTCAGCAACACTTTGATTCAGCGCACGTATGCCACATGCTTGTCCATTCATGACTGCGTGCAAACACGTCTGCTCCGTCGGTTCCGTAGTTTCTTCTTTGGGGGTCACCAGGCTAGCACTTGGCGGACAATGCTCATGAAAACGGATCTTGCGCACTCACTTTTATGCTCAAAATTTCCTCTTACATGCTTTAATTGTATCACAAATCAAACGCTATAATGTAGTCTCTCCCTGCACCTTGCCGAATGCCTTGCAGTTTGTAATCTGGGTTTTTTTCCGAAATACTTTTTCCTAACATCCTATCGAAGGTATTCTATTGATATTGAACACCCGTCTATCGCGATACTTATTTACAATTATCACCTAGCCCTAGATCCAACATATCCCTCAGTTAAACTTCTGCTTTCATTCAAGACCAACACCTGTTAGGCTCTTGTTGGAAGTCAGTATCAAAACAAAACTGGAGATGCCAGCATGAATAACACTTGGTAAAAAAAACAAACAAACAAACAAAAAATCAGGGCATTGCAAAAACTTTTGAATATTGTGCACACCTGCTGTACTCCTGCGGGTAGGGAGAAGAGTACCATGTCTGGATGTCAAACTTTCCGAATTCAATGACTGATGGGCATCGCATCTGAGGATCTGGTGGACCTGTAACCCCGACTTTCTGTGAAGGGTGACAAAGGTAGAGGAAAGAAGTGAAGACAAGGGAAAAGTTACACCCTGCACTGCAGATAGCGTAAACACTATAATGTGTGTGCAAAAAATACACAGATTTAACCGTGAGCAATAACGAGCTGCCTGACAGTTTTGATTGGGAAGTCAATGAGAAGACAAAAGATGCCTGGCACAAAGTCTCAGTGTCATCAAACTAAGTTATGCACTTAACTTGCCAATGCCAACAACACTACTCGACGACTACAAATATATTTGTCATATTCTTTGTACACTGCCTGTACACCCTGCATTTCTTTTCATCACAAAAAATAAATAAATCAGCTCTACTAGTCCACATCCAGCACTAACTAGGGATGGGTACAGAGCCCCGTACTAAAATGGCCCGGGGGAATGAATTTTCAAAAACTGCAGTATCGACAAGCACCCTTAACGATTCTCTTAACGGTCTTGGAGAAATTACTCAAATGAGTTTTCGATTGATTTAGGCTATATGAATGTTATTTTGCACCTTCTACCTTTCTTATCTCGTTTCTAACTTAGAATCAAATTAGCTGGGATAGGCTCCAGCACACCCGCGACCCTCGTTAGGATAAAGCTGTTCGGATAATGGATGACGTGATGGATAATATGTCCGTCTAACGACACACACTAGCTTTTTGTTGAAACTGATTATGCAGAACAGCACTACAGGTACAATGAAACATAGAGCAAAGAACTAACTTGGCAACTCCTGGAAAAGAGGTGCTTTTCGTGAGACATCTCTCTAAAACCTACCAGTACAATATGAACTATTTTCTCAGGGAGTTAAGGGTCACTCAATTTCCCGTTTTAGCCAGAGATGGACGCTTAACCCATTAAAGCCTGAAGCCCCTCGTGAGACATCTCTCTAAAACCTACGGTCGTCTTTGGAGTGGCCCTTGTGTATTGTATAAGCCGTTACATGAAAATATATCTTCTAACGTAACCCTTGTGTGGTGTTCGTATTTTTTGTTACTCAGAAAGTGTTGATGGGTCTGGTGGACCCGATGGAGTTTTGGGTTTTCAAAACAAGACAATCAAATAATTTTCTGTTAAAATACTCAACAGATGTTTACTATGTCCCAAATGCAAGTCATATGAACAGCAAACAGTTAATATTTGCCCTTTTCCTTAGTTGGATCACATTTATGAATTAATGTGCTACTCACTTTTGAAAAATAATATGCAATTTAAAAACAATAAAATAAAGGAAATCACAGAAGTGCGTTATCACCATGAGGAGAAGGCTTCAGCCTTGTGTCATCCCACAGGCCCAAACACCGTACAAGTGTTAATAAAGTTCAATCATGATGTTTTTCATCTATTCTTTTTAGCTTAATGCAAGTGTGTATCTATCTGGTCACACTGTGCACGAGTATGTTCCTTAATTGGTGGATTTGCTCATTGCTCATTTGCTTCATCTAGTCTCCACTTATCCCATCTCTGGGAATCAATATACATTTCATATTTTGGCTCATCAATTGGATACCTGTAACGCAAGCTCCTGGATGTGTCTGAACAGCTCAATGTCTTTTTCTGTTAGATTTTCATGGCCAGGTAGTCTGTCATCCTCATCGCGCCAGTCACTGCCTTCTTGATTGTCTGAAGGTGGAAAAAACAAAGTCAAACCATATACGAAGTTAAAAACTCCACAGGAGACACAAACAAGCTTTTGAGGCTTCCTTAAAAAACATCTATGGAAGACATGGAAATATTGTAATACCATTGAAAGAAGAACTAAAGACATTTAAAATCCAAGTACAGAAACAAAATATAGCTAATTAAAAAGAAGGTAGCGCGCAGGCTTAAAAACGGGTCGGGGTGAAAAAGGCTCCAAGTGTACGAACGTACTAGGGTTAGAGGTTCTAGTAACAACAATAATAATAATGATAATACCTCCAAAAACAATAGAGACCTCGCAGCGCTTGCCGCTCGGGCCCCTAATTAAAAGACAGTATCAATGTATAATAAAGTATCTATCGTCACATTGGCACATTATGCTATAAAAGCGGGATTGGGAGGGTTACTTTTAAAATGAATTCCGATACAGTTTCTAGTAGTTAGCTGTTAAAAAATATAGTTAGTTAAGTAATGCGTGAACCGGGCCAGCTCACAAATAGCAAAAATCTGTGTGTAATAGACGCTAGATAGATGGATTGATGGATCGGGCTAGCAACTAGCTCTGTTGTAGCAGGACACCGCAGGATTTTGACAGCTCAAACTTTTCTTTGTAAATGTTATTTGAGATGAATCAGTCTGCAGTTCAGTTCCTCTACCTCCCCTTGACAGTAGAAGTAGACCCGTTTCTTTATTACAAATGAATCCTAAATTCAGTGAGTTGTTTGTGTTTATTTTGGACTTAAATTCTCTATTGCAGTGACTGTTCTACCTTTTGTCAGAAATAAACAAAACATCTTTCTTTCCAATTATATTTCATTGGCTTAATAGAAATTTGATGTATCAAATCTACTAGTGGTATCGATTACTTGGTATTGGTATCGGTGAGTACCCGAGTGTTGATTACCCATACTAGTATCGGTCTGAAAAAAAAGTGGACGCTACGTTCAACTGTAACTTTAAACTATGAATGTTCAAAAGAAGTAAGTAGCCGACAATTCGCGTGAACCAAATAGTCAACATACCCGTCCTGTCATCTCCATCTCCCTTGCGATTGGCTTTCTTTCTGATGCGACACTGCTCCGAGTAGTCCACCACTTCCTGACGTGCCTTGCGACCCTCAGGCGACGGTGTAAAGAATTTTGTGAGTGCATCGATTAATCCCTTCGTCTTGTTGTTGAAGCGAAGACTGCTTTGTGTCAGGTCATCACCGTCCCGCATCGAGAAAAGTAGTCGGTCATCACCAGGGTAACCTTCGCACGAGGAGCTGGACGAGGAATTGGCGGAGGCTGAGCGCTTCCGCCGAGCACGGCCACCAAGTTTCTTGAAGGGCCGCCCCGGCCTGGGTAGACATTGAAGGGTCTAGTTACAATTTTTGTCACGTGGGTACAGAATCCTCCCTGTGAAGCTCCTTATCAATGGCCCTCATTTACTAACGGCGTACTAGTGTTAATTTCGTTAACGAAAATAAAATGTTGTCGACGCACATTTTTCACTGTGTGAAAACTAGAGTAGACGAGACTAAAACTTCCATTAATAAACAATACTGGGACTAAATCAATATGCATATTCTTGGACTAATGAAGATGAGACGAAAATGTAGTTCATTAAATAAAGACTGGCTAAAATCTATGGACATTTCAGTTCCCAAGCAAGACGAGACGAAAATTAATATATGATTTATTGGCGTCGATTACCGCTCACTCGACCAATTTTCTCGCACGATTCACGGCACAATAAAGCTTGGTGGCGAGTTCTCGCGCGTTTCACGGGAACGTAATGCTAGGTCGGAAGGTGGTGAGATGTCGCAGCAAAATAACCACTGCGCAAGAGTGAGGCATAAATGGTCATGCTTTGCACGGGGCCCGGGATAAAGAGAAGACGTGACATTTTGGCTACACTGAAGTGGAGAAAAAAAAAAACAACCTTATGCTTGATTTTAGTTGAAGGGAAGGAACGTGGGCACAAGGTATCTGGGAAAAAAACGGCAAACCTGAAGAGACACGGCACGTCGGTGGTGGTTGTTTATAACGTAACGTTAAAGCAACGGCTATAATGCTCCAACAACAACATTACACCGATGCTGGCTAACCTACTAGCTTTTAGCATGTAGCGATGGTAGACAGTTGTTGATGTACTTGTGTGTGAAGTTGAATTTGTGCTGAGATCGATGTACTGGTTGAGCTACTATGGTTTCAGTTGGATTGCAAGTTTAGTTGCAGCAGACAGAAGAGCACATTTGGAGCTGCAAACGAACTACAGACCACTTGGGCAGCTACACAAGCATGCATGCTAAACACTAAAACGAACTAAAACAGTTCATCTACAAAGTAGATTAAATAATACGCCACAAATAATTCAAAACAACTTTGTGTGTATCAATATCTCTAACTAAAAATGTAAAAGGGTAAAATGATTGTCCTTACTCAAACAAGACTAAAATGCTCAGTTCTGTTGACGAAAACGAGTATGGATGTTTTCTTGGACCACAATAAAGACTAAAATGCCCGACTTATAATTGACTACAACTTGACGAAATGGGATGAGGTTGACTACTAAATGTGTTGAAAACTAACAAGTGCAATTGAATTTGGACTAAAACTGATACTACATTTTAAAATGGCTGCTAAAATTAACACTACTGCATACACACCAATTTGTGCACAAAACGTGAGTATGCGCACGAATGTGTTTCATCAATCTTTGTATTTGAATTTGTGTGTGTTCTGCGAACAAATGTGGAATAGCCTCAGATCATAACATTTACCTTTGACGAACGACAGTCCAAAAGATGTCGCCGGTGAATTGTGACGTATCTCCGACAGGCCGATTTAATCAACAACAAATGCCTCTTTGCTGTGCTATATTTCTGCCTTAATTTCTATTTCAACCGCTTGTTCAGTGTTTTTTTTAATTGATCGGCTCATAAATTATATATTTTTTTTATGTTTTGTGTACAGCACTCTATTTTAAGTTTGGAATTAATTAAAAATGATTGACATTGTCATTATATATTCTCAGGTTCTGTGTTTCAGCAACCTTTCTAATGATACAAATCTTTTGAAGAAAGGATAACGATTGAGAAAGTGATGAATGTTTTGAGGCCATTACTAGCAACTCTTTTTTTTCTCCATCTCGCAACTTTAAACTGCCGTGCATTGGCTGAGATGCGTCAAACGCACCCCTTTTTGGGAAGATGCGAGTGCGGTTTATGCAAATTAGTGTGCAGCGGGCGCACGCTGTCATTTAGGATGAATTCTGATTCATCAGACACATGCACACAGGTGCGAAGACAATGTGATTTTGCATATATGCTCAACTTGTGCGCAGAGTACGAATATTCCTACGCATTTATTAATAAATGAGGGCCAATGCTGTGTTTTGGATAACAAACACACAATATACTGTATATACAGCGAATGAAACAGGGCATGACAAAAATGTTGCTATAATGACATGTTTGCTCTCCAGAACTCAAGGTATTTCTGTACCTGTTTCTGGGCCGTCCAAGTGGTGCATTATAGCGGCGTTTGATTTGTGCTGCCTTTTCGTGTAAAAGATTCTTTCCCTTTTTCCTCGGTTGGCAGATTTGACAGATCCACATGCCTGGGTCAAAAACAAGAACGCAGATTTATTTGACTTGTTTACACGTAGATTGAGAAACAGAAAGAAGCAGAGAAACACATAAAATATTATGACTGTGTTCTAGATTTAATGTTTATGTAATCTAGAAATGCAAGTCTCACCTACTCTTTGAGGCAGATTAGATGAATGATTGACTTTATGGGAGGCTGTGAAGATGCAATAAAGCCACAGGTACAAAGTTAAAGGGGCAGTTCTATTTATTTACCTTTTGGCATCCGCGTGAGGGGAGGATCACAGCACTCCATGTGGAAGCCCCGGTCACATGAATCACAAAATAACATATTATCCTAAACACAGAGACACAAACATGTGTTGATGATTCAACTGCACATGTGATGAAGGAAGCAGAGCCTGATTAAACCCATAACATTAATTTGCTATCCTTTTTATCTTCTAAAATGAAATCACGCTGAATTAAAGGAAGGTTGCTTCCTTTGACTATACAGTAAGTATTCTCTAATAAGGAATCATATTTGCATTGTCCAATCTTTCCTTATAACAGAATTTCCTTATGTGGGAAACGACTACGGTACACATCCTGTATGAATGTGTAACAACACAAGCAATATAATGCAAAAAAAAAAAAAAAAATCCACAAAAAATGTATTAAACAAAAACTACACTATAAAGTACAGGTCTATGAACAAAATACAGCACAGTATAATTTGTTAGATAATTAATTATCCATGGTCCAAATACTGTTGAAAAAATACTGTAACACCAATGCAGTATAGTACCGTATTTAACTACAGTAAACTGTACTGTATTTGAATATTGATGTTTCTCAGACTTGGGAAAAACTTGTATTTTGAGTTGTTGTGTTGGCTTCATTCTTTGCTGTATGAAAATGTTTGTCAGCGTATCATACAGTTTTGTTGCTAATTGCAAGTAATGTCCCGTTGATCATCACTGATGTCTGGTGATTCTTGTGCATACAAAAGGACACGTTCATTTACGCCACTGTACTTCGTCCGATTGAGCAGGCAAATCGCCGGAATCGTAGTGCGCCAGAATCGATTCTTTGTTTTTCAGAATCTCGTACATTTGAGTTTTTCCGACTCCAAGTGTCTCCTGGATGTTTTTTAATTTGTGTCCAGTTTGCTTAATCGGATGCATTTTACTCTCTCTTCCACGGCCATTACCGTACTTCTTCGTTTGGATGCCATGATCTACAGACGAAATGTAAATGAATAAATTTGAAATTTTTTGCAATTTCAGTAAAACGCATGCCAAAGAAGTAACTTACATGTCGCCGTTTAGGTTCCGATGACGGCGAAGCGGTCAAAGTTTTTCCGTAGTATCGAGCAGGAACTGCTTGAGTTTGCGCTACTGTGGGCTTTTTTATGGGTTACGGGTTCTGGATACAATACCGGGACTTCCGTGGTAAGGAATCGATTGTTAATGTAATGTAGTAGTAGAACATTTAATTCCATCCTTTTTTTTTTCCCCCCCGAGTGAGGGAATTTCCGTTTGATCCGATGATGGCGGAGCGGTCAAAGTTTTTTCTAGTATGGAGCGGGGACTGCTTCAGTTTGAGCTTCTGCGGGCTTCTCTATGGCTTCCCGGTTCCGGATACCGGAACTTCCGTTGTGAGGAATCGCTCGTTAATGTAATATAGTGGTAGAAAATGTAATGCATACGTTTTTTTTCCGGGTGAGGGAATTTCCGTTTGACAGAGATCCGTAGGTGGGAATACTTACTGTATATGGAAACGCTTTGCGCTTCCTGTACAGTAAGCGGCAGTGTGCAACAAAGACCTGTAATCCGCCAATTATCCAAGAAGAAGGAGAAAACGACAACGACAACCATCATTCATAGACAGGAGTAGGAGGGGATTGGATTCCATCCTTGGCCACAAATGTGGAGCGGTTAACCTGAACGCTTTTAATTATACATGGTGGAGTGATGTCAAGGACAGACAAATTAAATAAGTGGAAAAAGTAATAAACCTGCACCTCTGCTTCATTATTTAATTGCACTGGATATTTAGATGTAACAAATAACAGTTCCAATGCATTCATTCATGAAAATGTTTCCTTTTATTTTCGATACGTCAACCTATTGTGTGATAAAAACAACAACAAAATCCTTGAAAATAATAGGTGCTTGGTTGTGTGTCTTTGAATTACAGCGATGTCTCGCTTCATACATCTGAATAACAATGAAGAAGGAAGCTGGACAAAAATAGCTCAATCTCAGAACTACAGATACAGTATGACTACCATCATCTCTAGCTGGCTCTGAAGCAAAGAACAGAGCCTTCACTGGCACTGCTCCTCTGCCACTTTGTCATATTCGCTCATCCACTCACCGCATTCTTGCCTTGATCCTGACAGCTGCTGCAGGTTTTGCATTCGATGCACTGCCACCACAGTGCCTTGACTCTCACCGTGAGCTCTGGGGAGAACTTGAGACAGGACGGGTGGCCTGCAGACAGTTAGAAGTGCATGCACAAACACGTACATCATTGACTTGTGGATGCTGACTGACAGTGGTGACCCACTTAAATCATTATAGAAGGAGCGGGGGGAAAAGCATTTGGATTCGAAACGCTCACTAAATCCAATGTGCCCGGCACTGCATTCAAACAAATGACATGCTGTCAGAGCTTCGCTTTGGTTTTGCTTGATGTGCAGCCAGTGAGAAACCTGCTGCAGATAAAGGGGGATAACAGGGGCTTCGCTCGGCATAAAGCTCTGCTGTGGCACAGGGCCCCTACTAAAGTAGTCCGCAGCCCGGCCCGGTCTGTGGACCACTCGGTACTGGGTCACAGGGAGATATTTAAAAATAATAAGTTCTGTAGTGATGCATACAGTATATGCCCCAATTGCACATTATCACCATGGCAGGAATGTAACGGATGGTTGCCGGTCCACGAAATATCAGTCGGACCCTGAACCAGTCCGTGGCAGAAAAAAAGGTTGGGGCCCTTTTGGGGACTGCCCTACTACAACTCCCTCCACACTTCCACACTTCCACCCCCCCACACACACACTACGAGGGGTGTATTAAGAGTTTTAAGCATTGTGTATAAGAAGCGTCGATGCATGGTCAAATCTATGATTTTTGGAAAGTTCAACCTTTTGTAAGTATTCCTACCAGATTTTTAGATTCTAACATGTTTCTTATAGTTTTTACAGAATTTTGAATAGGCAAGAGTCAAGGATTCAATGAAAAATGGAGAAAACAGAAATTTGTGCCGATTCAAACTTGTTCCCCATCCACCTTATTCGCCGAATCTGGCCCCCGTTGACTTCCATCTTTTCCCCAAATGAAAAAAGGTATCGGGTAAGAAAAAGTGGTATCGCACCATCCCTAATATACATACATAGGTTCCGCATGCACACAGCTTTTAAAAAAAAAAATGTTAACAGACACTCACCACTGTTGCCACAATCTGCACAGGAGATGAGCTCCTCAGGCTTCTTATCGCGATTCTGCTCCTTGGTCCCCAAACAGAAGCTGCAGATGGGGATGGGCTCAGCCACCGGCTAGAGGGAGAAAGTAAAGACTGTGGGTAAACGTTACCGGGGTCAATATACAGGTGAAAACAAAGGGATGCGTGCTCTACATGGATGAGTGATGCTGTGTGTGTACACCAATGACTGCCCTGATATATGAGCTTGTATCGAGACCTGTCACTTTAACGATTACTATATTGCCTTATCGTTTGTTAAATAAAATAGACATGGCAGGTTTTTCCAGACTTGACAAATTGTCATTTACATGTGTGTGCTGACATACGTCATCAACACTCAGTTGCACTTATTTCGCTCCCACTCTTCTCACAGCTTGCCGCTGTAGGAGGAAGGACTCACCCACACTCACACAAGGAGACTGACTGCATGAACAGTGTCAAAGTAGAGAGAAAGAAGGAATTGGCGCACATGAAGCAAACGTTTTCCGGCAGTTGTAGTTTTGCAATTACAGAAATTTGAGGGGCATAAAAAAAATAAATTCCAAGCCTAATGCCACAGTGGGAACATTTTGGCTTCAAGACAAATGGATGTGGAGCAGCCAGTTAACATCGAGACATTATGTTGCAACACAACGAACCACCAAGTCCATTTAAAACACAACCATCCCACCCACTTTCTTCAGCTGTAAACAAAAAACACAGCACGTAGGGCCGTCAATTTCCCGACAGCTTGCAATCATAACGCCTTACAGATAATGCTACTCGCTTTATAGCCAAAAAGATGCAGCCATGCAACACTGTTGAGGAACCAGCGTTTAAAGGAATGCTGCAGACTTTTTGATAGACAATACAAACGTTACATTCTCCAAACACCCATCCAGCCTTGTACACAGGTCAAAGAGGACATTCTGAAAGAGATAAGACCTGATTTTAGTCTGCCAGTACAGATGTGGTTGTTTGCCATTTGTCAATATTTGGAATTTAAATTTAGATACAATTTTAAATATCGAATCAAAAATTGTTCATCGGAAATAGTTTTGACTCGAACATCAATTCAGTATACAATCATGACCCCAAAAATCTACTTTGACATGGTCACAATGGCCGGGGATCGATCCCACAACCTTCAGGTTGGGAAACGACCACTCTACCACTGAGCTACGCCCCCTTCCCTCTTCGAATGTCTTGGTGGGAGGAACCAGAAAAAAAATTGTCCATTCAAAACCATTGTACGTACAATGATTATTCAAAATCATTCAATGAACAAATCATTAATTGTACATACAATGATTTTGTATGCAATAATTTCCAAAAACAGCGATCAATCGGCACCGAAATCTTTGTGGACATCTCTACTTATGCCCACCTTCAACCTCTTTCTTTGGTAAGCCCGGAAGATTTGAACACAAGGCGTTCCAAGAAGGTTTTTCGTAAGCTTAATTGTTGACAGGTCATTAAATCATTTAAATCTATAAGGGTTATAGCTTGACTTAATCTTTTTCCAAATCCATCAACAGGAGGTACGTTCTCCACTGCCTGAATGAAAATGAAGCGCCTTAAACTGCTTCAGAAAAAAAAAGTCCATCCATGCATCCATTTTCTGCAACACCCTATCCTGACGTGCCGGATTTTTCAAAGTCAGACCTCCGGGGCTTGTCACGCAGCTGCATATCTGAAATTGACGAACTCGAACAGGCCACTTGCACCGCGACACTAAGCTGCATCTCTGGCCAGGCAGAATTACTGTTTGCCCCGCTACGGCTGTATGAACGTCGGGCGACCGTGGCACAGAGATCCGGGAAGAGGGCGACAGCAGTGCAAGCTCCTTGGCTGCCTGACCAGCAGCGAACGCGGAGCTATTTGGCTGCCTGGACGGCGGGTGTCCGCAACACGAAGCCGCATGTCTGGATGGTTTCATTGCAGTGGTGTTAGCGGGAGATATGTCGGCTTGCCTGCCTATGGAGTCTAACAAAACTTTAGTGTCACTACTACTACTACTGGTACTCTGTATCAGCCAGTGTTGTTTTCGTTAAGTATGATGAAATTATTTCGTTAATGCACCTTTTCTTCACGACGATAACGAGATGATGACGAGCTAAACATGGCTTTTTGATGACTAAAATATGATAGGCGTTTTCGTTGATGAGACGAGACTGGATGAAATTGTTAGGGTGTAAGCTGTCAGACGTTCAAAATGCATGACATCCCCTCCAATTGTGCATGTAATCTGTCTGTCAAAAAAATCTCAGCATTGCTGCTGCAACCTATCCTTGTTTGGCCACGCCCACCACCTGGCCGGCACGGACAGAGCACACACACACACCGGCGCAACAAAACACGTCTGCGGTCATCAGTCACACACGCTACTGACACGCTTTTGTTGAGTCTTTAGCGCTACAGGTGACCTCAGTCGTGGCCGTCGAATAGGGCAAGAGTCATTTTAGAGAGAAGCGCTTTCCTCAAACTCAGCTTGCTAGCAGCAAGCTGTTAGTACAGAATACAGGTATGTTACTGTGATAGAGTTTGTACGTGTGATATTGCACTCGGGACAGGAGTCCCCTCGAGTCTGTGTTGTTAAAACATTGTTTTTATTTTGCTCATTTATTTTACTTAGTGTTGTTTGTTTCATATTAAGTGTTCCTCATCCATTGCTCATATTTTGGGCATGTGTATGTTCACTGCATTTGAGCAGGTTGCCCCAAAAAAAAAGTTTAAGTTTTCGGTTTATTTTGGAGTAATGAGCATCGATTCCACTGTTACCACTTTATCTGTGTGTAATGCATAATCTTTAGTAGATCAGAAAGTCTTTGCTATTGGTTGTGCTATCTAGACTAAAATCTTTTGGAGTATTTGTCGACTAAAACCTTTTTTTAGGGGGAGTTTTCATAGACTAAAACTATCACGACTAGGAATGACTGTGACTAAAACCAATGAGCATTTTTGCCCAAAAGACTAAGACTAAATTTAAATGCCTGCCAAAAACAACACTGGTAGAGTGGTACCTCTACTTGCGAAATTAATTGGTTCTGGAATAAATTTCTTAAGTAGAACATTTTGTAAGTAGAGATGTGTTTTCCATGTAAATGTCCTAATCCGTTCCAAGCCCCCCCAATATTCAGACATAAATGTTTTATAAAGAATAAAAATGCATAAAAAAAAACAACCATGTAACAAATATATGTTACAATTAGATTATTGCACAATAAATGAGAGTTGTGCATAATGTAAAATACAAAGCATAGAGTAAAGAATAAAAATGATGGTCGTTTACCTTTTAAGATCCTCATCACTTTTTGCCCTCTTTGGTTCATTTCTCAGAAGTGTTTTTTGCCTGGCGTTTTGTAAAGAAATGATAATGTGGCGACTGTCGATTACGGTCATATTCTTTGGCGAGGTCAACCAAACGCGTCCCTATTTCATATTTTTTCTATTATCTCTTGCTTTGTTTGTACCACTGTATCAGGAAGCGCTCAAGTACTTGTGCTCTGTCTGGAAAAAAGGGCTCTCTGCGGAAACCTAATCTTGACAAATGTGCTATGAGGTGATAAACTGTGGATTTTGCATCTGTGTGTGCATCTTTGAATTCAAAATAATCAACTCATCAATTCAAAACAACAAATTCAGGGTTGATAAAAATCAAGATGAAAACAGGTTTGACACTTTCAATGTTGCTTGAACACCTTTACGAATGTCTGCACTTGCATGGCTGTAGAGGCAGGGGCAGCGAGGAGACAAGAGGCGGGAGCTTGATTTATTGGATTAATTTTCTTCAGACTCAGGCACCTTCTTACTGGCTCCACTAACCCCACCTCTACTAACCCAGCCACCCCAGCACAAGGTGAGAGAGGCAATGCAAGTGGGTGTCAGGAAAAGGAGGTCAACAATTAAACGAGGGCTGTAAAGAATACACAGCCAAAAGAGGGGTGAATTAGACATGCTAAATTTGTAATGTAGTAGCAGAGAAAACAACAGTTATTCAAGTATTGAACACAAGCTTACATATTATGTCCTTAAACAGTGCTTAAATGTCAGGAAAAAATGAAGTAGGGAAGAGTGGGGTGGGACAAAAAGATCACAAATTCTGTATGGTAGGAAAAGGCAGGAGAGACCCACACCTCAGACATTGCACCCATTCACTGCCAAGTGGGCCAACAGCGCATAAGTAAACAAACTGAGCCAGCAACGCAGCTTCCCAGACATCTCGTTTAGAGAAGCACATTGCAGCTTGGTTTCACCCTACTAATTGCAACTGCAAATAAATCTAATGTAAATAAATAAACTGTAAATAAAATGTACATGTCTCTGGTGATACTAAAAAATGAAAAGCTAATCCCCTCACGATGACAGGGATTTTCAGTCATTGCAACACAAACTTCGAATTCCTCCTTGGACAATTTTGCTCTCTGGTTCAGCATTTAATACCTGTATATCAACATGTATACTGCTTATGTAAATATACATTTCCGCAAATCAACAGGCCAGTGGAATCAAGTACAGTGGCTGGCATTTCACATTACATGTCTATTATAAGATGACGGTTTGTGTTAGGCATTGTGGTCCTTTATTCAATTTCGGCAATATCCAGTGACAAACTGTGACCCTACGCCAAAACGATAATCCTCACAACTTTTACCAGTAAACTAGCTATATTAACTTGTGGATTTAGACTTGAAATGTCACCTCAGTGTTGCTACAAGTACTGCACATATGTGCAAACATCAACAGCCACTTAGGTCTGACATGCCATGCACGAAAACATTTAGGACAGTGGTTGACAAGTAGCAGACCATAACTGGCGATATGGGGTGGGCGATATGGGCAAAAAAAAAAATATCTTGATATTTTTTCCCAAAACTTGATAACGATGATTTGGCGATATTCTACCAAAAAATATTTTAAATCTGCACTTGCTTCACAGACCAATTGTGGGTCGACAGCGTTTGTGAACAATATCTCTTTTAATTTGCTAAATACAGCTTCTGCATAACTTAATGATATTCTACGGCAATATTTAACAATGAAGAACAAACAATTATGTATGGATTTACATTGATTTTTGGGAATATTTATGTCATTTACATGTCTCTGCTGTTATTCCATAATGATATGACATTTTGAGCTGCAGTAAGTACTGGTGTGCCACTGCCAACTACGAGAGCAATCAGAAGGAGAACAAGGTGTTAACTACAGCAATCGGAATGGGAAAAAAAATATTTTAGGTGACGTGTGGCGGAAGTGTCACCCAGCGAGAGGAAAAAAAGACGTCGTCATGACAACACCCATTTTAATACATTGGCCAGCGTATTCAGAATAAAATTGAATAACAAAACTGCAATTTACAGAAAAGTGCGTTTTCCCACTTATTCATCACTGTGATATGTAGACTTGTGACTTTATTCATGTTTGGGTGTATCCTGGCGTCACATTAATAAGCCACCGTAGTTTGTGCAACATGCCTCGGGAATACAGGCTAGTTATGAATGATGCGGACTAAAAACGTGTAAACTTAATGTTAACTGATCATTAGGGATGTCACGTTTGACTTGCTCATTAAAGTACTAAGTGTGTAAGTGCGTGCGTTTATATTTGTTGGTTCAACTCAGCGACTGTTTTCTAAGTGTGTGTGTTTAAGCTTTTGTTTAGTGTGCTTGCGCGGTCGCCACATTTTCCTCGTAATCCATATGGCTCGTGGTGCAATAGAATTGAACTTCACGGTGATCGTTTTGGCACATCTAACAATTTTATTCCCACCGACGTCAGTCATGTCAACCCCAAACCATTTACAGACTACAGACGACGTGGACTCGTGCCCGCTATGAATCGGATTCCTGCTCGACACTCTGTTTGAAACAGCGCGGACAGAGTCACATGACCGGGTCCTGCCCGCTGAGTTGACGAATGACTATCACTTGCTCCTCCTCTGCCGTCAATGCACACTGATTTTCAACATTTCCTCATACTTTGCGGCCGTCGACTGACTTGAGTCGTTATGCTTTCAGACGCAGTATTAATACAGTACTCGATAATGTAAAATTACACATCGTGAAAGCAAGATTGACGATGATATCGACAACGATACATATCGTCCACCTCTAATGCAAAGTATTTTTATCATTCTGTTCATCGATGGAGTAATTGATAGAATAATCGACCATAAAACATTTGTGATTGACAGCCCTACTCTTTTCCTTAAAAATCCAGGCAAACCAAACAAGAGCTAAATCGAAATAACTGCATCAATTGGAGCAGGCTGAGTGCTCTCCAGCATTACCTCTACAGATGTGTACCATACTGACTCCATTTGTAGGCTGGTGAAGTTATAAAGGCCTCACAGAGTTGAATTTACCATCCCAAATGTCATTCATGTCATAGATAACATACAGCTAAAGTTAACTATATGGGCGCAAAATAATGTTGTTTCTAGAGACTTTAAAGGCTTTTTTATACTCCTGCAGGCGACGTCCATGAGCACGTCACTGCGGAAATGCCGCACGCAGTTTGTCTTTATACTCGCGCGCAACCCACACGCGTTGTTTTGAAAATGTGTTGCAGTTTCACTCCAAGTCTGGGGTCGTCGCTACGGCTGATACTGACAATGACAGCGCTGACAGAATTTCCTCAGCCTTTTATGGCCAATTCCGGTCAGCATTTTTACAGCCGAGCAACGATCAAAAGGACAGCGACAACAATGGATATCGTGCCTGCTACAACAAAGATACCTAGATGACCAAAAAAAATCTTTAAGAGATAACTCAATGCATTTCAGTTACCGTCAATTAAATATGGATTTTCGCTATGGCCCGGTCCCTCAACATGTCCACCATCAATACATCAAGACTACTAAACAACGTCAGCAGCCCAATTCACTTCATTTTTCCTGGCAGTAGTTACGACCCATTAATCCACAAGACATTATTCCTCGCAATAATCCTTAAAAGGTTCTATTTATTTGTAATTTTTTTAATTGCATGTTTTGAAAGCAGCTAAAAAATAATTTTAAAAAAAAGTTCCGCTCGATTAAATAAAAGTTTTATTTTCAAATCATACTCCTTGTTTCATTTTCTCCTTTACTTCTTTGGCTTGTGGCAAAGATCACTCACTAAACATTGGAAAAAATTCAATAAAATATTTTTGTTTATGCTCCGAAAACAGTACACATTATTTAAACAAACATATCACTGCATCTTGTGATGGAATCGGTCATTAAATTTTAACTCTGTGATTGGTGATAGGCCCTAAAAATCCTGATCATGTAAAGCCTGCGCAATTCTCACATAAAGTTGTGGCCATTCGGCTTTTGGTTGAAATTTTAGGATCAAACTTAAGTGGACTATAATATTTACAGGTGAACTGATTTCAACCTTTTCTAAACTGAGAAACTGAACTCTCCAGCTGTTCAGTGTGTTCGTACTTTGTGCACAACTTGCTGTTCTCTAACAAGGAGCTGAATGGCAAAATTCACAACAGTTGTTTGCCCCATGAATGGACCAATAGATTTCCAACGACAGCCAAGTCTATGACACTCTTTGACTTTTCCAGTCTCTGCAACCCGCTAATGACGCTCAGTGACCAATTCCCTCTCAGAACATCCTGTTTCACATTGCAAATGTATGTTGATCAATCATTAGGTGTCGTCATGGTCTCAGTGTCAAAATGTGATATTGACATCGCGTGGCACAGTTGGTCATTGATTTAATTTTTTTCTCAGTTTAGAAAAGGTCAAATTCAGTTTACCTGTAAAGGTTATGGTGCAATTGAGGTTCATCCTGAAATTTAAACCGCAAGCCGAATAGCTTTTTGTGACTATAGTAAGAACCTGTTTGAACCATATTAGTGATATACTTCAAGATGTGACAAAACACTGCTTGGTGATTATATTTTCTTTTATATTTACCAGCCAAGAAAAGCTTGAAACTGTTTTAAAGATTAATAGAATATCAAAACAGTTTCCAATTATTGTTAACACCTCTAATCCACATTTTGAGCTAGCTTCCTCGATTGCCTTCATTAAGTGACGTGCAGTGCGCTACATACAAGAACACTCCGCACTTATTTATTTCAACCAAAGGCACACTTAGACATATTGTTAAGTACTGTCATAAGTTTTTGTCGTGCTATCGTTTCAGTACTGACATCAGCATTGATACATGCAGGTATAGTATCAATGTCAAAATGTTGGTATTGTGACAACACTAGTGGATACAACTGTAATTTGCAGATGAATGGATGAAAATGGTCAAATGGAATGGACAAGTGAACCATGAAAATGTTTAATAAAAAGACAATTCAAAAAAAACAAACACTGCAGGCATCTGTTCAATACTTGCACACAATTCACTTTCTGAGATCTGCAATATCTGTGTACTTTTTTGGTGTGCGCCGGATTCAGATGTTACCCTGAACAGAGTTGATCAAACAAAGCACTAAACAGAGCAATCGTTCCCGGGTTTATTTCAACCAAACCAAATGTGCATAATGTGACCAAAAAGTGTCAACATTCTCACCTGCAAAACACGTTTTAGAAAATACAGCACTAGCAGAACAAACTGGTGCATGTGCACATTGTTTGGATATAAATTAATTTGTAGTGTTTTTGCAGCTCTGTATGAATTGGGTCGTTTAACAGCACTGCTGTCTGTATGCAAAGTCTTTCAAAACCCCCAAAAAAGAAGAAAACTACTGTTTTGTGTGTAAGCGTACCTGTTTGTGTTTCAGGCTCTAAAATGCAACGTAAACAAACAGCCAAAAACACATTTTAGGATTTGACAATTTGGCATTGTGCAAATCTAAAAGTTTCCCAAAACCCTTTCTGGCATGATGGGAGTTGAAAAAACGCTGTCTGTCACAAGGTTTAAGCTTTTCCTGGAAAAATGAACCTACTCCAATGCATATTCAACAGAATAACTACAATACAATTGATGAAGGTATTTTGTTGGCACCCAACTAAGCCATCTTCCCAACATTCCTGTGTTGTGAATCCAACCTACTAAATGGTTCCATCCTACCCACAAACGCACTAACTTCTCTCATGTGGCTAATACAATTGTGTAGCTGGGATGTGTATAGAAGAGAAGAAAAACAACAAAGTGGCGGGAAGCATTTAAGGCATATAATCAATGTCCGAGGGCCGCTGTGTATTCAGTCAAACATGGCAAATGATGTCTTAACCTTGAGCAAGCAGGCGTAACGTGTGCATGGCATCAAATAGACAGATTGGGGAGGGTGATCCAATAAGTGGAATTGATTATGCAAGATAAGTGTATCAATTAGTGTTCATAATAAACAATGTAGCTTCTGCATCACCGCCAACAACCAAAAGCAAGCAAAAGCGCAGAGCGAATGAAATAACCAATCCAGTTACATGGTCTGGTCAGTGGCCCATTTTGGAGGGAAGTCACTGCATGTGTGTGTGCGAGTGGCTTTTTCACACGTCCTCACCGTGACACTGCACGTCGACATCGAGAACTCTGGTTCACCCCACTCCAGCTGTTGGGAAGAGGGCAATCGCAGGGCAGGGAGATCGCTCTTGCCTATTATGACGGGATGAACATCATGCACACAACTATGTAATCACACAGCTCCACGCACAAAGGCTCCGCGTCAAAGCCCATCCCACCTAATGGCCAAAGCTTCATACTGCTAACGGGTGCTCAGGGAGGCAATGAGGTTTGCAGTCTATATATCCATGACCCCTGGTTGACTTCGATCCCCGTTCACCTCCCCCTTCATGACCTGGCAATGGCACCCTATTAGATGGGGGGAGTGGGGTGGTGGGGACAGACGGACGGGTATGGGATCTCGTTGAATGGTGCACTCTGACACAAACACCGGAGAATTGACTACGCAAATCTCACAAATGGGGTCAGGGATGGTGCTTAGCAATTTGTTTTGATTTTTTTTTTTTTCTCCCTTCCCCAACTTCCCTCAAAGCCTCTCTCTCCTCTTCTCCTTGAGGAATCATAACTGCAGGCGATCATGCGAGGCAATGATGCGCCACTGGAAGGCTGTGAAAACTGGAGGGCGATCGTGCAGTGGCCTGCGGCTGTTGCACACACTGTTTGAAAGCAGTCAGCTCATGTTGTCTAACATAATAGGTGCAAACAAATCTAACATCACGGACAGTCACACACTGACGCATCAATAACAGGGCTACTTTAAAACAAGAAGTGAGGAACTTAAAATCTACAACTCAACACGTGAATAAACTTTTTTTTTTTTTTAAATCATGAAAAGAGCTAGATTTTGTAAGTTATTTTCTAAAAGGTAATTCGTGGGGCAGCAAGGTAATCACCAGCTGAGTCAGAGAAGAAGCTTGATCTCTGCTCGTCTTCAGAGGAGCACCATTCGCAGCTAAGCAGGTCACTGTGTTAAGGCCCTGACACACCAAACCGACGTCGGGGGTCGTTAAGCGTCGTTGCGTCTTTAAGCGCCGTCTGATTGTTGTAGTGGCCACCGTCGTAGTGTCGTAACCCGTCTGTAAACGTCTTGGGGGTGTTTACGTATGTTGAATCGGCGTCGCCAGTCGTGACATTTGGTCACTCTGATTGGCTCTTAGCTAGCAAATCAGCGCGCGGCGCACCAACAGGAAGTGACAAAGGTGGAAAAACAGTGAGCACGCCTCCGTTGCCTTAATCTTACATGTACAAGAGGGAGGGTTGACAATGTAAGTATTTCACAATACCGTGTCAAGAACGTGATGGTTTGCTTTGCGTGGGAGTTCATCGTGAGCGAAGAATAGAGCTGAATGCATTGTTTACGTTGTTATAATCCGGCCAACAGCTTTCCAGTTGGAGTTTTCTAACCATGACAAATGGTGACTACCGCCGATGGTATGGAAGGGTATTACATCTGATGCATGCGCAGAAGGTACTTTAATGGTCAGCGTCGCTGTCTGTCGTTGCGGTGTATTCCTCCAGCGTGACGTGCCGACAGCCGGCCGGACGCCACAGGGGGCAAGCATCTGTCACTGTTGGCCAGCGTCTTTTTGGTGTATCAGGGCCTTTACACAGACTCCTTATGAGTGCATCCTACTTTCTTGGCTAATCCTTTTTCGCGCCTGCATGCTGCCTTCAAGGAAGCTGGGTGCTCGCAAAGGCATGTTCACACCCACAAAGGGCACAGATAAGACGGGAGCCAGTCAAAACAGTAGCATGGAGCAGTCTAAGTCCTCCAAGATGTGCCGTATGCACTGGTTAGCAGGTGACAGGCCACTAAGCTAGTTGGAAAAAGAAAATAAAGAGTGTGAATACTCTGCCAAAGTTTGTTTTCGGGCATACATCAGAATGTTCTCATAGCTTGTATTTCTTCGTCATTTGTGTGTACATGTCCCTGGCTCTAAGAAGCAGAGGTTCGTAACCGACTGTTCTCTCTCTCTCTCTCTCTGATCAGGTTACAAAAGTGGGTGTGTTCCCGCTTTCCTCTGTCGCCTGCATGTCTGCCTCTCCCGCGCTCTACAGCTCATTCTGCCTCTCTTGCTTTCTTCTCACTCCATGTCTCTGTTCCGCTCTCTCTCTCTCTTTCAGAGCTGTGTGGTTTACATCACCCAGCCTCATATGGCACCACTATGCACTCCGCTGTTCTCTTTGGCTCAACTGTGTTCGTCCCGTTCTGTTTGCGCCAACCTGTCCAGACGGAGAACAGAGCTGCAGACGGTCAATGCTGGCAGGGAGCCATGTGACTTCCTCCCCCTGTTGACCTCTGCTAACAACTGACCCGCCAGACGTCTAACAAAGTTGCAACATACTTCAATTGTTTGCATGGACCAAAAGCAAGAAAATGACAAACCGCACACTTACTCAACCCATTTAGGCCGCGAGCGCATAACTGCGCTTCTACCACTAAAGCCGGGAGTGCTGTTGCGTGTTTCTACCTTTAAAGCCGGGAGAGCGTATACGTCATTTTCTTTTTTTTAATCAAATTCTCGGTCTCTTAGACAGTAAAATGCATCAGATCAGTGTCGTTAGCCATCAGAGGATGTCCGCAACTTTTTCGGGAGTAAAGACGGACCGTAGTCAATCATGGGAGCTCTGAAATAAGTGACGGCAGTGAAAAAAGCGACGCATTTGAACAAGTCGATTGTGATATATGGTTAAGATATATGTTTGTAGACAGTGACAATATCAACAGAACAGAGGATGGTAATTACTACTTGATTTGTTTTGTTTTGCTTTTTATTTGAAAATAGTGCTTCTCTTGAACTGGCAAAAAAAAAGGTCATTTTAACATATTTGATTGAAACAGTAAAGATTAATAAACTCAGGCCTGTTTGAAAGCCCGGTCTAAGCTTTCAAATTCTTTTGGAATTATGTTTCTATCTAATACAGGGGCTGACATATCAATTATTTTGTAGGTGTTGAATTTCTGGGAAACCTTTAGGTTTTTGAGGGTGATTCCAAAGGTGATCATAGGTTTAAAAGAGATGTTTAACCAGTTGCTTTAGGCCATAATGGGTTAAGCAGCATTCATATTGTTTCCGATTATGTCGTAAACTGCAGCAACAAATGCCAGGTAGCACAGAGTGCAGTGCTAACCATAAGTACAACTACATATTTCTTGTGTTTTACCATCCACACAGTGCTAAGAGGTCAATATGAAAAATGAATGTCACAGTGCTTTTGTTTGTAAGTGTGTGCTTCATTAATAGAGAACAGTTGCAATCTTACCTTGTCCTTCTCATGAGGCAGCAGGCGGACAGGGGGCAGTGATTCCAGGGATACCATCCCAGTGCCGTCATTGTGGGAGCTGCTGCGGCTGATAAACAGAAAGAGTGGACCCTGCTTTGCCACACGTCCATGGGCCACCGCCCTTTTGAGGGCCACCCTTAGCTGCTGGTGGAAGATGCCAGGCCCCATGGAGCCGCTGCCTGACAGGTAGGCTGCCACATCAGCCTGGCACTTGAGAAAGCGCTCAATGTTTTTCAAGCAGGAGCCACCTGGCTCGTGGAGGCCCTCCAGTGCCCGCTTGATCAACTTGTTCCAGTCAAGTCCAGGTCTCTTCCCCAAATGGCTTTGGAAGCTCGCACCACTGCTGCTGCCGCCGCCACCACCACCACCGCCGCCGCCGCCGCCGCTGCTGCTGCTGCTGCCACCTCCGCCTCCAGAGCTGCCACCCCCTTTGGGCTTGGGAAGAGCCAAGCGCCCAGGGTTTTCAGGATCCTTGTAAGAGTTGAGACCTTTGTTGGTAACCTTAAGGATGGTCCCATCTTTAACACTAAGTTCTAACTGTTCCAGAATAGTCTTGCGGTCCAGGCCATGGGACATAGAGACAGCATTGCAAATGCGCTCCTCGGACGGTCGCTGCTTCTGTTTCTTGACCTTCTTGATGGCCTCAAGGATCCACTGGGTGTATGTTGGGCTGGCCAGTTTCACCATGACTGCAGTCTCTCAGGGCGCGGTGGCCCTGGGGCCTTCCCTCAATCACCAAACAAAAAAATGTGAACTACAGGCCAAAGACAGACACCTGGCCTGCGCCGAAGCGCCGCCCACCTCCTTTCCTTCTCGTTGTATTTTTTTCTCCGCCGCTTACTATCCCTTGTCTTGGGGCCGCACAGAGACTCCTTCTGTAGCAGGGTATGAACAACACGGTAGTAAGCAGCTAACCATAGCACAACCCCCAAAACCAAGTTCTCCACCCAGTAAAATCAGGCCCACCCACTTCAGTTACAGGGCAGATGCTGGTATTGATGTACGAACAGTTTTCTTCAACATAAAATGTAAAACTAGAAAGAGAAGGATATACACTACACATAGGGCTGTGTAGACCAGAAAGAAGTCAATTTACAGTCACTGATAAAGTAAGCACAGTCTCAATGTGAGTTGCAAAAGGTGGCCATGTTCTCCAAGACATGAGTGACAAAAGTCTGTGTGGGTATTTGTGATGTATTCTAGTTCTTGAAAAATCCCTGACTCCAAGGTTCCTTGCCCTCACGTATCCTTATTCCTTTTACTGTGTTTTTCAAATCCAGCAGTTTGGGAACCTCAACACCAGGACGGAGTAGATGGGGCTGATCACCCTCATCTCTATTGCACTTCAGCAGCACCACCCTGCAAAACAGAGGTAAAAAAGACAAAACATGCAGTTAAAAATACATTTCAAAAAAGCATCAGTTCAGATGACATAGAGATAACCTGAGGAAGGGAAAAAATAAATAGCGGCGCACCATGAACTAACGTTATATAAACAAACTCCTGCTTACACTGCTGATAATGAATCTGAGTAACATGGCCAATCTCAGATAATGTTTTAGAACGCTAAAAAACGTTTATCATATTTTCAATATGTTCCTAAATGTAACACTACCAACACATACAATAAGTAACAGCCACCAAATACAAGCATGCTGTTTTAGCTTGTAGCGTTACTGTTAGCAAACATTGGCCGAGAGGCAAAGCTCAAAATCAAAGCTTGGTCAGTTGGCCCACATTGCTCAAGTGTTTCCTGTAGTTTTGTTTACTCTCAATGGTACAATACGCAGCCAAGTGTGGCAACAAGGCTTCCCGCTAAATGCTGTTGTTTAGCGAGCTAGCGTTAACTGCTAGCCAGTGTGCTAACGTTACGACTGTGTTACTAACGTTAGTCGTCAGGCCAAAACGTAAACAGTGACAAACACGCGGCTAGCACGAACACCAGCCCGAAATAAGCCATTTCCTTCTTTTGCAGCCACAACAACAGCATCGCAACAACCACGGCCAATAATACCAATGTGAATGTCATTCTCTTATTAACGTAACATCGCGGCCTTGTACTGGGCACAATGCAACTTGCTGACGGCCATACCAGCTAGCGGGCAAGTGCAGGAATTAAGGTATCATAGCCAAACATCGTGCGCCATTGAACGTGGAGGGGCCCGCGGTTTTCAAGCTTCGCCGCGGGACATTATCCACTGACCCCTTCGACAAGTCGAGTCCCAACGAGCGATCCCCATCTCGCTGACGTCCGACGTCCGCCCTCCGCCGTCAGCCTCCCTCCCACGTAACACTCCGCCAGCCTGTGCTGCGGTGAAGACAAGGCCGCTGGAGCCGAGCGGCTAGGCCTCGGATCCCCTCTCCGTTCCTCCCCCCACCCTCCTCAGCGCTCAGCAGCCGTCCGTACCCCTCGCTCCTTCTTCCTCTCGAGGTCCCTCCGAAAAAGCCCGAGCTCCGGTTCTGGTTTGCGGGGGGGGCGGTGGGGGTGGCGGGCGAAGCTCAGATCGAGATACACTGTTTACAAAAGAGCGCGGAGCCCCTCCGTCCCTCTCATGCTGTTACTCACCGGAATTCCGTGTCGATCCGCCGGGGGAAGGGTGCTAAAACCGCGCAAAACGGAGACAACAACAAGCCTAAAAATGCAGCCAGATACCAGAGGCTCTCGAGCCGACGCCATCTTTGAGTGAAACGGAGCACGGCGGTGGGGGAGGGGTAACGCTGAACAGTCAGGCTGGGCCAAGGGACCGTCTGCATGGTGCGAGGCGAACATCCAGGGGTAGTAACATTCACAGCAAGACGGTGGGGGCGGCGGCGCGCTGTTGCTATGAGAGGGCTACGGATATTGCCTGGGCACGTGAAATGGAAGAAAGGGACAGATGGTGGTGGTGGTGGAGGGGTGCGGGGTGGAGGGGGGTGGGCACAGTTGAGGTAATCTCACAGTCTCTTCTGTTGTGCTACAGCCGAGCAGGAGATGATGCAAGGGAACGTCTGCATTTTTCTTCGCGGCTGCAGGGGGGGTGGGGGGTGGGGGGGAAATCAAATCAAAGCCAATGAGCATGCGTTTAACGTTAGAGGGTATTTAAAGATCAAAGTGAGACCCAAGGAAGATTGACTCCTGCATTCATTACAGAAATTCTCCAAATTGAAAGTTATCTACTGTGTTGCACGTCGTGGAAAAGCATGTCATCCTCTGTCACTGCAGAGAACTGTAGTCCACTGATGTACAGTATCGATTACCCAACACAATACAGTATGGTCTTTCCACTAAGAAACAATTATGTTAATTGTCTTATTCATTAAACGACAAAGTGTGTTTAATCATAAATGTGTGCCGTAGATCTGTCATGCTCACGTATGGGAGACGAAAATCCACACCAGAGTGTGAGTTCAATCTGCCCTCAAGGAACTATAATGAGTATAATAAAATAAGATGAATAATAACTCAAATCTTGGCCCGCCTGTGTGGAGTTTGCATGTTCTCCCCATGCGTGTGTGGTTTTCTTTCCACATGAAAAACATGCATGCGAGGTGAAGATTCTAAAACAAGGGATCAAAATCACGGGACAGATCGTAGTTATGATTTCCCTTATCTGTTATAGTGTGATAAAAAATTGATAGCTGAGAAATGAGAGGACAATGGAAACAGTTTCTTCAACTATTCTTTCAAGTTATTTTAAAGTCATGTTCGATCATGAAAATGCTCACACTCGTCGCAAATGTTATTACAATTGAAGATAATTTGCAATTTTGGTGCAGATTTTAACAATAAGAGAACCATGATTTGCTTTAGCAGGCCACATAAAATGATGTGGCAGGCCACATCTGGCCACATGGATTTAAGTTTGACACAAATTGTGCTTGTTTGTGTATATCGGGGGTCTGCAACCCACGGCCCCAGAGTCACATGTTGAATATTTTAATTGGCTATTATTTTCAATTGGACAGCTGACTCCACATTTAATAAAACAATGACAAAAGAGATGGCATTTTTGGTTTGCATTTTTGGGTGGTTGCAGGTGGATAATCTAAATTTGCATCTAATTTCATGAATAATTGGATCACTTAAATAGACATTTTATTTCTTTATTTATTTTTATTTATTTATTTATTTATATGCAGCGTTATCTTCACTCTAAATGTCAAAACGTTTATGAGGCTTCCAGTATTTTTTTTTTCCCTGTGGGAGACGATCAAAATGGCTCTGAGTATTAAAGGTTGGCGACCTCTGGTCTATATGTGTCCAGCAATTGGCTCGCAACCAGTCCAGGATGGGTCCAACCTTTTGCCTAAATTCAGCTAGGATAAGCTCCAGCTCACCTGCAACCATAGTAAGGGCATGGGCTGTAGAAAATGGATGGGAGGATGTTTAATAAGCCTAATAATGAGTTCACTGCGCCAGAGCTCAGCTCCTAATTATACTAATACATATGAAGAACATAAACGTAAAAAAGGTATCATTTATGTTACATCATATGTTACATATGTATTGGACTCATTAGAGTCATCCTAAATTGCATGCCTAACATGCATTTAATTTGTATGTGCAAAGTGCTGGCCGAATTTTACAAAAAGGTATAAAAACAAGAAACTGTGATTAAAAGAGGTTCTGTCAAATTAATCATCTAAGATACCGCATCTTGTAACACACATTGCCCTTTAAATTATTAAGATGCAATAGGAAAGCTTTAATTAAAAAAACCCAAACAAATCAAAACAAATTATGGGAAAACAATTTTCACATCAACACAAAACAAGTTGCTATCAGAAACTGACAGCAGCCCCTTTCAATTACCTACAAATGCTGAAAACCCCCCAGGTGAAAATTAAATCATCCGCAGCTTTTGAGTAAATCCGTGTGCATGGCAGTCCTCAGAGACGTAATGTAGAGTCTCTTATGGGGAGCAATTAGACGTGAGTTTTCCCATGCTGGGGGTATCTTGTGAGCGGGTGAGCTGCTCTGGGTTGACAAAGTGATCATCAAATTAAAATGTCATGGGTGTGGTTTAATCGCTGTTTATCTGGTACAGACTACAGTACTTCTTGAGGGACAGATAAATCACTTCTGCAATGACAAGGCACTCCTTATACTCAACGCATGTATTATCATGCAGATAAATAACACGGTCAGCTACTACATCACCTCTTGAAGACTCACATAATACATTAGCGTGTACAGTGGATCAGCTAACAGATGGACAATATTCAGGAGAAGCCAACACCACCTCTATCCATCTATGAATAAATAATGGCCTAGTACACCATGATCCACTGCACAAACTGCCCAACAATATACAACAAAACAGCCCACTCAGGGTGGCAAATGTGGGCGGCGGGGTCAAGTTGTTTCTTCCTAGTGATCGGGAAAGACAGTTTCTCACGTTTTCAGTCATAATAGAGCAGGACAATCAGTCTGGAAAATATTTTTATGCTTCACATGAGTGCCACCCGTTTCCTTAATGTGCTTGGTGAAAGAGGTGATTCTTAGAATTGGTTTGATTTAATTTTGAACAGTGTTGATTAACATTTGTAGGCAAGATACTTAAATGGGAATGAGATCAACATTACATCATAAATCAATATTTACTGATTTAATTAAAGTTATTGTCAAATCATAGACCCCACTGCTGAGATGATTTAATTGACTACAGCTATTTCTTTCTTGTTTTACTTTTGTCTACAGGATATGCATTTGTAAAATGGCTGTGAAGCATTTCATGTAGATACGAATGATGTTGGTCAATGTTGGGTTTGAATATACTGTACTGTAGTGACTTTTTTAATAGTAGAGGTCTAGAAGTATACTTTTATTGTAATGAGTTAATTCTCATATCAGTTCAGTGTAAAAAAAAATGAACAGAGGCATTTAGTTATAATTTCCTACCACTTCTACGTAAATGTTTTGGCATGCAGACAAGGAAATAAGTAATCCCGGTCTTCCTTTAATCCTCTTAATCCCTCCTTTTAAAATGTCTTTTCTCTGTGCACCCACCTGCTCGACCTGTGAGCCCTCAGTATGTGACACCAGGGTCCACCTGCCCGCCTGCAGAAACTGCAGCTCATCCCGTCTTACTTCTTGCTGGTATTTTGTGGCCCGTTTCAACATAGGCTTTAAATGATGATCGTTGTTTGTCTCACTTCTTTTTGCAGCTGCATGTGAAATGCCTCATTGAGTATTGGCTTTAAAATAGAATGTGACTGATTGCCTGTTAAGATTCAGTAGATGCTTATGAATTGAGTCCACCTGCGGCTATGACGGGATGTCCATTGTTTTAAATAAGGCTAATAAATATATGATTAACTTAATATCAAGTTATATTGTAATTGGGATACGCCACTGTTTTGGACATCACAGGTACTGCATTTAAGGCCTATAGTCTTAAGTTATCACATTGTTTATTTCTTTGATACAGGACAGTCATGAAATAACACTATTGCCTGAAAAGGCTGTGATTGGCTGGCGACCAGTTCAGGGTGTACCCTACCTCTCCCCCAAAGTAAAATGGCTCCAGCTCACCCGTGAGCCAAATGAGGGCTGAAAAGGTCCATTTTTATCTGTTGAATTCTACTGGTTGGAAATTACTACACTTGAATATAAGTTACAATTTTTTTTTTTTTTTTAAATAATTCATGTCGATAATCTTTTCAGACTGGGGTGGAACGGTGATCGACTGGTTAGCACGTCCACCTCACAGTGCAGAGGTCCTGGGTTCGATCCCGTGGGAGGCCTTCCTGTGTGGAGCTTGCCGTGCCTGCATGGGTTTTCTCCGGGACCTCCGGTTTCCTCCCACATTCCAAAAACATGCATAGTAGGTTGATTGGACACTCTAAAATTCCCCCTAGGTGTGATTGTGAGTGTGGATGTTTGTTTGTCTCTGTGTTCCTGCGATTGGCTGGCAACCAATTCGGGGTCTACCCCGCCCACTGCCCGAAGACAGCTGGGATAGGCTCTAGCACAACCGCGACCCTTGTGCGGATAAGCGGTGTAGATAATGGATGGATGGAATCTTTTCGGACAATCGTCTCTCTTTTCTTTTTTTTTTTTAATTCAAAAGTATCCCAGTAACTTTCCGTTCATTTTTTATACAGTTTTTTTCTGGTCAAAGTTGACGGGAAGTCCTCTGGCAAAAGGGAGATCCCACCATGGACTGCTCAATCCTGGTAACTCGAACATTCTAATCTACTATACAGATAGAACGGTATGGAGGAAGGATATGAAGGATTTTGGAAATATAACCTTTAGTTATCCTAAAAAAACAAATCAATTACTAATGCTTTACAGTCTTCAGACATTGAGTCACCAAATAATTCGTTTTCACAAACCTTTTGGGCCAGGTTATGCATAATTTTGGGCTTCGCGATCACAGGTTTGGTATCCTTAGGGTTGTGGCTTTTGATTTAGCATAATATAAACATTGGTCAATCGCTCTGCTTCTACTAGCTTAAAGGAATAACAGAACTGTACTGACGTCACAGACATGCAGAGTAAAGACGGTTTGTTCCAAAATGTCGTAATAAGTGTTTTCATGCGCGCCGATCGGATGATCAGTCGACATAAACCACCCCTCTCGTTCAGAACAAAATCTTGATCGGAATGGGCTTGATCGGGTTAGACGTTAGAATATTCTGAATGGGGTGTGTCCAGGAAGCATTTTTATTCCGATTAGATTTTTAGTCCGAATAAATGTGTCCATGTAAACGGAGCCACTTATTCAGAAATTTCAGAACAAACCATTTTTACGAATGCTTTATCTGTGACGTCAGTATACATATTTCTGTTCTTCCCGGAAGCTAGTAGAAGCAGAGCGAGTGAAAGACATGGCAGGCGCAAGACTGAACTGGTACATGCAGCTCCATTAGGAAGTGTTGACTCGACGTAACAGAGCAAACGGGAAAAATATGCAAAATAATGCTTATGTTTAAAGTAAAAATGGACAGAGCGATGTTTTGTTGACATGGAAGTCGTTACGGCTTCTTCTTCTACGCTTTCCGGTATATTTGGTCAATCTGCACATGTCAAAATAACTTGCTCCACTCGAAAGTGTGATGCGTGAACACGCAAGTCCTAATCGGATCAATATTTTTTGTGTCCATGAAAACAGTGCATTCGATCGTAATTTGAATCCAAACTCTTCTCAAAGAAATTGTGTCCATGCAAATGTCGGGAATGCGGCTAATTGGGTCCAACTATGCAATCCCATTGGTCTACACTGACAGGCTGTATAGCTACAGAATGCATAAGCAGCAAAGAAGCCCGTGCTGACCACATTTGTGAGTTCCTGTTTTTTTTGGGAGTGCTGCTCTTTGATTAGAGTGAGGCAGTGTCCATGACTGCTTTTTTTGTCTGTGTGAATCTAGCAAGCTTCCTGCTGGGCCTGGCTCATTGCCAAGTCCCCAAACTCTCAAACCAAATGAAGCCTCCTCTCCTGAAAAGAGCTGAAATGTACAACGGAAATTTCCAAGCCCAGTCCGCCCAAGAACGTGCCCCCACCCATGGAGTAAGAACACCATCCATACTCCACCCTCTGTGACCCATGCTCCCGCCCCTGCCCGAAATCTAAAGAGACAGACAGCAGCTGGAAGGTGAAGTGCAGCTTGTTGGTACTGAGCTCCAACTCAAAGCAGACACCTCTGGACTGCACACTCCAACTTCCTGCCCGCTTCCTCAAAACGGCACCTCCTTCACTTGTGAAGTGCACTAGACCTCCGCAGATTACACCTGTTTGTTCATCTGACACAAGCGGTAGAGAATTCTTGTCTTGACAAATCAATGGCGCGGCTGGTTAACAGTCGTTTAAGTGGCTGTGCACTTACAACAGGGACCTCTGACAAGCCCATTAACATGAACTAATAGGTGCGACTTTAACACCATTAAGAACAGGAGACAAGAGAGCGGTTATAGTGGTAAACATTGCTGAAGCTGGACTACTCTGACTAAAGTGAGGATGCTTTTCATGAGTGGGCGTGTGTGTGTGTACTGACTGCCCTCCATAATTATTGGCACCCCTGGTAAATATATGTTGTTTAGCCTCTAATTATTTCACATTTTGACTAAATGATATAGGACCAAAATAAAATGCAATAAACAGAGGAAAATCCAACCTTTAATTTAAGTGCATTTATTCAGTGGTGGCGGGGGGATCCCAAGTTAATCAAATAATTTGACATCAAATCACCCAATCTTCTCCTATGAGGTTCACAAAATGGGAGAATACAGAAAGAGGGATCATTCCTCTTTGCACAATCTCTTTAAATCATCCAGCTACCCGGGTCCTCTCTACCACTCTACTATTAGCCCCCTCCACAGGTTTTCAATGGAGTTGATGTCTGGGGACTGATGGCTGTGGGAGGAGCTTGAGTCTGTGTCTGACGAAGCATTTCTACAATTTTCAGTATGCTTTGTTTATTTTAAGGATTTTAACACACCTTAACCAGGGATGCCAGTAATTATGGGTGGTGCAGTCTATACGTATACTGTATGGGTCATTTTCATATTTATTATCATATCAGTTTGATTAATAATAGGTGGAATTCTTCCCCATTCTTCCATGATGCACAACTTGAGGTCAACAGTCTGGGGTCTCGTTGCCAGATTTTGCACTTCATAATGAGCCACACATTTCCAATGAGATACAGGTCTGGACTGCTTGCTAGCAGGCCAATCTTACCCGCAGCGATAGGCACTTTACCCTTCCTCCATGCTCCGTCCGTGAACTGAGCACCCTTCGTCCCTGTCCCTCCGTCCTTATTCATAAAAATAATCGTCGTCCAGTATAATAAGGTACTAATGTTAACAGTTAGTTAACAAAACAATTGCTATCCACCTTTTTCCTACGCCCAATACATACCATATCCCGGTTTACATACACAAGACAGGCAGGGCGTGTTTCTGTCAGTTGTCTGTGTGGCGTCCTGTGTTATAATTGATGGTATTGCATGTTTTGAACCACTAGAGGGCAGACTATGCCTGTGCAATGTTACTGCAGAGAACGCACATGAAAATTGTTGTGCAGGCAGTTATTTAAGTCGGCTACGTGGTATCGCAGAAGAGAACAGTGGTCTTGCTGAACCCAACACAACACGTCAGTGTTTAAGTGGATAAGATTGTATAAGGGTGAAGCTAGACACATTGCTGTCCATTGATGTGCCGCGTTACAATGGGAACAGAATGTTTAACTGCCCCACATGAATCAGTTTCTATTCCTTTGTCTTTCCAATTGGCATTTTTAATGGAAAAATGCAGTCAACAAATTGTTCCCAAATTTTCCGCATCTTATCATTGAAGCGTACCGGTCTTCAACCACAAAGCCTTTTTTGTAAACGAAAACTTCCGACTGTGGATGTTACAGATTAAATAAATTACGAGAGGGAGATGCTATTAACAGAGTTCGTACAGCTACAGTTTGACGGCGAGTTTTTGAAAGTCATTAGCTGGTCCTACTTTGGTTCGTAAAGCATGGTATGCAACGAATTCAAAATGAGTTGTTTTAGAAGAACTCCTCCAAGTACGACAAGGGATGTGCGAAGGTTGGCTGGCTTTTCTGACTACGAACCTCTTTGTTGCCAGCGGTACTTGGTTAGGAGGCAGACATCTTAGCGGCAAAGCTATACGTTTACAACAGTTTGAGTGTGTTGATTTTTGTCAGGTGCAGGTGTAATGCATCGTGTACAAACCAACAGAGTGTCGGAATGGTGTATGTTTATACTTCTCATCCAACCCCCAATCAAAATCACTTAAAACATTTTTACTAAACTCATTCATTGCCAGATATTTTCAGACCCTCTTTTAGCCTAACGTTTGAAAAAAATTGAAAAAATATAAATAACGTCCTGTGATTAAATGGCTGGACTGTGAAAAGACAAGTAAATTCATCAACGGCAGTGAATGAGTTAAGCAAGGTAACAAAGTATTTTTACTTTGTTACATGACACCTCTACTCACAAACAAAGGCCCAGGAAACTGGGATTGGATAACTGGAGCACAATGTCAAAAAAGAAAGAAAAGAGCAGGAAAAGTAAGACAACAAAAGGATGACAATGGAGGTACTTTGTACTATGAAGCAGAATAAGTAAAGGTCTTTGTGACCTTGGTTGGTTCTGGAAGTTTGTTGTTGCACCTTGTAAAAAAAAAAAATAGTAACATTTTCCCCAAGATGCTGCTGCACCGCAGAGGCATTTTCACACAACAAACAATGCCTGAGTTATATGACTGTTTGGTCTGCAGACCTCCCAGGTCCAAGAGCAGCAGCTCTGTGGTGTTTGCAGAGCAGGATGCCTTATTGACAACAATTCAGTCTCCGGGATTCTCTCACACATTCTTGTGGGCCTGCTGCTCGGGGGTACTTAACCTCATGGGCTCAACCAGCTTTGTCTATTTCTTCACGTCCCGCCACCACCATAGACGCCCCCCCCCCTTTCCCAGTTACCTCCTCCCTCTTTTTTTTTAATTTTTTTTACCAAGCACAAGACTTACACAAGACCTTCTTAAAGAGCCCCATTAATAGGCACGAGAAGAGTTACAGTATGTTTAAAAGCATGTGGTTAATCGTTTTGTGGTGAACACAAATGATACGACTCCTTAATTTGATTACCACCAGCCAATATAGTTGCATTTAAATTTGAAGCCAAGTAACACACTCCTAAATCACTGCAGACTAATGAGAGCATAAGTTGTTCTCATGAATGATGAAGCCGACACAGTCCTCAATCAAATTACAAAGCGAGTAACGATCGGTGCTGCTCTAATGTCAACTGTGGTGAATCTGTATTTAATTCAATACATTCCCTAATTGAATAATTGGATTCCTCTCTGTGTAAAGACATTCATGGTTATCTGCCTCCGATGCAAGCAGGAGGCTGGAGCCTGTTATGTAATCACAGTGAAATACATTAAACACACAGATGATGCTGAGAAAGATACGTAACAACATGACAGTCTTGTAGAATATCCTGGTGGCGCTGAAAAATGGCTTCATTCAATATGGATGACACTGACAGAGGGTCTCAGGTTTATTTTCCATTTCAACATAGACAACAGAGAGGAAGATAAACAAGTGTCATTCCCACACAAAACAAGATTGAAGGAACGCACTGGTGTTTGAAAAGTTCGATATTTTATTGGAGTGACAATTTTAAAAGGCACATGCACTCAGCTGACAAAGGTCTTAGGCCACACACTTTAGTCGGGTAAGCTGTAGTTAGACTATACTAGTGTCGCGTAAATCTTAATGTCGTACAAGTCTCGGACAATTAATCATTCCTGTGTGTTTGCGTGTGTCTTTATTAGGAGCGCTCCATGCTCTATGCGACAAGGCCACTTCGGCGCAGTGTGAGTCCTTGTTTTCCATTCTTTTCTTCTAGTGTGTTTAAATGTTTTTCAATTTTTCTCTCAATGTGTTAAAATGTTGTCAATGTGAATTCTTTTAGTAATTTTGTTGAGCTACTTCAGTTTTCTCTGCTTTGCTTCTGAATGTCATTCACTTTTTTGTTTTTCAATTTTTCTGTCAAAGTGTGAAGAAATGTCAACGTAGATTCCTTTAGTAATTTTGGTGAGCTACTTTTGTTTTCTCTGCTTTGCTTCTGAATGTCGTTTTTTTTGTTTGTAAATGCTTTTCGGTGCAATGTCTTTGCTTGTGTGAAGCACATTGAGTTGCCTTGTTTATGAAATCTGCTATAAGCCAGTGTTTTTCAAACTGTGCCCATGTTTCACACTGATTAAGTATCAATATGAAACATTGTAAAATACTCTTTTCTTTGTGTTTATTTAATTCCTATTCAAGACGTTATAATATAACGTCATTATTCAATGTTAAAAAATGCTTGTATAAACAATATCACACTCATATTGTTAAAAATATATATATATATTTTTTTTCACAATTTCAGCTGGTGGTGTGCCGCGGGATTTTTTCAATGAAATCAATGTGCCTTGACTCCAAAAAGTTTGAAAAACACTGCTATAAACAAAGCTGCCTTGACTTGCATTGACATACACCTTGTTACATTAAGGAGAAGAAAGTCACATCGAGTTTCGTCAGATATATATATATATATATATATATATATATATATATATATATATGTATATATATACACATGCATACATACATACATAGCCATCCATCCATTATCTATACCGCTTATCCTCACAAGGGTCGCTTATCCTCGCACACACAAAAACCATGTGCACAGCGGCTTCCACACACTTTCTATGCCAGCGAACTTCCATCTTTGAGGTCACCAGTCCAAGGAAATGAATATAACCTCGTCACGGCATTTGGAGCAGTGTGCCCTGGGGCTGCGAGTCCTTCTCTGACCCACAGATACGACAACAAGTCCTTTTACTAAGCCATCACAGATAACACATGTGGTTACAATTAATTATGCAGTTTTTTTTAACACTGAGCCAAACACCTGCTCATTTGTTATGACAGTCATGCTTATACCACACTGTCTCAGTCAATGTCGTAGTGAGCACGTCTGCATCGCAGTTAAATGGTTCTGAGTTTGAATCTCAGCTCCAGCCCCCCTGTGTAGAGCTTGCAGTCCCTATGTGTGTATTTTTCCCAGGTACTCTGGCTTCATCCCACATTACAAAAGCATGCACACAGTGGCATACATAGATTTTGGGGAGCAAATGCTCCAGGAAAAAGAAATGCGCTTTTGCACATATCCCTGGCGTTGGGCCAAAACCTCATAAGTCACATTTTGGTGAATTTGATATTTTTTCACAAATGTCCACACGTGTGGGTGTTATTTTTACACGTCATTGACCAATCTAAAGTGTTGAAAAAGGCTTGCTCTCTTTCACGATGCAATGCTAATGGTTGAACAAACTTGCCATTTTTGGGGTCTCCTGAAAAGTGACCATTTTGGAGTTACAAGGTTTTGGCCCGATGCCAGTGATACGGAATACCTTATAGAGAAACACACAGGTTTGTTGAGCGTTATTGTATGAGAGCTTGTTACTGTAATGTGATTATTTGTCACAAGGGGCGCTGTCGCTGACAGATGACGTCAACATGGAATTATAGGCGGGAGTGTGCTCTCTCTCTGTACTTGGCTCTTGTAGAGAGCAGTTCATGTGTGTCGCTGAATAAAGTACGCCAGTTGGCTAAAGAGAGAAGTTGAATTATTTCAGAATTATTTCTCTGCTGCGACCAGGCAAAAAGTAACTGCCAGAGCTGGGCACTTGACCCTTTTTTGCCGGTCCGGCCGCGACCCTCCGGCCATATTCATAAAAATTGACGGGATACTTCCCGATACCAGTATCGGTATCGGAACAACACTAGTCCGTTACCTGAGCCCTGAGAAACTGTGATGTCATTTTCCGTTGACACAAGTGACAAAATGGCCGCCCCCAGGGATGACTAAAAACGGGTGGATTAACTCCTATTCCACAAATGCAATATTTATCAGAATGCCGTGTTTCAACTAGTGGGCCTGCTGGGAACATATTCTTGCAAAAAATATGTTTGGGTTGATTTCCTTTTTTCACAAGAAAACACAGAGCACGTACCATAGTCCAAATGAGGGTGTTGTTATTGTTCACCGCCTTCATCATCTGCAGGTCCTGCGCCTACCTGTTTGTAAATTGCACATGAGGGGCTAAAGATTTATAATGTTTAAATTGCTAGTTAAAAGTGTAGGCACTCACACTACACACAAGCTACGTGAAAATATCCGGCGCACACAAAGGACGAAGTAGATCCGGTTCGTAGCTCTGTTCAGTTTTGGGAATTCTGTAGGGATCCAAAACATTTATAATGTCTATTTTTGCAAGACATTGGTCTCTGGCTTCACTGTCTAATTTATACTTGTAAATCCCCGCCAATTTGTTGCATTTTAACATGTTTTTTTCAATGCACGAACCACGAAGATCTTCGTTTCACCGTCATTAGTTGTATGTGGTCGTCATAGCGTTAAATTAGCTAATCTGGTGGCCAGTCGGCTAATTTATGCACAGTTGTTTGTGCTGCACTTCACAACAATGATGACAGGCAGGGCAAACAATACAATTTCACTGGATTTCATGAATTTCATGTGTTAGTAGCACAGAGTTACCTGGCTGGTGGAGCAGGGGAGGAGATACCTGTGTGTGTCCCACTACTGTCCCCGACCACGACTGTGTCTCAACACTGCTGTGTTACGTTCACTTGACAAAGGAAGAGAGAGCGACAGAGGCTGGGTGTGTGTGGGGAGGGGACGCATATCGTGGGGTATTGTTTTCACACGTTTAATTGTGCAGTTTTTCTAAACGATCGTGTCAACATTGACCTCAGTGAAATGTTAAAAAAAAAAAAAAAAAAAAAAAAAACTTTCCAAAGGGCACTTTTTTGAGGGAGGGCAGAAGGGCAAGTGCTTCAGCACCACCTGAGGTCTATGTGTGCACGTCACTCCATGCACGTTAGGTTAACTGAAGACTGGAAATTGCAATGCACTTTCCAATCCTTGGGGAGCAGCTGGGGAAGGAAAGCGCTTTGTTCAAGTACACATCATATCACTTAAGGGAATCAGATCTGGGGCTTTTAGACACGACTTTGCCTGCACATAGAATAAGAATTATGAACCTCCTGCATTCAATGCCACCCAATACAAGAACTTTTATCAATGAGTCACTGTATCAAGAAGTGTATGGTCATAGGCAACCACACTGTACAGGTATATCAAAGTGTGAGTGCTGAAACATTCCATCGGGAAAAGTCGGGAGGTTGCAACTAGGCCTGACCGATTAACCCATTAAGGCTGGGAGCGCATAACCGTGTTTCTACCACTAGAGCCGGGAGCGCTAATCCTACCCTTTGCGAAACTTCCTACCAAAGGCTAATTTGACAGCCAAAGTACTACCGTGCGCTTTCAGCTTGTTTTGTTTAGATGCAGACTGGTATGTAGAACTTTAAAAATTCCCTTAAAAAGAAAGTCAACGCAAAAATAGTTTTTTCAAGAATATGTGCTATGGAGGCCCACTAGTTGAAACAAGGCATTCTGATAAATATTGCATTTGTGGAATAAGAGTTAATTCACTCGTTTTTAGCCATCGCCGGGGGTGGCCATTTTGTCACTTCTGTCGACTGAAAATGACTTCACAGTTGCTCAAGAGTCAGGCAATGACCAATCACAGCTCACCTGTTTTCTTAAGATGAGCCATGATTGGTCGTTATCTGAACACCGGCAGTGAGATAGACGATGCGCTTGTGGACTTTGAACCAGTGGAACCAGTCGAACATGATATATGGTTAAGAAACATGTTTGTAGACAATGACGATATATATATATTCTTTGTAACAGAATAGAGGATGTTTTTTTTAAAAAAACAACTAAATAGTGCTTCTCTTGCACTGACACTTTATTTTTACATTTTTGATTGAACAAGCAAAAAATAATAAACTCAGCCACATGTCCAAGCTCTCAAATTCGTTTGGAATGATGTTTCTATCTGCTACAGGGGCTGAGATATAAATTATTTTGTAAGTATTGAATTTCCAGGAAAACTTTTAAGTTTTAAGAGGGTGATTCTTATAGTCGGCCGTAGGCTTTGGGGAGATGTTGAACCAGGTGCTTTAGGCCTTAACGGGCTAATCCACACAGCCGATTTAATCGGCCGATATTATCGCTTATAAAAGATTAACCCATTCACACATCACAACATATGACAGAGACAATTACATTTAAACATTTATTGACGCCCCAAAAAAATCTGCAATTTTTTTTCTCTTAGTTAAACAAATACTAAATGACATTATACTGTATTTTTAAACAATCAAATGACTTGTAATCGACCTGTAATTCACATATTTATTGTTCTAAGAGTTGAGCGACCCAGAAATAAGTTATTTCATTCAGTATATACTTTCCCAATTAATTGACCTATTAGTAATCAATTATCAGAATTTTATTCTTCTAAATATTGGAATCTGCATCCAAATAAAAAATCCAAATGAAGTCAGGCCCAGACGCAACAAACCTGGGTGAGGAGGTCCAAGCAAGAAAGTTCAGTATAGAGTAGGTAGATAATGTTGTGCTTTAAAGCAATGTTTTGTCATCATTTTACATTTGAGAAATCTCACAGCACACCACCAAACAAAAATATCACAAAAAGTACTGCTAGACTATTGAAATAATGACGAATCTTGTCCCAATTTCCACACAAAAGTAAGTTTAGTTGAACACAAAGCTATTATTCTACTGTATGAATGGCAACATTTCTGTCATGTTGTGAAACAACATTTAGTTGTTCTGCCTGTCACTATACGTTAATGGCATAGTTAGATGAACCAAGGTAGAGTACACTACACTATTATTTGTAGTAATTAAATAATAATTGTCTGACCAATTAAGCGAAATTTGATTTTTTTTTTCCACTGCGCACTAGTTGATCTCTCCTGGCACATTGTTTGGGACACACTGCTTGAAAGAATGAAGATAGCAGACCTCATCGGGTTCAATCTAACCCCCGTGAACTGAGTTTGACTTGTTAAAGCCCATTTTGTGATGCGGTGATAGAGTCAGGAAAGCGGGAAAGTTCATTTTGTTCCGACTCAAGCATAATATTAAATGTCATGGCGATCCATCATGGAACAACTCTGTTGCCACCGGAGCCTGCAGACAGACAGATAGTCAAAGGCAATTATCACTTTGATGAAAAACAAAATTTGGTCATTTTATTTTGACTTGAAAATCCGCATGTTAAATAAATTTGAAGCGGTTGTGCCTTTAGGCCCATTGAGCAGGAAGCTGGCAGAGTTAATTATAAGGTTGTCTTGCTCCTCTACTTTCCATGGTTGGCTGCCAACTGTCTTAAGGCCACATATTGTTGACTCCACAATGATTTTGTCTCAAATGGATGGATTTTGATATCACTGTGCAATGACTTGCTGTGCTAAATCTTGTCCCGAGAGATTGACCCAATTAAAGCTTATTTAAACACCAAGAGGGAGCAGGCCTGTGTTTTTTTTGGATGATGCAACAAGCAGATGAGAGGGAAAGTATGCTTCACACACAGGATACAGCATACATCCACACCTGCAGGCACTACAGATGGCACTGCAGATCAGTGGAGTGGAAGGAACTGAGGGGAACGATGGACTGACGCAAGACCAGATTAAAAAAAAGAAAAAAGGAAAAAAAAGGCATTTTATGATGTGCACTCCTAATGACAATATATATATATATATATATATATATATATATATATATATACACAATATATATATATATATATATATATATACACAATATATATATATATATATATATATATACACACACTATATATATATATATATATATATATATATATATATATATATATGTATATCTATATATACATATATATATACATATATATAGATACATATATATATATATACTGTATACATATATTCCCTCATGTTGCTGAAAGTATATCACCCCCTCAAGCATAATTTCCCTGTTAATTTGGACGGACGTACGGACGCACAGACGGACGGACAGACAGACAGACACATAGACAGATAGATAGATAGATAGATAGATAGATAGATAGATAGATAGATAGATAGATAGATAGATAGATAGATAGATAGATAGATACATAGATAGATAGATCCCCATTGCTGCGATAATCCCACTGATGTGCCAAGTGATGCGTGGGGCGACCTCACTTCCCTTCCCATCCTAAGCACACAGTGCACACCTTGTGGAGACGTCCAGTCGCAGCTGTTAGCAGCAGACCTCAGACAGCTGCAGACACACTGGGCCGGCCGGCACAGCAAACACAGTAGCCGCGAGACGCTTGTGTTGTCATCTTGCCTTTGTTTGTTTGCTTCCTCCTGCTGTCTTGGGCCCTGCAGGAAAGCTGCGCCGGCCTTACGGCTCCTGCTCTGAGCATCAATAATGGAGAACTGCACGGAAAGCACTGGGGCAGCGGGACAACTTAATACCATTCAGACACTAATTAGCTAATTGAAAGGCCGGGGTCTGTAAATCTGCAAGTGCAAATAACCGATTAGACGTCTTTGTGTCTGAGCAGTCGGCACGCAATCTAATTTAAAATGGGGGGTAAAATAAAGTGTACAGTGGGTATGAAATCTTGTGGCTCATTCAGTAAATGTCAAAATTGATGCTTTGATTAGGGGCGGTAGTGGGCAGATACAAGTGACGAAATACTTCATTACTGTACTTCGTCGATTTTTCAGATAGACTTCACTTAAGGATGCACTTAACCGATGGCTTTAAATCTTACTCCCTACATTTTGCTGTGTTTTCCACTAGAATGTCAAAATAGGTTCTTCACTTTTTTCATCCACCACGAATAACGACACGACATACAAAAGAGGCAAATAAAGATAGGTAAAAACGATTGCGGTTGAGGTCCTGATTGATTGACATCTTGGGTTATTTTCAGGTGGGAAAACACAGGGACAATAACACAAATTTCAGAACCGGGACTAGGTGCAAGGATTAAATGGCAATTACCAAATGTAGAACATTTTTTATATGTGATTAATCATTTAGACAGCTTGCTTAATGTTAAATTGTCAAAATCTTTAGAATTTCAGCCTCTTACCAATAAATAATCTCAGATTTGGAGTTCCTAAAGTCTCTGGATGTTGTGGTGCCGTCATGGTTGACACGCCTCGACAACATCGCGTGGACATCGGGGACTCTGGATTGGCAGACCGCGGTGGTCACACCGGAGGGTGTGTTCCAATTACAGAGGAATCACACTCCTGATAAGGGCTGTTCGGTCGCTGTACCCCCGATGTCAGAGTTTGGTCCGCACATTTAAGTCGCATTCGTTTCCAGTGAGGGTTGAACTCCGCCAAGGCTGCCCTTTGTCACCGATTCTGATCATAACTTTTTATGATCAGAATTTCTAGGCGCAGCCGAGGAGTCGAGGGGGTCCGGTTTGGTGGCCAGTGTGTTGCATCACTGCTTTTTGCAGATGATGTGGTGCCGTTGGCTTCTTAAAGCCGCGATCTCCAAATTTCACTGGAGCGGATCGGTGCAGCATCTGCTGTGATGCGGACTCTGTATCGGTCTGTCGTGGTGAAGAAGGAGCTGAGCCGAAAGGCGAAGCAATTTAGTGGTCGATCTACGTTCCTACTCTCACCTATGGTCATGACCGAAAGAACAAGATCTTGGATACAAGCGGCCGAAATGGGTTTTTAAGCGCCGTCTGATTGGTGTATTGGCCACCGTCGTAGTGTCGTAACCCGTCTGTAAGCGTCTTTGGGGCATTTACGTTTGTTGAATCGGCGTCGCCAGTCATGACATTTAGTCACTCTGATTGGCTGTTAGCTAGCAAATCAGCACGCGGAGCACCAACGTGAAGTGACAAAGGCAGAAGAACAGTGAGCGCACCTCCGCTGCCTTAATCTTCTTCCAAGTACAAGAGGGAGGGTTGACAATGTAAGTATTTCACAATACTGTGTCAAGAACGTGATGGTTTACTTCGCGTGGGAGTTCATCGTGAGCGAAGAATAGAGAATAGAGCTGAATGCATTGTTTATGTTGTTATAATCAGCCCCCGGCCAACATCTTTCCGGTTGGAGTTTTCTAATCATGAGAAATGGTGACTACCGCCGCCGATGGTATGGAAGGGTATTACATCTTATGCATGCGCAGAAGGTACTTTAATGGTCAGTGTCGCTGTCTGTCGTTGTGGTGTGTTTTGCCAGCGTGACGTGCCGACAGCCGGCCGGACGCCGCAGGTGGTAAGCGTCTCTCACTGTTGGTGAACGTCGTTTTGGTGTCTTTAGAGATAGGGTGAGAAGTTCGGCCATCCGGCAGGAACTCAGAGTGGAGCCGCTGCTCCTCCGCGTTGAGAGGAGCCAGTTGAGGTGACTCGGGCATCTTATTAGGATGCCTCCTGGACGCCTCCCTGGTGAGGTGTTCCGGGCATGTCCCACCGGCAGTAGGCCCCGAGGACGACCCAGGACACGCTGGAGAGAATATGTCTCCTGGCTTGCCTGGGCACGCCTGGTGATCCTCCAGAAGAGCTGGAAGACGTGGCTGGGGAGAGGGAGGTCTGGGCTTCCCCGCTGCCTTCACGACCTGACCTTGGATAAGCGGCAGATAATGGATGGATGGATGGATGGATGGATACTTTTTGAAAACCCGCGATGCACCGAGGCCGCTAAACTTGAACCGCGAAGTGGCGAGGGATTACTGTACTGCAATAACAAGCACGGCAACAGGTTGATATGATTGTTTGAAACTTGTTATTAAAAAAAAAATCTTTATTCATGAATATCACTTATTTCTACAAATATAATGATATATGTAAAGACGAAAAAAGCCTTAACATCAGCTATGGTCATCATTGGTAACCATTTTGTGTTTAATAATAATAAATTGACTTTAGACATTTAAAGTTCCCACAGGTGCTATGTCACAGTCGCCTTCGCCATTCACTCAAGCAAGGAGGAAGTGCTTGAGCATGTTTTGCCGAATGCGGAAGTTGGTTGCGCATTTCCGGGACTCACACCATAAGCAAAAAGTTGCATTGACAGCAATACAAGTCGTCAAGCACTGCCTACGTTCTTGCTTTCAAAAAACATGCTTGTAATATGATTTTTCTTCTTCTCAGTGCGAGCACCTGAGTGGGAAACTATATGTTTCCGTTTTGCCATGTTATCAAAACGGGTATAAACCGATAATAGACTGTGTGTGTGTGTGTGTTTTTTCCACTTTTGTATTTAAAATTTTAGTCTTTACATATGGAGTTAAATTGGTACTTCTCCTTGTTTTACACAAATATCTGTACTTCTTGAGCATAGAACGTGAATGTGTGATGAGTTTGCATGGAAGTCACAAAACCGTCAGGACCTTCAGCCATCCACATGGACCTGAGAGCACATTCATGGGAAGCGGTAGAAAGAAAGGAAGTGAATTTTTGCAAGTCCTTCTCTCCAGCTGTCAGACCCTCTCCGTGTCCCATGGGGGGTTGCCACGGTGACAGGAGGCCACATGTCTTGGGGGCGTCGTCTTGCTCAAAGGACCCCATTGTTCTTGTGCTAAGCCGTCTTCACTCTGTCCGTCTGCCAGGGACGGTGGCTTCGGCTTCACACCCCTCACTCACACGTCCAAAAACAAGAGCCTCTATCTACGGCACCATTCTACCTGCGCACTTGAACAATATAGCAGCAGCCTGTTCACAGTCATACCAAGTTTGACTCAGTAAAAGGTGGGCACATCGTGTTATAAAAACAAACTGCTCGTCTTTTTCTTCTTTTAATACTTTTTTCTTTTAATGTAGTAAACAAACCTATACAAATGATGATGTGTTAAATAATCACTTATTCTCCAGGCGTACGGATCACTTGCTCTTGACTTCTTTCACTTGATCATGTGAGGAGCATGCTTGACAAGCAATACCTCCAGAAACCACGTGATGGCACTAAAGTCCTGCTGCGTCACCACAGAAGGCGAAGGCTCATTCATCTAGCAGATGGGCAAGGCCTTGCTTGGCATTCAACCACAAAAGGGGACCTTGGTATCATTCAGCCGAGTGACTCAGGCTTGATGTAAAAGGTGGAGAGTCAATTACACTGTGATGGATACATCACACTCAGGCGTCTCTCTAGAAGCCAATTGTCCTGTTTAGAATGAATGTGAAACTGAAGTTGTTTCTACTCTGACAGCTAAAAGCTCTCTAACATGGGCTGAACTGCTGATTTGAATCATTTATTTTCGTTTAACTGCCTTCTGTAGTTCCAAACGGCATTCACCTTTTAACGAAAATGATCACAGTTCATGTGTGAAACTTGTCCCAGTTGTATCTCAATTATTTTGACTATAGTTAAAACACGCATGTCCAATTTAGTTGTTTTTTTTCTCACGTTAATGGGATGTCTGTAATGCAGAAACCCCGTTCACGTAAAACATGAAAAAAATTGGACATATGTTTTTCACAGGACAGTGACAATATGATTGAGAAGTTATTTGAATAGCTCAATTAAAAACAAGTGAAACTCATTAACTCATTCAGTAACAGGCTTTTTCAGACTCTGTGAAATGACATTAACGTACAATCACGTACGACAATACGTGAATCTCAGGAGGCTCTAACCTGGTCTGACAGATTGGTACTTCACTAAGGCCGTCTTTATCTATCCCCAAAGAGAAAATATTGACTCATTGAGGCTCGATCTAGTGACTTGGGAGAGTGGGTGGTGGGGGTTAGGGTTGATGGGGGATATTGACGCGTGGTTGCATATCGATTAAGAAGAGGTCAGCATAAATGATTGGGCTCTGTGTATTGAAAAGGCTTGCATAGAAGAACGAGGCAAATGAGTGGTTAAGGACAAAAGCATCAGCACTTTCATCCCATAAAACAACAAGCTGGCAAAAAACGCAATTTAATTCTGAAGGACAGAACACACGTTAAGAAATATTCGAATGGAAAGCAAGAACTGTCCAAGTACCAGCAAGCGGTGTGCCGAGTGTCCTTAGACAGGGCCGGCTGGTAGAACAGTTGAACCGACACTGCGACTCCGGGTCTTCCTGCTGGTTCCTTTTATTATTTCGGGGGAGAGCCGAGGCACCCAGAGCAGACCTGTGTCATTGTCTATTTTCCTTTGGTTCCTTAGGCTGCGGCGTACTGAGCGCTGCCCCCTGCTGGGAAGACGTTTGAAGACATCCTCCAAATTAATGTCAGCCTGCCAGGAAGCCAGGCCACTGTCGACTTGCGTCTCTTCACTTGTCTTCTCCTTGGTCTGCATCTGAGGCTCCACTCGTGGCAGGTCGTCTGTTGAAACACCGGTCTTCCTTAATCTTCGCCTTGTAGCACTGGGCCTTGATGAGCATCCGTTTGACCCCAAGTCTCTTTTGCCAGAGGACAATGGAGCTCCTGATGGACTTTCACCAATAGAATCTGAAGTCCCAGGGCCACTGCTTGATGATTCACCAGGTTCATCCTTCAGGTGCGCAATTTCATCTGAGGGAATTGGGAAAAGTCAACTGCAGGAAATTCACTACTTCTGGCATGACAAATTTGACAGTTTATAACATTTTAAAATGGGACATATTATGAAAAATGTACTTGTATGGCATGTCATGCACCACAGCCCTGTTACGCTACTTGACAAGTGTAATTTGGGTGCTAAGTGATAAAATACTGCCACCACCAGTGAAAATCTCCTTTATGATTGAAGTACACATTTTCATGGTGCTTGTGCAGGTCAGGTGCCAGTCAATTGTATTCTGGACATGGAAAAGGTCTCCAGAAGCAATACAATAATACCCTAAAAGTTGGTACCATTGCCACCTTTTTTTTTTGGGGGGGGGGGGGGGGGCAGCAGTACTTCATCTGTGAGGTGAGAGTTTAGACTTTGCGGTTGCGCCGATCGATTGTTTTCTGATCAAAATAGCGATGTCAGACAACGCGATTGTACGATCGCCCACAAGCTGTGTTTTTTGCAGAGCTCCCGACCGACCCAGGATCTGTTGAGTCAACTATTTTAAACATTAATTCCATCTCCCTTCCAACTGTCCGATGAAGCGGCATTCTACTTGTGGAAAGGTCACGCGAAACCAATCAGCATTAAGGTGCGCCTCGTGCTTTGCAAAGTTTGTTTTGAAATGGCTTCAGCGAAACCTCAAGTGGAGTTTGGGGTTTAACCTGAGAAAAACAGCATGTTAGATAAAAGTTGAAAATGTTCCAAGGAGGAAATTTTGCTAAAATTAAGTCAACTTGGCCAGCCCAATGTCTAACACACAATATACCTACCTATACTAGGGATGGGAATTTCGACTAATTTGCCCGCCGACTAGTCTCAAATTTTATTTGCAAGCAAGAAAACTTGAAATTTAATACATATTGAATTCAAAGTTTAAAATACAAATGTTTTGTGTGTTTACAGTAGGGGCTATTTTAGCCCAAACATTCAGGACAGTTTGTTCATTTAAATTCTATTGATGTAACAACAACTGACTGATTGAATAAAAGTGAACAATTGAAAGAGAAATACATTTCTGATACATTTGCCAATGCAATGCATGGCATTTATTATGAATGAGTAATGGTACCGACTCCCAGTCCAGCAGGCTCTCATTCGCCATGTTAGTACCCATCACACAGGCAGAGGCGTGAGGAACAAGATGCGTGAGACTTAATGCAGTGTTTAACCGACTAATAAAATACTAAACGTTTAATAAATCGTAGACTGTTAAATGACTAGTCGCGCACATCCCTAACCTATACATACCTGTATTGTTGATATTTTTATTTTGATGAGTGGGAAATTGTGTTGGTTGTGTTGCTACATGAATGTAGCGGCAGACATGGTGACACAACAGTGGCTTTTCGAGTAAAGGCCTAGATAGACAAATCCGACGTCGGACGTCGCGAAGCGTCGTGGCGTCTGATTGCGCCGTCTGATTGGTGTAGTGACCACCGTCGTAGCGTCGTAGCCCGTCAGGAAGCGTCCGTGGGCATTTGAGCATGTTGAATCGGCGTCGTGAGTCGTGACATTTGGTCACTCTGATCGGCTGTTAGCTAGCAAATCAAGGCTCGGAGCACGAACGGGAAGTGACAAATGCGGATAAACATCGAGCACGCCTTTTCTGCCTTAATCTTCTTACAAGTACAAGAGCGAGGGTTAACAATGTAAGTATTTCATGATACCATGTCAAGAACGTGATGGTTTACTTTGCGTGGGAGTTCATCGTGAGCGAAGAATATAGTCTGAATGCATCGTTTACGTTTTTATAATCCGCCCCCGGCCAATAGCTTTACGGTTGGATTTTTCTAACAATGAGAAATAGTGACTACCGCCGCCGATGGTATGGAAGGGTATTACATATCTCACATGCGCAGAAGGTACTTTAATGGTTAGCGTTGCTGTCTGTCGTTACGGTGTGTTTTGCCAGCGTGACGTGCCGACAGCCGGCCCGACGCCACAGGGGGGAAGCGTCGGTCACTGTTGGCCAACGTCGACATCACTTTTTTTCTTAGCATTAGTGGATGTACAGTATATTACATATATATATATATATTGTATGTACTATATATGTATGAAGTGCATGAACAAACTGTCCGTTTACATGAAAAACTGAGTAAATCTCCATGTGCACCCTTTCATCAAGTAATAAAGTGATCCGTTATCTGCATTATTGTTTTAAGTAAATAAGTTTTTTAAAAAGAACCGGTACTCTTCTACTCCTGCCTACTCTGCTTGTATGCCTTACAACTGTACAAAAATGTGATTTTTGTGCAACTGTACAAAAATGTGATTTATGATACTTAAATTGATTTATAACCGGCCATCACATTTTTAAAAAAGGCTGATGCCGATATTCGTTACAACGCAGAATATCAGCGCCGATAATCGGTCTATCCCTACTTTGAATTGTATTTTTCCACTAGATATTGATACTTTATTGTATTTTTACCCATTTACCAGCTTTTCTATGTAAAATGTATTTTATAAATAAACTGATATAAGATCAAAGAATTATTTTAAAATTAAATAAAATTAATTCCATTTAATTTTAAGGTAAAATATCAGGCCATAAAAATTGATATAGATGTATAAATAGATATAAAATGTTATCCATATCACAAAGCAATTGTTAAAATCTGGAATTTAAGTTACCGGTACTTTAATATTTCCTATTAAAACTTCGCATTGTTTGCATTTTAAGAGGTATTTTTTGCTGTTTTACACTTGGGAACGATTTAAAATGTGTCTACATGCACAATGTCTCTTCTTTAAGTAACTGACAGCTATAAATCTGAAAAGCTTTTCACTTTATTATAAACATACACTTCTTAAGTGCATCTCAATCATTATCCAAGGGTTAGACGAGTGTACATCTTTTACCTGCACAGTTGATGGGACTGCGTTGCGCTGCTGCTGACTTGTGGATGAAAAACTCTGTGATGGGACTGAGGCTAGGATTCTTGGATGCATATTTTTGAGAGGGGTAAAGAGAACGGTTGACTTCCTTTTTCCACTGATTTTTTGCTCTCGGGGCCAACTACGGAAACAGAAGTTGATCCATGTGATTTTTAATTACACAAAAATTCAGACCATTACTCAAATCCAAATTTTGTTAAAAAAAAAAAAAAAAAGGCCAAAAAAAAAACCCTGTGTTCACAGGTGTGGTCATTAAATAAATTACAATGAATTAATCACAGTGTGGCATATCAGTAAAAAAAATTGATCATGCATCACTCGCTTGCGACGCTGGGGAGCGGTGATGACTCGAGTAATCGATGGAATAATCAATAAAATAACATTTGTGACAGTAATCCATGCCTTTGTTATATCTCCACTAGATTACTGCAATGCAGTTTATTTTGGAGTCATCCAGTCCTCTCTCAGGCGTCTCCAGTTGGTCCAAAATGCTGTAGCTCGCTTCCTAACTGGAGATCGGACGACGGAGCACATAACACCAATTATGGGCTCCCTTCAATGGCTCCCAGTGCATTTTCGGGTTCATTTTAAGATGCTTCTTTTCGGTTACAAGTCTTTAAATGGCCTCGCCTTGGCGTACCTCTCTGAGCTCCTCCACCCCTACGCAGCTTCCCGGTGCCTCAGGTCTGTAGACCAGGCGCTGCTCGAGGTCCCGAGGACTAAGCGGTGTCTCAGAGGGGATCCAGCCTTTTCTGTTACTGGTCCTTCCCTTTGGAATGACCTTCAATTAAATGTTTGGCAAGCCCCCTTCTCTGTCCATTTTTAAAAACTGTTTGAAGATTTCTATTCTATGGCTTTTGATCCGACGTGAGATGCTGTTTTCCGGTGTCTATTATTGTTTTCTCTTGTTATATTATTGCTATTTTGTTATTGTAATGTAAAGTGCTTTGTTACAGCTGTAGCTGTTATGAAATGCGCTATATAAATACAATTGTATTGCATTGTATTGTATATACTGCAATATTATTTGTTAACTTTCTAATAATACCACAACTGTAAACACACAACTGTAGTTACTAAACATAATTGTGACATGAAATTCACCTCAACATGCGTGTCATAAAGGCATATAAAAAAAAAAAGGCTAACTTTTCTGACCTGAATCTGTGTAACACAAACATCAGTACACTCACTTTCATCGTCTCAGAAGGCTTGGCAGCACAGCGAATCGACCTCCTCACAGGTTTGCTCTTCTCAGGTAGCTAAAGGGAAGAGAAAATAGGCAGTAAGATGATGAACTTGATAAGGACCATCTCGCAAACACACACGCACATAAGAGGGATATGCTGAAATGTGATTACGTTCCTGTTCAGTGGAATTAAACAGTAGATCTGTTGGCAGCTGTTCGATAAAGCTGACTGATAAAAAGAAAATCATGTCTGCTAAATGATGAGATCAGCAATCATAATACCTTTCTCTTCCGACCACGAGCAGCTGGAAATTCATTTGTAGATTCAGATTCAGCCACCGCCTGCAATGAGGGACATTCATTTTGCCGTCAGAAAAACAAAAAAACAAAACAAACAAACCCTAGGAAGAATTAACAGTGGAATCTCCGAAGTTGAAATGTGCTACACAAATAAAATTGTATTTTATTGCAAAGTTTTAAAATTTTAAAGATAAAAGTCAGCAACACCGGTAAGGGCAATAGGAGGGGAAAAAAAAGGATCAAAATGAAAAAAAAAAATGGATCAATTAATAAGGGGGTAGAAGATAAATAAGGATACAAATTAAATGGATAAACGAATCAGTGAGTAGATAAAATATGTACATAAATAAAGAAATAAGTTAAAATCTAAACCAAACAAGTACATTTTAAGCCTTCGTTTAAAAGCAAAAGCCTCTGTGGTCCTGATGCCCTCCCGCAGGCTGTTCCAGAGGTGCGGGACATAAGGGATGAATGCAGCCTCTATGATGGCACAAGACCATTAAGACATTTAAAAACTGGTAAAAGAACCTTAAAATCAATCCAGGAACACACGGGGAGCCAATGCAATGATCTTAAAACCGGTGTAATGTGCTCTCCGGCTTTTGGTCTTTGACCGCACGCAACCCACTGAAGAGTTCTGAAGTAAGTTTTTGGAAGAACAGAGAGCAGGGCATTTGCAATAATCCAAACAGAGGTGTCAAAAGTATTCATGTTCATTACTTAAGTAAAAGTATAGATAGTGGGATTTAAAAAGACTTTAGTAGAAGTTGAAGTCAACTCCAGCTTTTTACTTAAAGGAAGTCAACCCAAACATTTTTTTTTAACTCTTTCACTGACTAAAATGAATTTATGTCTTTTCACAGTCCAGTCATTCAATCCCAGGAATTTATTTATATATATATATTTTCAATTTTTTACAAACCTTAGGGTAAAAGAGGGTTTGAAAATGTCTGGCAGTGAATGAGTTTTAATAAAGAATATGTTCTATGCAGGCCCACTAGTTGAAACACGGCATTCTGATTAATATTGAGTTTGTGGAATACGAGTTAAGCAGCAAAATCTAGCTATCTCCGGGGGCGGCCATTTTGTCACTTCTGTCGACTGAAACTGACATCACAGTTGCTCAGATAACGACCAATCATGGCTCAGCTTCAGAAAACAGGAGCGCTTTTCTACCTTTGTTACTCAAAGCACTTCACACTGTTACCTCATTTACGTACCGATGACGCAGCATCAGGAGCAACTGTGGGTTCAGTATTTTGTATCTCAGTAACTTTGACATGGTCACAATGGCCAAGGATCAAACTCCCAACGACGATTACCACTGAGCAATGCCGCCTCGGTTTGAATCCAGTTTTGGTAACAGTTTCTCTTTGTTGCTTTCAGGACCAACAACTAAAATCTCAATTTTGGCCTGGTTGAGCTACGGGAAATTCACTGTTATCTGCGACTCAATATCTAAAATACAGTTAACAAGGGTATCAACTGGTCCTATGTTATCAGGAGACAAAGTAATGTAGAGCCGTGTGTCATCTAGGTAACCGTTGGAAGCTCATGCCGTATCTCCTGATGACATCCTCAAGGTGACGCATATAAAGATTAAAAAGAAGTGGAGCTAAAATTGCCCTTTTGGGCACTCCACCCTGAATTTATGTTTTTTATTTTGTCAACACTAAGTCCAACGTTGACTTTTGTTACGTCATTCATTTTGGCAAAGATTACTAAAACATGTAAACAACAGGTGTCAAATGGCACATTGTCTTCACTTTGAACAACACTGAGATAGGAGCTATTGCAAGCATTTTTTGATGGCTTCTGATTTCAAAATCTGCTATCCATCAATGCGTTGTGTATTTGTAATATTGTAAGGGGGCATTACATTTATAGTATATGGGCTCACAGCCATAACGGCCCTTCGAGGGGCACTATAACTACGATATGTACGAAACTACGATCATTGATGCAAAGAACTCTGTAACATGCATTTAGTTACATTTCTAGGTCTAATGACATCACACCTTTTAATGTTCCCCGTTAACGGTGGTGGCATCACAAAAGTGCAAAGAGAAAGCAAATGTTAAAAAGAGTCAAATCTTTGGATGTTCACTGAGTTATGACATTTTCTAACATTACTCATTAACTGTTTTGAACTGGTTTGACATTGACATTTGTTTTTCAAGAAAATTGCAACAAAAAATGCAAAGGTTTTGGGATGTCCAACAGAGGTTTCACTGTAAAATGACACCAACATATCTAAATAAAAAATAATTTACAGACAACCTTTTTTTCCCAGTTCCTCAATCTAGGTGCAGCCTTACTGACAGTCTCAGGTTCTTTTTCCGAAGACAAAGATTCAAGCTCGTTCAGGGCATTCGACTGGTAGGCTGGACTTGTCTCAGACTTCTCTTCTAAGGGGAAGAATAAAAATAAAATATACATTCAGTTGCTTAACTACTAATATAATACAACTGGACATAAGAAATTCACATTGAAAAACAACATATGCATTAAATTTTCTACTCCTATATGACATTAACGATCGATTCCTGACAACAGAAGTTCCGGGATCCGGAGCCCGGAACCAATATCGAAGCCCGCAGTGAGCGCAAACTCAAGCAGTCCACGCTCTATACTACGGAAAAACTTGGACCGCTCCGCCATCATCATATCAAACGGAAATTCCCTCACTTGGAAAAAAAAACGTATGCTGTAAATTTTCTTCCACTATATTACATTAACGATCAATTACTTCCAACGGAAGTTCCGGTACTGTATCCGGAACCCATAGGGAAGCCCGCACTAGCGTAAACTCAAGCAGCTCCCGCTCGTACTATGGAAAAACTCTGACCGCTCCGCCATCATTGGATCCAAAACGGCGACATGTAAGTTACTTCTTTGGCATGCGTTTTACTGAAATTGCAAAAGATTGTATTTCACTCATAGTTTTTGAGCAATAATTACAGAAGCAGCTATTTTTGCGACAGTAGGCTATTGCAAGAAAAAAAAACAGATATCCCACCAAGATTAAAGTGACACTTGGGTGAGAATAACATTGGCATTTATATAATAGGTTTGCATGTAAAAATGACATTAGTACTAAAATACCCAAAAGACTTTGTAGTGATCTAAGATCTTTTTTGTGATTAGATTTACATCAAAATCCCCCCCCCCCCCTTTTTGGGGTGTGCCTTATGTTTTCGGTCTCAGCGGTCTACGTCACGCGAGGAAGGCATGCGTGGTAATCTTGCTCGCTTTGTCAGTTCTGTTGTCTAAAACGGTGACCGATCGCCACCAAAATGCAAATGCACATTACTACTCTTGTCCACTTCAACCCGTGAAAGTATAAAAGTGTTCTGCACAATAGTTTGGATTTATTGACATAAAGCGTGATCTCATCATGATCACCTCCACAAAATCAAAAATACCGTGGCGCTTTCACAAGCTGAAGAGCATGAATGCGCACACAAACCCAGACTGGTTATATTTCGGACATTTAGCGACGCTAAACTCGTGTCTCAGGAGGGAGAGAGACGCCGGCTTGCAGCAGCAGCAGGCAGATTGGAGCTTTACGTCCCCTTCTTCCCTCCCCGGCTAAAGTTAGGATAATGGGACAGCTAATAGCAACAACTAGTTTCAGGTCGTTAAAACAAAAGGCGTTAGCACAACAACATTAGCTCCTTAATGTCCGCCCAGCGTGTGGAGGTGAAGATGAGCCTTTGTCTTCATGTCGCCTCGTAAGCAGTCGTGTGTGGTGTCCCTGCTTGCTTGCTTGCAGCCACGACCGGCCTGAGTGAAGCGGCGTGAGAGTGACTAAAGCCCTCATCGAACAGCGAACAAAAAGATTCGGCGAGGCTGACTGCACAGAAGAGTGTGGCTGCATTGGAACGCGTGACTGCGGCTGTCACCTTCTAAATTGGACGGCGCGTTGTAAGCCGAAAAACTGGGGCCATTCCTCATCCAAATAAATGTGCGCGTCTACTCATTCCCACTTCAGTCTCTGTAAATATCCTGACTGGCGTTTAATGGCTCGCCCGTCCTAACCGTGATGAGAAAAGAAGCAGTGTTTTTTTTTGTTTGTTTTTTTTAAGCAAAGAAGCAGTGTGCGCTCATTCCAGCCTAAATCTATGTAGCTCTGCTGACTTCCACAATTCCTCATTCTCATATAAATCAGCCATGGAGAGGTTAATCCTTTTGATATGTTGAAGTGGGCATTAGTAGAGATGTCCACATAAATTTTGTTACCAATTGATTGCCATTTTTGGACGTTATAAGCAATTAAAGTACAATGATTTCCAATGGAGAGTTTGGAATCGGTTCCTCGCGTGACTCC